>NC_072397.2:14610500-14929166 GCF_028885625.2 Pongo pygmaeus | reverse complement strand
CCTCTCTGTTCTGTCTCTAATGCTGTCCCTCCCTCCATGGGATAGAACTGCAAAGGATTAAGCCATAGGCCTTGGCTGATTATCCAGGGGACTGCAGAAGCAGGTCCAGGGGAGTTCAGGTCACAGTTTAAAGCCAGTTCCCCAGAGACCAAGGAATTACCAGCGAAGTCCTTTCCCATGATGCCCCACGGCGAACGCCACCTCAGCAATCCTGCCAAAACCCGGGCAGTCATATTCAGCCAAACAGCTGAATAAGCTCAGGTAGGAGGTGTACTGCCTGCAGCTGGAGGCTTGACCTTCATGATCCCAGAACCACTGGACTACAGTGGAATGAGACACCCTGTACCCTGCAGGGAGAGGAGTCAGGAAGGTTCATGCCAGACCTAACCTCCCACACACCTGCTGCCCTACCATGCTGGGAGGCATTCCTTACCCAGGATGCCAACACAGTACTCCTTAATGATGACTTCACTGTGGAAATAAAGATTGTGATGACATGAAATCTTCATCCTGCCGCCGGCAACCGGGATCGCTGAGGTCCTCCACCTGCCTGATCAACGAGGAAGAGGATGGATTCAATACGACCATCTCATCTAGCTGGGCTGTAGTGAACCACGAGTTTCCACTTCCCAGCTCTCCCACTGAGACAACCCTGGTCTCCAGGGAGACCACAGACTGACTCAGACACTCGACCCCTCCCACCCACCCAGGCTCCCCAGCCTGACCTACAAATCCATCATGTAGCAAAGCAGGACTTCATCATGGTTTCCGGCCCAGGCCGACATCTCGTGTGCCAAACAACCTACCTCTGGTCAAGAAGCTTCCAGATGATTGGGTGGGCAAGCCTCGTGACGCCCTGCAATTTTGCAAGAGCACAGAGACTGTGGAGGAGGGCTATCTCCCAGACATTTGGCCTGTCACCGTCCGTTGTTGGTCGTGTGTCTCTGTCTGGCGAGGAGGCACCGCCACAACTGTGGTGGTTTGTGGAGTGAGTGGACCCCGGCCAAGACAGCATGGGCTGACCAGAGAGGGGAGGCAGAAAAAGTGAGCAGGTGGTTGCAGCTGAGGGGCGGAGGGGCAGGGTGGGGCGGGGTGGTGTGAGGCGGCTGCTTCTCCGGGTTCATGAGCTGCAGGAGGCCTTTGTGTGCTAGGTGCCGTACCTGTTCTGCTGATGTCCGGGTGTGTGCTGTCTTCTTATCCTAGTCTCCCTGAGGGGTGGGTCTGTCCACTTGAGGGAAGTCCTGTAGTAAGAAACGGCTGCAGAGTTGTGCCTGGCGCTCCCCATGGGAATTGCGTGGGTGCAAAGGAGGTTATATAGACCCAAGGCCTGCACCCCTTTGGGTTCGGCGCCGGCAGGGGAAACAAAGCATATCTGAGGAGCTGGTGCCTGCCTTGAGGTGGTCGGCTGCCCCATGCACCGCGAACCCGTCTTAAGCACCTTGTGTTTCTGGGCTGAGCTTGTTGGAAACGGGCACCGAGAGCATGGGGTGGTTGAATGGCTGGCAATGGCAAACAGATTGCCCGTCCTCCAGGGACGTTCCCAGGGAAACGTGACCTTCGAATTTCTGCTGTGCGGGAAGGGCCTTGGCGCAGCGATTCTCACTTGTGAGTGCTGTGCTTGGATCCCCTTCCCAACCACGTGCTCCCAGGGCTGCTACAAGCAAGCTGCAAGGATATGGCTCTGGCCCAAAAGGCGGAGATGCCCTGTGGCATGGGGCATTCACGGAGCCCAGCTCCAAGTGAAGGACCTCCAGCGAGTCCATTGACGGCACAGGTGTTCTTGGTCCAGGGCCAGGCTGTGCCCACTGGCCCTCCTTCTGCCACATCACGTCGGTCTCCTCCTCAACCACCACCTCCACCTCAGCCATTATGTCTTCCACCATCAGTACCGCCTCGTCTTCCAAGGCTGCCTCCTTGCTCTGCACTCCGGCGGTCCTCAACAGCTGAGCCTCCAGTCTGAACACGGTGCCGTCCTGTGTGCTCCCACCGATTCCGGCCTACGCAGCCCAGCCCAGCCCCCGCACCCCTAGGCTCTTGGGGCCCGATCCCCAACAGACACCCTCCCTAAAAACGCACGGGCATCGCCATGCTGAGAACCTAGTCCCACACCTACGTGGAGTCAGGTTTCCTGAGGAGCTCCGCTGGGCTCGCAGATCCTGCAATGGCCACAGGCCACGGGTCCCCAGCAGGTTCAACTGCGCACAGGAGCTCAGGAGCCAGAGGCCCAGGCCCTGGGCTTGCAGAGCCCCACCAGCAGACACCGCAGCCACTGCAGCGGGTGCAGGAGCCTCTGGGTCGGCAAGGCATTGCAAAACACCGTGCGCGCAAGTCATCCATTGCCAACCCTGGCGGCCGGCCTCTGGTGTGCCCAGGGCATAGGAGAAGAGGCCCTTTGGAATGCTCCTTGGACTACAGCATCCTCAGGGAGGAAGCATGGTACACAGAGCCCAAATTTGCTTCGACCTGCGAGAGTGCGTGCCGGGGTTCTGGCCTCTACAGCAGATCAATTCCACCTCAGCACAAGCAGGCGACTTTCCTCCCACGTGCCCGGCCCGACTCACTTCCCCTAGGCCGCCCCTGCCACCCTGGCCCCAGCAACCAGAGAGAGTTCTCCGGATCTGCAGTATTGCTTCCGTACCATCCAGCTGGCCTGCCTAACGAAGAGAGATGTTTCATGTGTTCATGACACATAGAGATTTTCATGGCTTGCCACACTCAGGATGTCAGGGCACAGGGCTGCCGTGCCCACAATTCCAAATGCCACGCAGCCCACCTGTCCCCGGACGCCGAGCTACTGGGCACAAGCTCCAAGGGCTTCTCGGAGGAGGCTTGGAGAGGGGAGGTGGGGTAATGGGGAGTTGGAGATGCAGGCCCACCAGTGACTGTGCCGCGCAGGGAGACGCCCACCGCCCTCCCATTCATTGGCCACCATGGGAGGAAGGCGGTCGCGGTCGGCTCCCTGTGGCCTACGCGAGCAGTCCCTTAAGGGGCGCCCGGAAGCCCCGCGCGTGCGCCCTGAGGGCCCGCTGACCCACTGGGTGCAATAAAGGCTGAGGCAGGGTTCGTGTGGCTCGGTTCGGGCAGCATAGGCCTTGCTCAGTGGGAGTGCGGAGGAGGGCACCGTCTTCAGGATGGAGGCTGTACAGGAGGGGGCGGCCGGGGTAAAGAGTGAGCAGGCAGCTTTGGGGAAGGAGGCGGTGATGATGTTGGATGACATAATGGCGGAGGTGGAGGTGGTGGCCCAGGAGGAGGGCCTCGTGGAGCCGCAGGAGGAGGCCCAGCGGGCACAGCCTGGCCCTGGGCCCATGACCCCAGAGTCTGCACTGGAGGAGCTGCTGGCCGTTCAGGTGGAGCTGGGGCCGGTTAATGCCCAAGCCAGGAAGGCCTTTTCTCGGCAGAGGGAAAAGATGGAGCGGAGGCGCAAGGCCCACCTAGACTGCAGAGGCGCGGTCATCCAGAGCGTCCCTGGCTTCTGGGCCAATGTTGTATCCTTCTCAGTGTTTCTTCTGCCTTTCTGGTGGAGAGGTGCTCTCGAGGAAGTGTAAGTAACTTGTGGGCAGCTTGGCATCGATGTGACGCCACCTTTGGGGAACAAAGTAAGTTGCTCCAGACAAATGTGGCTGTGGAAAGCCGGAGCAGGCGTGGGTACTATTTTCCTGCATGCTGCAGAGAAACCCTTGGTGATGCCGAGCAGCAGACATTTGGGGCATGTTTTTGAAGAGCAGAAGCGAGTTCACACCATAATAGGATTTTGTGAGAATCAAACTATTTTTAAGGCAGTGTGATTGCTCCCCCTTGCTAGTCCGATCTGGGACTGGGCGTCTTCGGCTATCAGCAGATTCTGCCACTCCTCAGACACCAGCAACTCTCTGCAAATCGTGCCTCCCCATGTCAGTGCAGTCAGCCTCAGAATTATACACCCTCTGTGAAGCCAAGAGGCCTTAGTTTAGGGGTAGGGGGAGGCGAAAGGAGGTCATATATGGAAGCAGATCTGAGAAATCACCTACCCCAGCCTCTGGGTGCTCTTAGGCCTTCTTCCCTGTTGCTCCTAGCTTCTCCTTCCACCGCATGTAAAGGCTCTTTGACCTAAATCAGATTGCAAACCACCCCCAGATGTCGCCGTGATCACTGACCAAGATGAAGACATGCTGAGCTACATGATCAACTTGGATGTGAGGCCAGCAAGTCTGAGGCTAGAGGGTTTAGTGGGGGAGGGTAAGGGAAATAATTGATTCCTGTGAGCAACAGTTGGCACCTCACCCGAAAAGGTATTTAAACTTTCTCCACCTTGTCCTGACAGGTGGAAGAAGTGAAGCATCTCGTTCATCTCTGCAGGATCATGTTGTTCTTTCGGAGTAAACCCTACTTCCAGAATAAAGTGATTACCAAGGAATATCTCGTGAATATCACAGGTGACAGGTGGCTCCCAGGATGGGTAGTGGAAGGAAGATGGTGGGTGTGTCATTGCAAAGTGATCCAGCTCCCTTCCCACAAAACTTCCTGTCTCTGTAGAATACAGGGCTTCTCATTCCACTCCAATTCAGTGGTATCCGGATTATGAAGTTGAGGCCTATCGCCGCAGACACCACAACAGCAGCCTTAACTTCTTCAACTGGTTTTCTGAGCACAACCTCACAGGATCTAATAGGATTGCTGAGGTAGGTCCTCACTGGGAAACATCAGGAATGACCCCGGTGTGTTCCCAGCTGCTTGGGTCACCAGTCTGAGCCCTGATAAGGCTTTTCCTGATTGATTCCCCCGACAGATCCTATGTAAGGACCTGTGGAACAATCCCCTGCGGTACTACAAGAGGATGAAGCAACCTAAATAGGGAACAGAGATTTCAGGTGAGCCGTTGAGTTGGAACTGGAGCTGTTTGATGCCCGCTATGAGGGGATTGACACACCTGCCTGTTCAGGGAGCCTGGACGCTCATTTCAGAAATATAGAAATTGAGGCTGCTTTCCTACATGTAGAAATTCCTTGAGAGGAAGACAGAGAGTGACAGAATCCAGGACATTCATGGCATTGGGCTGAAAAAGGCAGATTAGAGACTACACTGCAAAGCAAGTTATAGCTGTGAGTCTTAAGCCCAGGGGAGCATAGTCCATTTCCTGAATCACTGGGAAGTGAAGCTGAAAATCATTCACTTCAATCTGTGGCCCTTGATTCCATTGCCATCAACCCCACTGGCAGTCATCCTACCAACTCCATGAGATTGGGCTCCCTGAATGTGCCTCCTGGTCATCCCTGCCCCAGACCACAAAGGACTGTTTAGATTGATGGATTTCCTTAAGCTATTGCCCCATCAGATTTCTGTGTGCTTTTAGTGTACAATGCATCTTGTTAGCTGACTCCCCTCACAGACAGTACTGGGAATGGGGCAGGTATTGTGGAGAACAGTTTGTAACACATGGTAGGAGGAAGTTTAAGAGATCATAAATGGGGAAGGGATATCATTTTCTCAGCAGGCCCTACAATTAAAACATTTCAAAGTATGGCTGAGAGAAATGCGTTTTGTCATGCGTTTGTGTTTCTCTAGGGGACTCCCAGATGTTGAGTTGACTATGAGGGAGCATCGGACCTTACCTAAAACAGCAGAACTCCTAAAAAGTTACTATCATATGCAGGATGTCAGTACTCAGCATGGTCTTATGCACAGGAAATAAAGGAAAACAGGTCCAGTCACAAAAACATCAGATGGGAAGAGGAGGTAAACTTGAATTGTATGGAATGCAAAATAAACATTCTCAAGGATGTGTGACTCTCTGTGTATGTATATGTCTGTGTGTGTGTGTACGTTTATCCCCTTGATTCCGGTGTCATAATGAATTGATCAATCAATATGCTTTATTTTCTTCATGGAACTGACCAGTCTGTGTTGGAGCTGGGCCTCTAAAATTGTCGAGTGAATGGGTGTGGAATGTTGGGATTCTTCCTACAGGACAGAGTTGGGGAGGTAAAAGCAAAAGACAGCTTAGTTGGAAACTTACTTTGTTCTATGGAAGCAGAGGTAGTTCAAGGAAAGGGGTTAAGGTTTCCACAGCCCATTTTGCTGGGACCTCTAAAATCCTTCATTTTGGGTATCATCTATGCAATAGATAAGCACATGATGATAGAAATCTTAAAATTCACTTTCTTGTTGAATTCACATGTTCTTTTAAGGTTGAATGCATAATCCTTTTCTGGCACAATCAGCCCCTCAGGACTTCTCACACATCAACGTGAGAAGAAATGGGCATGTAAGATATACGGAGAGACTGTGGGAAAGGTGACAGAGGCATGTGGGAAGGCATTCAGGATATGCTTTTTGGCGTAGATGACTAAGGGAAAACACAGACTTCCAGAAGTGAGGGGAAAGGGGTTGGATTTGTGGAATATAAGATTGCTGGAGAATCCACGCCTGGACTGTCTTGTCACTTGATGACCCAGGATATGGACACTCTTGTTGATGTTTATGTCTTTAGTTGGGTTAAGCTTTTCTCCAAGATTGTATGTGAAATGAGGAACCAGTAGTGTATGTAGCTACCAACATTATGAGTGCATTTTGTGCTCTTGCAAACTCTAGTGAGGCTCTGTTCTCCCCAGTTGTTGGCACTGCAGATTGTTTCTGGATCCCAGGGCCCTTTAATTTTCTGTGGCCTTTTCAGCATACTTTGCCTAAGTTTAATAATGTAAAGAGCAGATAGTTGCAGAGTATGTGTTGCAAGCCTCACACAGGAGGACAACACATACAGTTTTCATTCACATGTGGGTGGCTGCTTCTCATGAACACCTGTGTCTGTGCACAAGATGAGGGGTTGCCTCTGTCACGGATGGGTGAGGAGGATTTCAGTGTCAGTGGCAGAACTTTCTTCCCTGTTCCCAGAAAAAACAGTTGCAACATGAGCATCCATGTCGGCCACATGCTAGTAGAGTGCTAACATTTCTGTCCCGTATGTACTCTGGTCAGGACAGCTTTTGTGAGAAGAGCTATGTTGTTTCAGGGAAGAAGGTTTGACAGTCAAAGTTCATGAATCTGTTGTGCTGCCTTAAATACGCATTCCACACCTCCTGCTCGGTATAAGCAGTTGAGCTTTGAAAATCTATGGCCCAGTTTTGTCCCTGCTCGTGGACAAAGAGCAGAAGCTCTAGAGGGGGAGTCTTGTCCTCCTCTGACTACTGTCCCCATGACCCACAAACACAGGAGAAACAGGTTTTCTCAGCAAATTATTCTGAAAACATTCGGAACCCTTTGGCCCCGTGAAGCTGCCCTCTGTCTTACTGTGTGCAGGTCAAAGACACTGTGGTCCAGTACGGTATCCCTATAGTGGGAATGGGGCAACAGATTGGTGCCTGCACTCACGGCAACTCAAATTAGGAAATGTCTGGGGACTTGCGTATAATCAGATCGTGTGAAAAGGTCTTGCCGCAAATTTAATGCATAGGAAAAAGTTGAGGAAGGTGTCTTGCAATGATTTCTTTAGTAGGTAAATAGATAAGAAGGAGACGGTAAATAGATGCCAGGGCTAGTTTTGGAGCTAGCCTGTTTTATAGCGGTGGTAGGGGAAGAGCTTTTTCCAAGGCAGGCAGCAAAGCAGGAACTCTCTACAACGGATGGGCGTGCCATGGGTTGGTGGCTCAGCCATATTGCCACCCCACCGAGTGAATGCAGCCGACTGGGCTCCTTCCTCAAATCCTACATACAATTCAGTCTAGTGATTTCACATGAGATCCATTGTTTTGGTATTATCAGAGATGGTGCTGAATTGTACAGGCTGTCTAACGCTTCTTCCACTGAATATCCGTGCACATGGGCCACAGATGCTAAGGGCACTGAGGGATTTGTATTCTGCCTCAGTAACTCTGAAACACCTCTGTTACATCTACTGTCAGGGTCTTTTTCATGTTTAAAGTACCAAGTGTGTGTTTGTAGTTTTTAGTGTGTTTGTAGTTGTGTATGTTTATTTCTCTGCGTGGGTTTGTATCTTTCCTCTGACTCCACCTATGTCTCCGTCTGCCCATATTTTTCCACACTACCTGCGGTAATTTGTACATGCCTATCTCTACAACCATGCTAGACTTTGTATCTGTGTCTTTGAACATCTGTCACTCTCTCTCCCTTCCTTTCTTCCTTTCTTTCCTTTATACCCTTCCTTTCTTCTTTCCCTTCCTTCCCCACCACACTCTCTCTGTCTGTATCATCTTCCTTTCTATTCTCTATCTGAATTTAGTTTTTAATTCTGAATCTGTTGGCAGTGGCATCAGACATCAGAATGTCTGGATGAAATTCCTCTTTGAAAGACTCTGAGCTGAAAGAGATGAGTTCTTTTTGTGAGCCATAATGAACGGTTTATTTCAGGCCAATCTAGCAATGACAGTGTTAAAAACAAATACTGAGCATTGCAGCAAAGCCAAAAGTCCCATGGATTCCACTCATCCCGCTCAGTGTATCGAAAAGGTGGAAAAGTGAAAAAGTGGTTATGCCTGTGGTCTCCAAAGCAGAAGGAGAACTTTCAAGTGATTGTGTCAGATGATTTTCCAGCAGGCAGCTATAGTTCATAGATACATGCTGCGTAAACACAAGCGCAATGATGAAACGTAGAAAATGTTCTCCTTCCTCCATTTCAGTTTTGTATTATCTTTTAACCAACATCATGCATACAGAATTTCTGCATGACATGTCATAAACTATTGTTTAATGAACTCATACCTGAATTCTTCGTTGTGTCAAAGAATGTCAAAAAATCATGATTCGTTATGACCTGCTACAGATAAGTGATAGAAAATAACAAAATGAGAGCATACAGAAAGGACATATCGTTGTCTGGGAACTTCACCAAGAGGTTCAGGCTAGCTGAATGCATGTCATGGATTCAGAAAAAGACACTTGCACTTATTATTAAGGGCTTTGAATGGAAAAGAAGCCCTCTTTTTACATTTATGTCTTTTAACTCATTTGGGGAGTTTGGTGTATTATTATTTACAGTGTTCTCTCTGCCGTTTCTTATTGTTCTCCCTATCTGGGGCTGTCATTATGTGAAAGCTGGTTTCCTTCGTCGGATCGCGTAGGCTCTAGTGATGTTTCGTTTATTTTGATTCTCCTCACACTACATAGTTTTAATTTACCTAATGTGACTCTTTTTTTGTTGGTTTTCCGAGAATGGGTCTTACTCTGTCTTCTAGGTTGGACAGCAGCCCCAGGATCTCAGCCCACTGCAGCCCAGACACCATACACCCATGTGATCCTCTCAACTCAGACTCTCACACAGCTGGCACTAGAGGTGCATGCAACCCTTCCCAGCTATTTATTAATTAAGTAATTGATTACTTTTTGGATATGGGCCCATGTTGCCCCAGGCTCCTCTGGAACTCCTGAGTGCAGGCAATCCTCCCACCTCAGCCTATCAAAGTGTTGGGATGACAGGTGTGACCCATGGCCCTGGCATGGCTTTGAGTTTTCTGCTTTTTTCTTCTTCCTCCTCACGTCTTCTTTTCAAACATGCAGTGAAGGTTTCAATTCATGGACTGTAGTCTCCGTGCCTCTAATTTCTATCTTTCAACTCATCATCAGCATTAATTGCGATTTTCATATATATATATGTATATATATATATATATATATATTTATGTATATATGTGCACATATATATTTTTCCTTAACTTACCAAACGACATTGCATTCTTTCCTGTGTCATGAAAAAGACTTTGATAGAAATGAAAAGCACTGCTTTATAATAAAATACTTTATTGACATTTATTCTCTTAAGGCGTTTTAAAAATTGTATTTTGATTTAAAGCTGTCATATGAAATGATACATAGTTATAACTTAAGGAGTGTTGTTCAAACGGTCATATACATTATGCATTGGATACATCCAGCTAATCAACATATGCGTGATCTCACATACTTGTCATTTTTGTTGTGAAAAAACTTGACATGCACTGTCTTAGAATTTTTTTAGAGAAAGAATACGTTATCACCGGTTATAGTCAGCAGGCTGAAGAAAATATTTTTAACCTATCCTTCCTTTCTAACTAGAAATATGAATTCTTGATCCAGCATCTCCTCAGTGCACCCTATTCACCCCAGCCTTCGCAGTCACTACCTCTGTGAAGTCCGCTTTTTCGATTTCACATAAGAATGAGGTCATGTGCTAGTTGCCTTTCAGATACCTGGCTTATGTAACTTAACAAAATGGCATGCACACATTCAGCAGATTCACATGCATTGTCACAACTGGCAGGAATTCCTTATTTATTATTACAGCACATTTTTCCATTGCGCATATGTGTATGTGCCCCATTTTTTTAATCCACTCATCAATTGAGGGACACTCAGGGTGCCTCCGTTATTTTGGCCCTAGCGAAAATGTACTGAGTGCAACAATAATTGCATGGGTGCATGCACCGCTTCAACATACTGATGTGTGTACTTGTGGGCGTGCCCGGGTATTCCGATTTGCTGCCCGGGTATTCTGATTTGCTGGATCATATGGTGGGTGGTTCTACCTGTAGATTTCTGAAGACTGTTTATATTAAATAAAACCCATAAAGCTTCTTGTAAGGCCTGCAACAATTTACATTCTAACCAAAAGTAAGCAAGGAATTCCTTTTCTCTGCATCCTCACCAGAAATGAGGGTTTTCTTTTTTCTTTTTTTTTTTTCTTGTCTTTTGGAAAATAGGCATTCTGACTGAAGTGAGAAGAAATCTCATTGTGTTTTGATTTGTATTCTCCTGATGGGTTAGGGATGATGAGGACTTTTTAGTGTGTCCTCTGGACAACTGTATGTCTTAGTTTCAGAAATGAGTATTCCAGCCTTTGCCCATTTGTTTTCAAGCTATTGAGTTGTTGGGAGTTCCTTATGTACTGTGAATATTCACCCATTAACAGATCTATGGTGACCCAATCATTGCTCCCATTCTGTAGGATGCCACTTCTGTACGTTTAGTTTTATGTATTATGGTGAAGCACTTTCGTGTGATATGATTACATTTTCTATTTTTGATGGTGTTTACTGTGCTCTTGCAGTCACTTTGAGACCATCATTGCCCACAGAGATGCCATGGAGCTTCTTCTTTGTGATTTGTTCTGGTATTTTTATCATTTCATGTCTGACATTGGAGTTTGGTGATAAATTCTCCACTTGTAAAATCCTTTATGTGGCTATTCAGGTTTTCCCCAACCTAGTTTATAGAAGATACTTGATTTTGCACTGGGCGTTGTTGCTTCTTTGGGAAAAGGCCGTGACTTAGCTGCAAATGCAGTGACTTAGTTCTGGGCTCCTATTGTTTTTCATAAGCTCAAGTCTCTGCTTTTCTGCAGTGCTATCCTATTTTGGTACGTAAAGCTTTGTAGTAGTATATCATGAAGTTAGGTAGTGTGATGCCTCCAGCTTTGTGCTTTTTACTGGATTGCTCTGGGTTTTCAGGATGTTCTCCCGTTTTACAGGAAATTTAGGATTCTCAGATTGTTTTTATAAGAAGAATGGGTCATTGATATTTTTACAGGGATGGTATAGGATCTGAGGATCACTCAGGTAGCATTGACATCAATGTGATTTAGACAATTTAGACAATTTATATCACAGCTGTATATGTATACTGAGCTGGTAGAGAGGGAGAGATTAACGTACATGAGAAAATAAAATTGACAGCAGTGGATTGCGGTTTCTAGCACTTACAGTTTACTCTCACTTAGCGTGTGACTTGGATAAATGTCTGAAAGCTGATTGTTTTTCAAAGTTGGTTTCTATTTGGGAAAGAAGGGAGTAGGGAACAACATGACATTGTAAACTGCAAAGCAAAATAAGGATATAGAGTACATAGAGGAAGAAAGAGCTCAGGCACAAGAAGATCTTGTTCCTCAAACCTCATGGTGCCTACTTTGCAGTCGAGCTTCACATGAGCCCTACACCAGTTTCCAAAAGAACAATGATTGTTTCATTTAATCGGACCAAGGGTACTTGACACATCCCACCATATACATCTGTCATTTCAAAGATGAAAGAGTAATTTAGGATTACAAATAAAAATAATGTAACATTAAGATGAAAATCAAATAACAAATCTAGCTTTGTTAAAAATCTGTCTATACTGATATCTTTTTTTTTTTAATTCTGCCAAGGATTAGTGAACATATTCTCTCAGTCTTGTGTCTGTCCAGAAATCAGTATTGGGAAATTACTAGACTGATTGATGAAATCGCTTTTGATTCAAATTCTACAATTTAGTTAATAATTACAAAATATATCATATGTGAAGTAAAATAATTTCCTTTTTAACCTTCCATTCAAAGATCTTACAAGTAACTCTTTCTTTCCCCTGTCAACTTTGCAGTTCTCTCAGCTATATAGGCATTTAAAGGAACACTTTGACACCCTCATCAGTTTCAAAGGCCTATCCTCCCAACTTTTCAGAGAGCCCACAACATTTACAATAAAGCTATCTCTCTGCACAGTGGATAATAGCTGCTTCAACTGTTCTCTGTCAGCCTGAATGTTGATTAAGACCTCATTAATCACACTCCACTCTGCACAAATCTGAAATCACAAATGCAGAGCAAATTATGAGAATAGAAGGAAAGAATTGAAAGAAAAACAAGGCTGTCTTGACCAAGGAAAGGAAAACACATAAGAAGTCCTACTGCTTACCTCCTTTGGATATTTGTATTTTTAAAGTGTTCAAGCATCCCACTATTTTTTCAGGACTCTGAAAGAGACAATTCAATATTGTATCAAATAGGATATTTAAAAAGATGACTTAATGTTATAACAGGTGGACTCTCAACAGCAGAATTATCACTGGCTCACTGTGACCTCTGATCTGCAGACATATGATTGATGATGCCTTTCGAATTCCAAAAGCATGGGCCTGCAGCAAAGTTTATTTTATTGTAAGGTCTACTTGATTGAATTCATTGCATGTCCTAATTCTATATGTTTCTGATGAGATGAACTTCAAAACTGATGATAATAGAGGGAAATTGTTTTCTGACATGCTAAGGTTATACAGCTAATCCTTTTCTTTCAATAAGCAGTTGAGTTTGCAGCATTCTGCTCCTTTTATATTTTATTAGTGTTTGTGCTTTAACTTAGTTATGAATCTTTCGGCATCACTCCAATGACAGGTCCGATTATACAGATAGAATCAATTAGATTCACTTTGATGTCTGGTACAAGCATTCCAATCTTAGCTTTTAAAACAAAATGGTAGACTTGGCTCTTTCCGGAATCCTGTAAAGAAAATGTGTTGATTCTGTGGGGCTTTGTCTACTGTAGCTTTTTGAAATTTTGTTCCCACTCTTCCCCCATGTCGGAATCCACAGTCTCCTAAACAGCTTTTATTGAGAACCACAACCTCATCTCCTCCTTTTTCGAAGCGATTAAGTCCATCTAGCTGGAGAGCCCAAACACAGTTTATTTTCCTGTGTAAATTCTCTCTCCAGTGCTTTCTAAAGTACTGCCAATTAAGAGGGCCTTAATAAATCTGCCTTAAAGCACAGGTTGAATGAATTTTTCCTCCCTTCTCTTTTGTCTGACTTGCAGTAAGAGAAATTACATTTTTCCAAGACTAAACCTTGTCAGTGATGTAGAATTTATCTGATTCTTTCCACTCATGCCATCTTCAACACCTTCATTCATCATGTATTTCCTCTTAGTCTAACTGTCTTTGGTCTTCCTGTCTTCATTGGCCACTGAGTGGCTTCCTAATAACACAGACAAAAGTCTCAGTTTTCTCAAAAGGCCTAAAGGGCATGGTGATTTGCACTAGGAATCTGCACTGGAATACTAGTTTAGTTGGCAGTCTTCTGTTGCTTTATACCTGCGTGGCCGAAATAAAACCACACACTTGTATGCTTTCCATATCTGAGTTTTAACTTAAAATAAAAAAGGTAAAAATAAAAACAAACCGAAAGGATACACATTTTCCAGCAGTTTGTCAACAGATTCATGCTTAAATAATATTGTATTAGTTAAAAAATTTCCTCAAAATTTTGTTGCCTATACCAAAGTCCTCATCAGTGGCCAGATAAATTTATGACCATTAATATTTGATTCAGCAATGTCATACATCATACGTTGGCAGGATGCAGCAGGTCAAGCCTGTAATCCCAGGGCTTTGGGAGGCTCAGGCAGGCAGATCACGAGATCAGGATTTGATACCAGCCTGACCAACATTGTGAAACCTCGTCTCTATTATAAAAAAATAAATAAAAATTAGCCAGGTGTGGTGGCACCTGCCTGTAATCCCAGCTACACCAGATGCTGAGGCAGGGGAATGGTTTGAACCTGGGAGGCGGACGTTGCAGTGAGCCGAGATCAAGCCATTGCACTCCAGCCAGGGCGACAGGATAAGACTCCATCACAAATAAAAAACAAACCAACCAACCAACCAACAAACAAAAAACAACCTCATATGTTAACCTGAAAAGCAGATGAGTCTTCCTAGGAATATATCTACATTAATATCCAATTTGGTTTGCATTGTTTGAGAATTTCTCAATGGAATCCAAAAAGCTGTACAACTACTGAAGCTCAGACTATGACGTGGACTGCATGGAAGATGCCTCATCTATAAAGCTCAGTGGAATTATAGAATGGTCACCATCAAAAGACAGCAATTTGTCTACCTGTCATGTGTGTCCCTATACTTGCTTCATAATAAGGGTAGTCGTATGTCTTGTTCACTCTGCATTCTCTTGCACAGAGCAGAGTCTGTGACACTAAATAGGTCTAAAAATTGTGTGAAAAGTGAATGAGGAAATGAATGGAGAAAAGCCTCACTTGACCATTTGTCTGATCTTTCATTTCCTTGCAGCCAATTCTCATTATCCAAAACCTTTTAAGTAATGCTATAATAAACATTTATTCTAATAAGACAGAAGAAGAGCAATGCATATTTTTGAGTAACCAATTCCTCAGTAATATTCAGAAGGCTCACAAAAATACCGGATTATTTACAATACCTAAAGTACCATCTTTGCCTATAGCATAAAATGTTGCTTCTTACAACAATTTTGTTGCCCCCCATCACTCACTTCATCCACAGTACATGGGGGCATGTGCACAAAGACACACACACACACACACACACACACAATTTCTTCAATACAGATTTCACTTCAGTAGAGATGGAAGACGCATTGTTAAAATGGTAAGGGAGAAAGAAACACAACAAAATGCTGCTTGAGACTTAAGACTCTGGGCTTCTGTATTGCATATGGGAACTGAGCTTGGAACATAGAAAATATAGATTCCAAAAGATCTTTTTATCCTACTCTATTCTGTGATTTGTGCAGTCAAGCATGTTAGAAAGAATAAGTAACCAGAACAAAGAGCTGAGAGGCAAACAGATAGCAATTTACAATCAGTGAAGAGAATACTTTCCTCAGGCTCCAATATCATTACTATTATTTTAAATCTATACTGCTGGACAGAACAAACAAAATGCAATCACAACAGGTGAAATCATGATGAACTAAGACCCTGAATCTTGGATAGAAAGAAGGTGGTCAGCATACTATAAACAAGGGTGGGAGGTAACTTTACAAGGATCATTTGGATATGAAAAGTCTGCAAATTATTTTTAATATACTTTTGTGGCTTAACTTGGCTGAAACATAAGCTTACAAATACTCAGGAGTCATTAACTTTGCAAATTGTTTGGAGGACTCTGAGGAGTTAATCCCGCAAGATAACATAGTGTTTCAAAAAATCATTTACTGGATTTTTTTATTACATAGAAGCAAAAAGAAATAAAATAGAAAAAAGGTTCCATGCAGTAAGAGGGTGCTAAACTAGGAGTCAAAAAACCTGGAGTCCAATCTTGGTCTAAAGTAAACTAATTCTCCTTCTCTTTGCTTTCTATTGCCAATGAATAAAAAAAGGGGTGACGAAAGGAGATGTGCATTCAATCAATTCCCTCCAAGCTCTACCATCACTCTTTTGAAAGTCTTTCCTATTTACAGAACATGTCTTAGTTTACAAAAAGCTCCATTATTGAATCCTTAAAACAATACTGTTAAGATAAGAGTTATTATCCTCATTTAGAAATAAGGAAGGAACAACTCAGAGTGATTAACACATTTCCACAAAATCCTCCTTCTAGAATGTTGGAAATCCAGTTCTCATATCAAATTCAATGCCCTTACAAGGATCCTATACTGACTCCCTAATACCATTTTTCCTAATATACATAGTATCTCTCAAAATTTAAACTATTATGTGACCCACAGAGAACAGGGCTTTAAAACAGTAGCGGAATTCATCCAACTGGAAATAACCAATTCTAATAAAATATAAGGGTGAGGAAGATATTGGTAAAAGGATACAAAATGTCAGTTAGGAATGATTAATTCAAGAGATCTGTTTTACGGAGAGTATGGTGACTGCGGTTAATAAAACCATTATATTCTTGTACATTGCTAAGAAAAAAGGTTATAAATATTCTTACTAGAAAATAGATAAATATGTGGAGTAATGTATATGTTAGCTAGATTTAACCATCCTACAATAATTGTGTGTTTCAAAACAATACAATGTACACAATAAATGTGAATAATCTGTACTCATCAATTAAAAGGAAAAAAATGTTTTAAAGAACATATGAACAGTTTCCTGAACCTCAAACTTGAATTTTCTATTTGAACTATTGGTTTGATATCTCACTAAAATGATAAGTTTCGGAAGAATAGCCCCCTCTAATTTAGAGACAGGTGCTTTATCTCCAAATTTTTCATTATTTATCTAATAAATTCAAATCATTGCATTTTTGTTGCCTGTCTACCTCAATTATTTCTAAGTAGCTAAAAACATAGATATATATAAATGTTGCAATGAGAGAGAAAACTCCCAATATTTTGACTGAAGAAACTTAAGCTAGGACATTATGAAAATCTGAACTTGGAAAGAGACTAAGACGAACACTTTTCTTAAGAAAAATGCATAAACACAAAGGAGGTAGAAGTTTGTCTTTGCTAGTCATACTTAACAATGCTGACTTGGTTAGCACAAATAGGAGGGTTTCAAAACTTAGAAAAATGGTCGACAGATGTCAATTTTATTCAAATTAGCACAATTAGCTTCCTAGCTTATTTTTCTCCTCAGTTTTAGCATATCAGATTTCTCTGGGATATGCCATGCCTTGGCAGGCAGGCATCATCAGCTGTGGCAGTCAGGTCTGCAGTGGTTCCATAGTTAGCAGCTTGTGGGTCTCATAGCTGCCCACTGTGTCAGGAACATGTAAGTTTGTGCCTGCCTCTTCCCATGCCCTATAATTTATTCTCCCATACTTACATTGCTGAAGGTTTCTCTGTCTAAATTCACTTCTATAATACAAGACCATCTCACTTATACAGATAACATTGTTGTTTTGTCTCACTATGTTAGTCTTATTAGTACCTTTTTTAGTTCATTCCTCTGCAATCCCATTGCCTATGGACTCTTTATCCAGAGATTTCTGATTTCTCTCAAGATGAGATAGGGACCTTGTGTATCATGACTTAAAAAATATGTTAGAAAGCCTGATGTAGGTTTAAGTTTCAGGTTTTGTAATGAATGTAGTGTAAAAAATCTTTGCCTATGCACATGGGAATCCTGAACACACTGCTGTGATACTGGGCCTGAGCCACCCTGGGGCACCACTGAGAGTGGTGAAGGTGTCTACCATTCTATTGCATGAGAGATTCTGGTTGGTGAGTGGCGGAGCAAGAAGTGACCTGGCATTGCTACTCCTCCAAGATGTCCAGACTCCCATTCAGCTCTTAGTACCCTTGGGCTATCTGAAGAACCTGAATAGTTCAGAATGCTGGCTCTCTGGGCCACATATTTTTACACCAAGTCAGCGCTTGCTTTTCTTATTAAGGTAGCAGTTGCAAAAAAAAATGAGTTTCATATTTCCAATATTATGGTTTGAGAAGTAACTATAATCACAATTGTATACATTGCTAACTATAAGATATTCAATCCACATCAGAGACCCACTAGGAGATTTGTTTCTATTTGATAAGATGACTGTTCTGATGATAACTTCACAGGATTTTAGATCTGAGAACAATTAGATGAGGATCTTTCCCTGTCCAGTCAATTTTATAAACCAACGTAGAGATGATTTGCCTTCCAACTCTTTGCTAACTTCAAAACAAAGGAAGAAGCAGGTTTTTTGTGACGTTTTGTTTTACCTCTTTATGAAAATTGAGCTGGACTTGACTTGCATTTGGAATTTCATAAGTAAAATTTACTTGTTACTTTGGAAGAGTGGCATTTCAAAAGTGATTAAAGAGTGATGATGCGGTCCACAGTGGCTCACTCCTGTATTTCCAGCACTTTGGGAGCTTGAACCAGGAGAAGCTTTTTGGCTCAGGAATTTGATACCCAATTGGGGAATAGAGCAAGTGTTCATCACTAGACAACAACGACAACAAATAGCCTGGTGTGGTGTTGCACACATGTAGTCTCGGCTATGTGGGAGGCTGAGAGCAGAAGACAGCTTGAGCCCAGGAGGTTGAAGCTGCAGTGTGTGAAGATGGTGCCAAAGCACTCCAGCCTGGGTGTCCACGCAAGAACTTGTCTCAACAAAAAGGGGGGCTGACGTGGTGGCTCTTGCCTGTAATCCCAGGACTTTGGGAGGCTGATGCCGCTAAATCACCTGAAGTCAGGAGTTTAAGACCAGTCTGAACAACATGGAGAAGACCCTTCTCTACTAAAAATACAGAATTAGCCAGGAATGGTGGTGTGTGCCTGTAATCTCAGCTACTCAGGAGGCTGAGGCAGGAGAATTCGTTGAACCCAAGACATGGACGTTGCAGTGAGCTGAGATCAGGCCACTGCATTCGAGACTGAGTGACAGACACGGACGTTGTAGTGAGCAGAGATCAGGCCACTGCATTCGAGACTGAGTGACAGAGGGGAACTACATGTCAAGAAACAAAAGAAAACAAAACAAAAAAAACCACAAAGTCACTGGAAAGATAATAAAATACATAAATTTGCGATGTAAAATGTTATTAGTGATAAAATAAGCTGAATTTCTCTGTATAAGTTATACATACAAATGTAATGACAAGACAGTGATAAGACCACTCATGGTCTTATCTCAATACTTAGTGTCTACATGTAACAGATGTTCTTTAGGATAGTTATAGTCCGTTTTCTTTCTAGGAGAGACTGATGAGAATGCAGAAATGTTAAAGTGCAAGTGATGGAAGCTTCCAGCTGTGCCCACCTGTACCCTGACAGAGACAGTTCCATTGTTTGCTTCATTACCCAGGCCAAAGTCTCTAATGCAAATGTGGTACACAGTCAATTTTTTTTCTATCTACATGATAGAAACTACAACTTCATCCCTACATAAATGGGTATATAGCATACGCCTAAATGATAAATATAAGTGAATCATTGATCTGTAGGAAACCATTTTAAAATTCTTTAATTACAGAACAAAATCTCGGGAAACATTTTTTTGTCAATTTCTGAGTTTTTTTACGTGGGTTATTAATCTCTAGTCATAACAAAGGGATAGGATACTTTGTTGCTCTTCCAACAAAGTAGACATTTTATATAATTCCTGTAATCTAATACTAGTGCCTTTACACCTCAGGGTTTAAAACCAGTCCAACCTTTTTCTGTTTCTCCAATTAAAATAACTTTTTTAAGGTTTAATCTTCAGTAATTTTTTGTAGTAATATTTTTGAAGGTATTTGACCAGGATGATTTGCTTATGTACTTATCTGACGCCTCCCTTTCTTCTGAATACATATTTTATTACGCACTTATTAGATCTGCATTTGAATTTACAGGAGTCAGCGAGTCCAGAAAGTGCCATTATGTGCAGACCAATATCTGGCAATGGCAGTAGGGGACAAATATGCTTTACCAGTCTCAAAGCCCTAGCTACTACAGTGAGTCCACACTTCTCCTGGATCTTATCTACTTCAGCAAAAGAAGGCCACCCACTAAACCAGGCCGTTGTGCTTTGAATGGAAACTCCTATGTCCTCCAGTCTCCTTAAACAGCCAACCACGCTGCCACTTTCCTCAGTAATAATTCCTGCAGCACTGAGACTTTGGTAGACTCGTAACTATAGCTACTGATTCTACAGTCTGGTCACAGTATGATAAAACACGGGAGCAACAGAAACAAACATATTGACTGCAGCCTTCTAAAATCTCTCTCAATACACCTTCAATAAATATGTTTTTTCAACAGAACAACTGCTTTCTACTTCCTGAACAAATGCTTGGCCTTGGACTGTTTTCATTGCTGAAATTGATTCAAAAGTGAACATTCAACAGGAAGGTGAATACAGTATTTCATGGGTCAGCAACTAAAATTTTCAAACTGATGCAAAATACAAATGTGAAACTGTATCTTTGAACTTTACTACTCTTTCCAATTGTATTTTCATATCTACGCATGCATAGGATTTTTTTATAACTATCTGCATGTTCTCCTCATGTAGGGGAAAAACAGTATCAGAGTTCTTGAGTAATTTATGACAGACGGAATGACGATACTATACAAGGTTAACCTATATACAATACCATATTTAGTGAATGAAAAATTGGTATTAAAAGCCTACTAAAGTATTGAGTAAGAAAATCAAATATACTATTTCAATAATTCTAAAATACGTGTACAAGAAGAAAATAGAACAATGATTAAAATACACAAACCAACACATAAGGCTGGGCGTGGTGGCTCACACTTGGAAGCCCAGCATTTTGGGAGGCCAGTGCAGGCAGATCACAGGAGTACGAGACCAGCCTGGCCAATATGGTGAAACCAGTCTCGACTAAAAATACAAACATTTGCAGGACATAGTGGCATGTGCCTGTTATCCCAGTTCCTCGGAAGGCTAAGGCTGGGGAATTGTTTGATGCTTGAGGGAGAGGTTGCAGTGAGCCGAGATTTTGGCCTTTCACTCCAGCCTGGATGACACAGTGAGACTCCATCTGAAAACAAACAAACTAACACACACATACACCTCAAAAACTAATCAATCAAAAGAAAAAAATCCATATTAGAAAAGGTGCTTACATGCCAAATCCCATATCAAATAGAAAAAAAAAATTCCTTGAAAACAAAAGTTCCAGAAGGGGAAAATAAGAAAAAAAATTAAACCCCCCCAAAAAAGTACAAAGAGTAAACGGAAAAGAACCACAGGGGAAACAATTCAAAATTTCAAACTGTCCTATTTTGGTACATAAAGCTTTGTAGTAGTATATCATGAAGTTAGGTAGTGTGATGCCTTCAGCTTTGTGCTTTTTACTGGATTGCTCTGGATTTTCCGGATGTTCTGCGGTTTCACAGGAAATTTAGGATTCTCAGATTGTTTTTCTAAGAAGAATGGGTCATTGATATTTTTACAGGGGTTGTATAGGATCTGAGGATCACTCAGATAGTATTGATGTCAATGCCATTTAGACAATGTGTGTGTTTGTGTGCACATGCTCAGGGCCAAGAGACACTTGCTGTCCTCACCAATAGTGAGGTGGGCCTTAATGTCCAGCCAGATTGCCTTCCTGGAAAAACACAGAAGATCCCCTTCCGTTTTGCTGTCTCTTCATATTTCCTCCCCTGTGAGCCCTGTGTGGTCCTCCAGATTCCCTGTGCAATGGCCTGCCTTTTGTGGGGGTGGGGAGTTGCTGGGTGAATGAAGATGGCAGAGGGGAACAAGCATGTCAGGGGAGCCTGGGTTCATCCAAATAGGAATTGGCAGGCCTCGGAGAGCCATTCTGGGAGGATGTAGACCTGGACAGGCCTTAGGTGGGCATCTCTATGGAGGGTGAGACAGCCCTGGTGGATCCCAAACTGAAGGCCAGGTAGTGGCACGCCTCAGGACAGAGAAGGGAGCTAGCAAGGGATGATGAGGCAACTATCTCTTGATCCTGGCTTCTTACCCATTGACCTCAGCTAATTATGCCTATTTAGCAGATTAGGGTTCCCCTATCCTGAAATGTGGGAACTACAGTTCCCTTATGGACCTTTCTCCACCAGCCCATGATGGCCTGAGTTTGCTTACTGCAATCTCCTCCCTGAGCCTTGGCTTCTCTACGTGTGTCCTAACTCCAGGACCCACAGGCCTCTCAACCCCCAGGCCTGGGCTGCTTCCCTGTCCTCTTCTCTGTTCCCTCTCTGAGGGCCTAACTCCCTTGGGTAGTGCTGCAGGAGATTGAGCCACAGGCCCTGGCTGATGACCTGGGGGACTGGGCAAAGTGGTCGAGACGGGTCAGGTTCTGGTTCAAAGGCAATTCCTCTGATGCCAAGGAATGTCCAACAAGGTCGTTTGCCATGACGCCCCATAGCTGCCCCACCTCAGCAAACCCGCCATACCTTGGGCAGTCACAGTCAGCCAACCAGCTGAAGAAGCTCAGTTAGGCAGTGCCCTGCAGGGAACTGGGGGCTTGAGCTGCGTGACCCTAGAACCACTGGACTGCAGTGGAGCCAATCGCCCTCTATCCTGGAGGGAGAGGAGTCAGGAAGGCTAATGCCAGGCCAAGCTTCCCAGGTACCACCCCCTCTACCATGCCAGGAGTCACTCCTCATTGAGGATGCCAACACAATACTCTTTAGTGAGCACTGCATTGCCGAAGTAAATGTTGTGATGACAGGCAAACTTCTTTCTGCCACTTGTACTCATGATGAATGAGTTCCTCCTCCTGCCTGTCCAAGAAGGAGAAAGAGGACAGCCAAGGGACAATTTCATCTAGGTGGGCTGAGGTGGCCTTCTAGCTGGGGTGAAGCATGTGTTTCCCCTTCCTAGCTCCCCCACTGAGACACCCCTGAGCTCCAGGAGGACCTCAAACTCACCAGGATCTTAGAACCCTTACCCAGACCTGGGCTTCCCATCCTGACCAGCAAATCCAACATGTAGCTTTGAAGGACTTCCTCATGATTTTTCAGCTACTTGCTCTCACCGGAAATAATCATAACTTTTAAACTGTTCTTCATGCCAACTTAAATGTTTCATTTTTACTACCTCATGTTTTGGATGAGGCATGTATTTTTAAATTGATTTACACCCTTTTTGTACCTGTGTGATAAACTGCTTACTTACATTCATACCATAAATATCTTTCAGTTTTACTTGTCTGTTCCCCAAGATTCAGTGAAACTAAGAATTCTATTTATGCTTGTATCTTTCGGCAAGCATATGTGAGATAATGGTGCACATTACTGCAGAAATCACATATACAGGTCCAAAGGGAGATGAAGAAAAAGAAAGCAAGTTTTAAAGTCTATACATTCCTAACACTGTATCAGAAACTCACAAATAACAGTGAAATCAAAGAATGATCACAGCCAATTCCTTTTCATACCTAGACTGAAATAAGAAACTTCAAAAGAAAAGAAACTTCAGAATTTGGGTCTGGAAAAATTTTCCTATATAGACAAAATTATTGGTAACTCTCTCTGACTAGAAAACAAACAAAAATCCACTTTTTTCGTATGTGTAAATATACACATTTTTATTTCCATCACTGATGACACGCAAGTAAGTAATAAAGTGAAAGTACAATAAAATAACATAGGGAATGTTCACAGTCTCCAAATATTCCATTGAGAGAATTAATTTTACGTAAACCATAAATAATGCTTCATGAAACTACATTATACAGTGTCTTTTAGTATTTTACTCACATTTTAAATAATCAACAATTAGAGGGAATTCTTCCTCATTATTTATTACGACTACCGTTATTTTCCTTGAGTAATCCTGTTGATATTAAGTATTTTAAATAAAACATTAAAAACAAATTATATTGACTGATTTCAGCTTTTAATGAAATCCTACTTGTGTATTTGTAGTAATGTGAAGTATAACTTTCTCCTCACAATTACTCTTTTATAAAACCAGTGTTATTGTTTTCTCTGACACCAACATTGTGATATCTCACAGCTTTACTGTGTGTATACGTTACATCCCTCCAGAGAGTAGGCTTCAAATATGTGGAAAAATTATATTTGTGACAAAATTCTAGGAAAGGCAATGGTGAAATGGAAGAATAATTTCTAACTTCCTAACTGTTGGTCAATGGGTTTGTACATATTTAGCTATAGACACATATTTGCACACTGTGAGTTTGCCCATGTACATATACATTTATAGGAGATACCCATAACATATTGGTTGTGTAATTTTTAAATAAATCCACTATTGTGTATGTGTGAAATTAGATAAGCAGTTACGTTTTCTTTACTCAATTTGTTGGAAAGCCAAAAAAGTCTGTCAACATTCATTTCAATTAATCCAATACTGTTAACTGCCAAGAGCTTCATTCTCCTTGTTCTCCTTTGGCAACCGGAAAGTTAATTATCACTCTAATTCAGCTCTGAGGGTGTGATCCACAAACTTTGTAAATGCTTAAAAGGATAAAATTTCAGTGAAATGTCAAGCCATGCTGTGAAATGTTCCATTGTTTCTATATCTCCAATTGTCCTTTCATGTTATAGAGGCAAGAAAACATTTCAATGTGTTTCTTTGTATCCAGTCCAATGCACTCTTTCCTCATATTATGCCAAACCCATCCCTTCAAGGCCTTGACATCTCAACATGGCTGGACGTCTCAAAATCTCTTCTCATTAATAACCATTATGTTAATCACTGTTGCCCACAACTGGAATTCGACTGTGATATCCCCTGGTGGAAATTGCTGTAATGGCTCAAACTACTGGAATGACTATTTTTTTAACCTGAAAATATCTGATGAGCATATACATATGCTATGTGCATGAACATATTGTACATTAACAACATACCATCACTGCCAGTAAATAATAGGTATCCCAAACTTTTGAACCAAACTGAGCTCAGGTGCTCCCACAAACCAAGCTTTTTCCTCCACGGCTTTCTGTTTATGTCAAAAAACCGCAACTCCAGGCCGGGCGTCGTGGCTCTCGCTTGTAATTTCCACATTTTGGGAGGCCGAGGTTGGTGGGTCACTTGAGGTCAGGAGTTGGAGACCAGCCTGGGCAACATGGCAAAAACCTGTCTCTACCAAAAATACAAAAAGTAGCCAGGCCTAGTGGCACATTCCTGTTCTCCCAGCTCCTTGGGATGCTGAGGCAGGAGAACAGCGTGAACCTGGGAGGCAGTGGTTGTAGTAAGCCAAGATCAGACTACTGCACTCCAGCCTGGATGACACAGTGAGACCATGTGTCAAAAAATAAAAAATAAAAAAGTAACTCCACTCGTCCAGTCGCTTAGGTAAAAAATACTGTAGTTGGCTGGGCACGGTGGCTCACACCTGTACTCCCAGCACTTTGGACTTTGGAAGGCTGAGACGGGTGGATCACCTGAGATCAGCAGTAGGAGACCAGCCTGGCCAACATGGTGAAGCCTGGCCTCTACTAAAAATACAAAACATTAGCTGGGCATGGTGATGAGTGCTTGTCATCCCAGCTACTCGAGAGGGGGAACCTCGGAGGCAGAGGATGTGGTGAAGGGAGATAGTGCCACTGCACTCCAGCCTGGGCTACACAGCGAGTGTACCCTGTGAGAAACAAAGGTGAAGAGAAGAAAAATTCTTTATTTAAATATCTAGTACATTAAATTTCAAGTTGTTGTAGAAACATTTGTCTTTAAACTCCTGTTGTAATATGACTTTTCCTGCTACTCACAAATTTAATCTGTAATATTTGCAGTATCATGAAGTTCTAAGTACATTTAAATTCCTATGCAGATAATCCATGGATTGCTGAGAAATAGTGGTTATAATTTTGTTGTTCAATTTCCACTTAATTTTATTTCAACTTGTGTTAACTCAACTGAAAATTCTTTACAAATTTTTTAAATCTCATATCAAGACTTTTCTTCACATCAGTTGTTATTTTTTTTAATTTCTTTTTTTTTCTTTTATTATTATTATTATTATTATTATTATTATACTTTAGGTTTTATGGTACATGTGCGCAATGTGCAGGTAAGTTACATATGTATACATGTGCCATGCTGGTGCGCTGCACCCACCAACTCGTCATCTAGCATTAGGTATATCTCCCAATGCTATCCTTCCCTCCTCCCCCCAACCCACAACAGTCCCCGAAGTGTGATGTTCCCCTTCCTGTGTCCATGTGTTCTCATTGTTCAATTCCCACCTATGAGTGGGAATATGTGGTGTTTAGTTTTTTGTTCTTGCGATAGTTTACTGAGAATTATGATTTCCAATTTCATCCATGTCTCTACAAAGGACATGAACTCATCATTTTTTATGGCTGCATAGTATTCCATGGTGTATATGTGCCACATTTTCTTAATCCAGTCTATCATTGTTGGACATTTGGGTTGGTTCCAAGTCTTTGCTATTGTGAATAATGCGGCAATAAACATACGTGTGCATGTGTCTTTATAGCAGCAAGATTTATAGTCCTTTGGGTATATACCCAGTAATGGGATGGCTGGGTCGAATGGAATTTCTAGTTCTAGATCCCTGAGGAATCGCCACACTGACTTCCACAAGGGTTGAACTAGTTTACAGTCCCACCAACAGTGTAAAAGTGTTCCTATTTCTCCACATCCTCTCCAGCACCTGTTGTTTCCTGACTTTTTAATGATTGCCATTCTAACTGGTGTGAGATGGTATCTCATTGTGGTTTTGATTTGCATTTCTCTGATGGCCAGTGATGGTGAGCATTTTTTCATGTGTTTTTTGGCTGCATAAATGTCTTCTTTTGAGAAGTGTCTGTTCATGTCCTTCGCCCACTTTTTGATGGGATTGTTTGTTTTTTTCTTGTAAATTTGTTGGAGTTCATTGTAGATTCTGGATATTAGCCCTTTGTCAGATGAGTAGGTTGCGAAAATTTTCTCCCATTTTGTAGGTTGCCTGTTCACTCTGATGGTAGTTTCCTTTGCTGTGCAGAAGCTCTTTAGTTTAATTAGATCCCATTTGTCAATTTTGGCTTTTGTTGCCATTGCTTTTGGTGTTTTAGACATGAAGTCCTTGCCCATGCCTATGTCCTGAATGGTAATGCCTAGGTTTTCTTCTAGGGTTTTTATGGTTTTAGGTCTAACGTTTAAGTCTTTAATCCATCTTGAATTGATTTTTGTATAAGGTGTAAGGAAGGGATCCAGTTTCAGCTTTCTACATATGGCTAGCCAGTTTTCCCAGCACCATTTATTAAATAGGGAATCCTTTCCCCATTTCTTGTTTTTGTCAGGTTTGTCAAAGATCAGATACTTGTAGATATGTGGCATAATTTCTGACGGCTCTGTTCTGTTCCATTGATCTATATCTCTGTTTTGGTACCAGTACCATGCTGTTTTGGTTACTGTAGCCTTGTAGTATAGTTTGAAGTCAGATAGTGTGATGCCTCCAGCTTTGTTCTTTTGGCTTAGGATTGACTTGGCGATGCGGGCTCTTTTTTGGTTCCATATGAACTTTAAAGTAGTTTTTTCCAATTCTGTGAAGAAAGTCATTGGTAGCTTGATGGGGATGGCATTGAATCTGTAAATTACCTTGGGAAGGATGGCCATTTTCATGATATTGATTCTTCCTACCCATGAGCATGGCATGTTCTTCCATTTGTTTGTATCCTCTTTTATTCTTGTGTGTCCTATTTTCTGTATTTCACATCTTTATCTTTCTTGGTTTACTTCTTTTTGGCAGGAAAAAATCTCTAGTAATTTCTTGAGAAAGGATCACATGGAGACAAAATTTTCGAGTTCTCATATGTCTGAAAAATGTTATGTTTTCTCCTTGTACATTTGATTTTAGTCTACTTGGAAATAAAAACGTATGTCAGAAATCAGTTTCTTTTAGAATTTTCAAATCAGAACTCCATAATCCATTGCCTTCTGCTTTATAGCGGTGGTGTTGAGATCTTTTTTTTTTTTTTTTGAATTTGACATGGAGTTTCGCTCCTGTTGCCCAGGCTGGAGTACAATGGCAGGATCTCAGCTCATTGCAACCTCCACCACCTGGGTTCAACTGATTCTCCTGCCTCAGCCTCCCAAGTAGCTGGGATTACAGGCAGGCGCCACTATGCCTGGATAATTCTGTGTTTTTAGTAGAGATGGGGTTTCTCCATGTTGGTCAGGCTGGTCTCAAACTCCTGACATCAGGTGATTTGCCTGCCTTGGTCTCCCAAAGTGCACCTCGGCCTCCCAAACTGTGCCTTGACCTCCCACAGTGCTGGGATTACAGGCATGAGCCACCATGCCTGGAAAGTGTTGAAAATTCCTAAATCATCTGGTTCCTCATCCTTTGTACCTGACCTATTTTTTACCTGTCTGGAAACTTACACCATTTTCTCTTTGTTCTCAATGTTCTCAAATTGTACATTGATGTATCTTGACACGAGTCTGCTTTCATCTATTTTCATTCTATTTTGCTAGGTGTTTGCCTTTTAATCTGTAAGTAAGCATCCTTATGTTCTGAGACTTTTTAATTATTTTGCCAACAATTTATTCCCCTTTGTTTTACTTATTTAGTTTAATTCTATATTTCGTATAATTAAAATAATTGGAAGAAATTATCTTGGGGAAGTAGATACCATACCAGTGATTCTGTGTTAACCTATCATACCTTAAGGTTGTCATAGTTTATTATGGAGAAATGTTGTATTTCTTGGTATTCACATTACAACCTGAAGAAGGGCAATGACTGTCAAAATTTTAAATGTATGGGTAATAGTTAGCAGATGCAAGCACTCTATCCTGCAGAATTTTAGCATATGAAAATTGCTAATTTTAAATTCCAGGCACGTTGATTTAAGCTTCAACATTCTCCCAGCTAAAATGAATCCATTTGTGCTAAGTTCTGTGATCAAAGGTGAATAAGACATTGTTTCTGCCTTCAGTGATAGCTCAGTCCAAAGGGAGACAAGTAGAAATGATGGAAAAAGAGAGATATGTAGTTCGTGCGCGGTGGCTCACCAGCACTTTGGGAGGGCAAAGTGGGAGGATCATGAGGTCCGGAGATTGAGGCCATCCTGACTAACAAGGTAAAACCCTGTCTCTACAAAAAATTAGCCAGCCTTAGTGGCACACACCCGTAGTCCCAACTTCTTGGGAGGCTGAGGCAGGACAATTGCTTGAACCCGGGAGACGGAGGTTGCAGTGAACGGAGATCATGCCACTATACTCCAGCATAGGCAACAGGGTGAGACTCTTGTTTCAAGAAAAAAAAGACATAAAGTGCTATAACAACTGAGAAAAGGGACAGAATATCTGTGACAGATAATTTGTTTGGGTCAGTTGGAAATGAGGAGGTCTCAGTGTATGCTTTTACTGTTTCACGTTGGATTATCGGCAGAAACAAACGAATCTTAATATTTATGGGGTCACAGACCCTTTTTAAAGGTGAGGAAATCTGTGGTGATTCTTTCCATAAAAATCTATGTAACATACATCTATATTTTACTTAGAAACTCAGAATGTGCATCATCAAGAGCTCTGGATAGAGTAGAATGAGTAGTAGTATTTAAGGCAGACAAGATGGGAAGGGGAATCCAAACACAGGAAATGCCCTGTGCAAGAGCCTGGACACAGAAAAGCTCGTACATTATTGGAATCAAACTGAGTATAACATAATTCAGGGTGACTGGAGCATAGCTGGAAGATGAACCAGTCATGGCAGAAGATGAAAACAGAAGGCCAGGCATGGTGGCTCACGCCTGCAATCCTAAACTTTGCGAGGCACAGGCGGGCAGATCACCTAAAGTCAGAATTTGAAGACCACCCTGGATAAAATGGCAAAAGCCCATCTCTAATGAAAATACAAACATTATCCAGGCATGGTGGGGGGTGACTGTAATCGTAGCTACTCAGGAGGCTGAGGCAGGAGAATCGGTTAAACCGGAATGGCAGAGGTTGCAGTGAGCTGACATCGCACCACTTAACCATTAAACTCCAGCCTGGAAGAAAGATTGAAACTCCATATCAAAATAAATAAATAAATAAATAATAAAAAAAATTTTAAAAAGGCCGGGAGCGGTAGCTTCTGCATATAATCCCAGCAATTTTGGAGGCTGAAGTGGGCAGATCACTAGGAGTTGGGATTTCAAGATCAGCCTGACCAACTGGGAGAAATGCCATCTCTACTAAAAAAAAAAAATGTACAAAATAATCCGGGCAAGATGGCGGGTGCCTGTAATCCCAGCTACTTGGGAGGCTGAGGCAGGAGAATCGCTTGAATCCAGGAGGTGAAGTTTGCGGTGAGCTGAGATCGCACCATGGCACTCCAGCCTGGGCAACAAGAGCGAAACTCTACCTCAACAATAAACAAACAAAAATGAAAATAGAAGATAAGTATATATCCAGGGATAAAGCATGAAGTATCTCCAAAGTCACTCATTCACTTTGTTTACTCTGAGACAACACCAGGATTGATTAAAATTATTCACATCATGTCAACCCTTTTCTAAATGTTAACAAATGTAATTGGAACAGCTAGTACTCATGGAATATGATGTAACATTCTGACTGCAGGCTTTCACTTGCATTCCCTATAGGTGTTGAGTGTGGAGTGTTCAAACCTCAAGTTCATAGCTTCATGAAGGAAAAATTATGTTAGAATGAAACCAAAAGCCCCTCAACCACTACATCAATTATTCTATTCCTGAATAATTTACAGCAGAATGGCAATCTTCAGTGAGTAGACATGCTTCTCAATCATAGGAACAACTTACATTCACCTGGGGAGTTTACAAAAGCCTACCACATGTGAGATCTATCCCAGACCAATTAAAATCGTAAATTATGGGGATCATTGGAACCTGAGTATGTGCATTTCTGAAACCTTGACAGATAACTTTGGCATGCATTGAAAATTGAGAACAACTATGTTAAGAACAATAATCCATGAATGTAAGTTCCTATGGACTCATCTGCTCTTAATTATATTACACTGTTCTCATGCAGAATGATACAAGTAACAATTATTATTGTTATTACTATTATTAGTATTATGAAATGGATCCTAGCTCGGTCGTCCATACTGGAGCGCACTGTTGCAAACTCAGCTCACTGAAACCTCCAGCTCCTGGGTTCAAGGGATTCTCCTGCTTCAGCCTCCCAGGGATTACAGGCACCCACAAAAACGCTTAAGTAATTTTTGTATTTTCAGTAGGGACATGGTTTCACTGCCTTGGCCAGGCTGCTCTGGAACTCCCGACTTCCTGAACCACCCACCTTGGCCTCCCAAAGTGCTGGGAGTACAAGTGTGAGCCAACGCACCCAGCCAAAATTAATATTTTGAAATATTTAGAAATATATGTTCTAGGGCACAGTGGCTCAAGTCTGTATCCCATGATTTTGGGAGGCCGAGCTGGGTGGACCACTTGAACTGCGGAGTTGGAGACCAGCTTGAAAATATGGTGAAACCCCGTCTCTACAAATAATACAAAAAATTAGCCAGGACTGGTCGTGTGTGCCTGTGTTCCCAACTACTGAGGAAGCTAAGGTGAGAGGATTGTTCAGGAGGATCAATTGAGCTCAGGAGGATGAAGCTGCAGTGCACAGAGATTGAGCTGCTGCACTCCAGTCCAGTCTGGGCAACAAAGTGAGGTCTGTCTCATGTACGTAGGTATGTGCTTGTGTGTGTGTGTGTATACATATATGCATATATATGTATACACACACTCATATATACATATATAGGAAAGAGTGAAACTCCCTCATGCACACACACACACACACACACACACACACACACACACACACACACACACAAACTTATATTCTTGGCCACTTTAATTCCTCTATAATGGAATTCTGAACAGCATGCTTAAGGGTCAATATCAGGGCCTGCAGGCAGACAGCCGGTGCCAGAACTGTTCAGATTGGGTTTTTTCACATTACACAGTTTCATCTTCTGAGTATACTTCCTGATCCTATTGTTCCCTTCCTATCTTGCAGATCTTTCTAGGGAAAAGACCACATGCAGCAATACCTTTCTTTTTTTTTTTGCTAAGTGTTTTCTAATTAATTGGAAGGTTTTTCAGTCGAAAAATTTCTAAGGACAAGATTTTTCCTCTTTTGGCTCAGGAAACTGCAGGCACCAGTTGCACAACAATATTTAAGAGTAGCACACATAATAAGTCATATCCATTGCCTTAAAAAAATGTACAGAATTCCATATTTTTAGTTACAAGCAAACACTATATAGGGTTTGGAAATAATGATTTTTATATTCTATATTCTGTTTGATACTGAACATAGCGCGTCAAGAAGAGGGTCACACAATGATTTCTTCAGTAAATATGCGTAGACTGGTGTAAATATTGAGATTGGAAAACATACCATGTTTCTGCCCTCATCATGTTCTCATTCTATTAAATGTTGTAATAACACAACTTTGAGTCATAAATCTTTCAAAAGAGAAGTACACACAAAAAAGTGCTAGACAAATACAAGGGACATTATGATCATTTAGAGCTTGTATCAGTTACAACCAGGTCTTCAAGGCCCATAAATGCCAGGATAGAAAGTTTAGAGCAAACTGTCTACACGAAGGCAAGTTTTTGTTGTTGTTGTTGTTTTTTCATAGGAAACCAAGATCACAGTTTCACAAAGGTTATAAGACTAACTGCAATATATAGGATGGGTTGAAGATCAGCAAGAAAGACAGAACGTAAGTTCTGAGATGTATTAAATACTTAAACTAACATACGATGGTGGCCTGGGTAAGGAAAGTTGAAGCAAGGACTGGAAGAAAGAGACAGGTGCAAGAATCATTGCAAAGAAAAAGTCCAAAAGCCTTGGCATGAGTTTTCAAATTGAGGCTAGAAAAAAATATTGTGGGATTCTTGGCATTCACCTATCCATCAAATTATTCAATGAAACTTTATTAAGATTCTAGATTATTATTAATCTTTATCATTATACAAGATTACTAAGGTGTATTATTCATTGAATAATAAATATTCCATGCATGTTTATTACTACGCAACAAGCACTGTGCTGCGTTCTGGAGGTACAGCAATGAATATGGGGTTAATGGTCCCCGACTTCATGAAGCTTTACATACAGGGAGAGACAGATAATAAATAAAAGACACAAGCAGTCATAAATGTTGTGAAGGAAATTTTGGGACGCTGAAAGAGAGTAACAGATAGTAGTGATGGTTGGTATAACAGACAGAACTACTGTACATTGGGCACTAAGTGAAGCTTTCTCCAGGGAAGTCTTATGTGATATATCTGAAAGAGCAGCCATTGATAAAGAGGGAAAAAAACAGCTGCCAACCCTCTAAAGTAGGAGAATTTTGGTCTAGCTCTGTGTTTGAAGAACAGAGAGTTGCTAATGTGCAGAATAAAGCTGAGAATTTGAGTAAGAGGAAAATGGTAAAGTAATCAGTGGTTTTAATAGTACAGATGGGAATGCTGTCCTTGATAAAAGTAGTTCCAGTGGAATGAGACCAAAACCCAATTGAACTGAACTGAAAAGCCAGTGGGAAGAAATGAGGGAAGTGGGTACAGCGTGCTTAGTGGAGAAAAGTAATCAAGGAGTAGGTGTCAGGGGAGTAAACAACAGGAAAAATTCTAATTTATAAAAGCAATCTAAGAATTTAGATCACAGCTGTATATGTATACTGAGCTGGTAGAGAGGGAGAGATTAACGTACATGAGAAAATAAAATTGACAACAGTGGATTGCAGTTTCTAGCACGTACAGTTTACTCTCACTTTGCCTGTGAGTTGGATAAATGTCTGAAAGCTGATTGTTTTTCAAAGTTGGTTTCTATTTGGGAAAGAAGGGAGAAGGGAACAACATGACATTGTAAACTGCAAAGCAAAATAAGGATATAGAGTACATAGAGGAAGAAAGAGCTCGGGCACTAGAAGATCTTGTTCCTCAAACCGCATGCTGCCTACTTTGTAGTCTAGCTTCACATGAGCCCTACTCCAGTTTCCAAAAGAACAATGATTGTTTCATTTAATCGGACCAAGGGCACTTGACACATCCCACCATATACATCTGTCATTTCAAAGAAGAAAGAGTATTTTAGAACTACAAATAGAAATAATGTAACATTAAGATGAAAATCAAATAACAAATCTAGCTTCGTTGAAAATCTGTCTATAGTGATTTTTTTTTTAATTCTGCGAAGGAGTAGTGAACATATTCTCCCAGTCTTGTGTCTGTCCAGAAATCAGTATTGGGAAATTACTAGACTGATTGCCTGATGAAATCGCTTTCGATTCAAATTCTACAATTAAGTTAATAATTACAAAACATATCGTATTTGAAGTAAAATAATTTCCTTTTTAACCTTCCATTCAAAGATCTTACAAGTAACTCTTTCTTTCCCCTGTCAACTTTGCAGTTCTCTCAGCTATATTGGGATGTAAAGGAACACTTTGACACCCTCATCAGTTTCAAAGGCCTATCCTCCCAACTTTTCAGAGAGCCCACAGCATTTACAATAAACTTATCTCTCTGCACAACGGATAATAGCTGCTTCATCTGTTCTCTGTCAGCCTGAATGTTGATTAAGACCTCAGTAATCACACTCCGCTCTGCACAAATCTGAAATCACAAATGCAGAGTAATTTATGAGAATAGAAGGAAAAAATTGAAAGAAAAACAAGGCTGTCTTGCCCAACGAAAGGAAATCACATAAGAAGTCCCACTGTTACCTCCTTTGGATATTTGTATTTTTAAATTGTTCAAGCATCCTAGTATTTTTTCAGGACTCTGAAAGAGACAATTCAATATTGTATCAAATAGGATATTTAAAAGGATGACTTAATGTTATAACAGGTGGACTCTCAACAGGAGAATTATCACTGGCTCACTGTGACCTCTGAACTGCAGGCATATGATTGATGATGCCTTTTGAATTCCAACAGCATGGGCCTGCAGCAAAGTTTATTTTACTGTAAGGTCTACTTGATTGAATTCACTGCCTGTCCTAATTCTATATTTTTCTGATGAGATGAACTTCAAAACTGATGATAATAGAGGGAAATGGTTTTCTGACATGCTAATGTTATACAGCTAATCTTTTCTTTCAATAAGCAGTTGAGTTTGCAGCATTCTGCTACTTTTATATTTTATTAGTGTTTGTGCTTTAACTTAGTATGTATCTTTTGGCATCACTCCAATGGCAGGTCGAATTATAAAGATAGAATCAATTAGATTCACTGTGATGTGTGGTATAAGCATTCCAATCTTAGCTTTTAAAACCAAATGGTAGACTTGGCTCTTTCCGGAATCCTGTAAAGAAAATGTGTTGATTCTGTGGGGCTTTGTCTACTGTAGCTTTTTGAAATTTTGTTCCCACTCTTCGCCCATGTCCGAATCCACAGTCTCCTAAACAGCTTTTATTGAGAACCACAACCTCATCTCCTCCTTTTTCGAAGCAATTAAGTCCATCTAGCTGGAGAGCCCAAATACAGTTTATTTTCCTGTGTAAAACCTCTCTCCAGTGCTTTCTAAAGCACTGCCAATTAAGAGGGCCTTAATAAATCTGCCTTAAAGGACAGGTTGAATGAATTTGTCCTGTCTTGTCTTTTGTCTGACTTGCAGTAAGAGAAATTACATTTTTCCAAGACTAAACCTTGTCAGTGATGTAGAATTTATCTTACTCGTTCCACGCATGCCATCTTCAACACTTTCATTCATCATGTATTTCCTCTTAGTCTAACTGTCTTCAGTCTTCATGTCTTCACTGGTCACTGACTGGCTTCCTAATAACACAGACAAATGTCTCAGTTTTGTGAAAAGGCCTAAAGGGCATAGTGATTTGGAAAAGGTGTCTGCATTGGAATACTAGTTTAGTTGGCAATCTTCTGTTGCTTTATACCTGAGAGGCGGAAATAAAACCATACACTTGTGTGCTTTCCATATCTGAGTTTTATCTTAAAATAAAAAAGGTAAAAATAAAAACAAACCAAAAGGAAACACATTTTCCGGTAGTTTGGCAACAGGTTCATGGTTAAATAATATTGTATTAGTTACAAAATTTCCTCAAAATTCTCTTGCCTATACCAAAGTCCTCATCAGTGGCCAGATAAATTTATGACCATTAATATTTGATTCAGGAATGTCATATGTCATATCTTGGCAGGGTGCAGAGAATCAAGCTGTAATCCCAGGGCTTTCGGAGGCTGAGGCAGGCAGATCACGAGATCAGGAGTTTGATAGCAGCCTGAGCAACATTGTGAAACCTCGCCTCTATTAATATAAAAAAAAAATAAAAATTACCCAGGTGTGGTTGCACGCGCCTGTAATCCCAGCTACACCAGAGGCTGAGGCAGGGGAATGGTTTGAACCTGGGAGGCGGACATTGCATTGAGCCGAGATCAAGCCATTGCACTCCAGCCAGGGCGACAGGATAAGACTCCGTCACAAATAAAAAAAAACAAGCAAACTAACCAACCAACCAACAAAAAACAACCTCATATGTTAACCTGAAAAGCAGTTGAGTCTTCCTAAGAATATATCTACATTAATATCCAATTTGGTTTGCATTGTTTGAGACTTTCTCAATGGAATTCAAAAAGGTGTACAACTACTGAAGCTCAGACTATAAAGTGGACTGCATGGAAGATGCCTCACCCACAAAGCTCAGCGGAATTATAGAATGGTCACCATCAACAGACAGAAATTTGTCTACCTGTCATGTGTCTCCCTATACTTGCTTCATAATAAGGGTAGTCCTATGTCTTGTTCACTCTGCATTCTCTTGCGCAGAGCAGAGTCTGTGACACTAAATAGGTCTACAAATTCTGTGAAAAGTGAATGAGGAAATGAATGGAGAAAAGCCTCACTTGACCATTTGTCTCATCTTTCATTTACCTTGTAGCCAATTGTCATTATCCAAAACCTTTTGAGTAATGCTATAATAAACATTTATTCTGATAAGACAGAAGAAGTGTAATGCATATTTTTGAGTAATCAATTCCTCGGCAATATTCAGAAGGCTCACAAAAATACCTATTTTTTTTTATTTACAATACCTAAAGTACCATCTTTGCCTATAGCCTAAAATGTTGCTTCTTATAACAATTTTGTTGCCCCCCATCACTCATTTCATGCACAGTACATGGGGGCATGTGCACAAAGACACAAACATACACACACATACACACAATTTCTCCATTACAGATTTCACTTCAGTAGAGATGGAAGACACATTGTTACAATGGTAAGGAAGAAAGAAAAACAACAAAATGCTGCTTGAGACTTAAGACTCTGGGCTTCTGTATTCCATATGGGAACTGAGCTTGGAACATAGCAAATATAGATTCCAAAAGATCTTTTTATCCTACTCTATTCTGTGATTTGTGCAGTCAAGCATGTTAGAAAGAATAAGTAACCAGAACAAAGAGCTGAGAGGCAAACAGATAGCAATTTACAATCAGTGAAGAGAATACTTTCCTCAGGCTCCATTATCATAACTATTATTTTAAATCTATACTGCTGGGCAGAACAAACAAAACACAATCACAACAGGTGAAATCATGATGAACTAAGACCCTGAATCCTGGAAAGAAAGAAGGTGGTCAACATACTATAAACAAGGGTGGGAGGTAACTCTACAAGGAACATTTGGATATGAAAAGTCTGCAAATTATTTTTAATATACTTTTGTGACTTAACTTGGCTGAAACATAAGCATACAAATACTCAGGAGTCATTAACTTTGGAAATTGTTTGGAGGACTCTGAGGAGTTAATTCCGGAAGATAACATAGTGTTTCAAAAAATCATTTACTAGAATTTTTTATTACATAGAAGCAAAAAGAAATAAAATAGAAAAGAGGTTCCATGCAGTGCTGAGGGTGCTAAACTATGAGTCAAAAACCTGGAGTCCAATCTTGGTCTAAAGTAAACTAATTCTCCTTCTCTTTGTTTTCTGTTGCCCACGAATAAAAAAAGTGGTGACGAAAGGAGACGTGCATTCAATCAATTTCCTCCAAGCTCTACCATCACTCTTTTGAAAGTCTTTCCTATTTACAGAACATGTCTTAGTTTACAAAAAGCTCCATTATTGAATCCTTAAAACAATACTGTTAAGATAAGAGTTATTATCCTCATTTAGAAATAAGAAAGGAACAACTCAGAGTGATTAACACATTTCCACAAAATCCTCCTTCTAGAATGTTGGAAATCCAGTTCTCATATCAAATTCAATGCCCTTACAAGGATCCTATACAGACTCCCTAATACCATTTTTCCTAATATACATAGTATCTCTCAAAATTTAAACTATTATGTGACCCACAGAGAACAGGGCTTTAAAACAGTAGCGGAATTCATCCAACTGGAAATAACCAATTCTAATAAAATATAAGGGTGAGGAAGATATTGGTAAAAGGATACAAAATGTCAGTTAGATAGGAAGGATTAATTCAAGAGATCTGTTTTACAGAGAGTATGGTGACTGTGGTTAATAAAACCATTATATTCTTGCACATTGCTAAGAAAAAAGGTTATAAATATTCTTACTAGAAAATAGATAAATATGTGGAGTAATCTATATGTTAGTTAGCTGGATTTAACCATCCTACAATAATTGTGTGTTTCAAAACAATACGATGTACACAATAAATGTGCATAATCTGTACTCATTAATTAAAAGAATAAAATGTTTTAAAGAACATATGAGCAGTTTCCTGAACCTCAAACTTGAATTTTCTATTTGAACTATTGGTTTGATATCTCACTAAAATTATAAGTTTCGGAAGAATAGCCCCCTCCAATTTAGAGACAGGTGCTTTATCTCCAAATTTTTCATTTTTTATCTAATATATTCAAATCATTGCATTTTTGTTGCCTATCTACTTCAATTACTTCTAAGTAGCTAAAAACATACATATGTAAATGTTGCATTGAGGGAGAAAACTTTGATTGATTTGATTCTCATAGCTGCCCACTTTCTCAGGAACATGTAAGTTTGTGCCTGCCTCTTCCCATGCCCTATATTCTCCCATAATTACATTGCTGAAAGTTTCTGTGTCCAAATTTACTTCTATAATACAAGACCATCTCACTTATACGGATAACATTTTTGTTTTGTCTCACTATGTTAGTCTTATTACTACCTCTGTTAGTTGATTCTTCTGCAATCCCATTGCCTATGGACTCTTTATCCAGAGATTTCTGATTTCTCTCAAGATGAGATAGGGACGTAGTGTATCATGACTAAAAAATATGTTAGAAAGCCTGATGTAGGGTTAAGGTTCAGGTTTTGTAATGAATCTACTGTAAAAAATCTTTGCCTATGCACATGGGAATCCTGAAGACACTGCTGTGATACTGGGCCTGAGCCACCCTGGGGCACCACTGAGAGTGGTGAAGGTGTGTACCATTCTATTGCATGAGAGATTCTGGTTGATGAGTGGGAGAGCAACAAGTGACCTGGCATTGCTAATCCTCCAAGATGTCCAGACTCCCATTCAGCTCTTAGCACCCTTGGGCTATCTGAAGAATCTGAACTGGTCAGAATGCTGGCACTGTGGGCATTGTAATAACACCAGGTCAGCGGTTGCTTTTCTTATTAGGGTAGCAGTTGTAAAAAAAAAATGAGGTTCGTATTTCCCATATTGTGGTTCGAGAAGTAACTGTAATCACAATTGTATACATTACTAACTATAAGATATGCAATCCACATCAGAGACCCACTATGAGATTTGTTTCTATTTGATAACATGGCCCTGGCATGGCTTTGAGTTTTCTGCTTTTTACTTCTTCCTCCTCACGTCTTCTTTTCAAACATGCAGTGAAGGTTTCAATTCATGGACTGTAATCTCCATGCCTGTAATTTCTATCTTTCAACTCATCATCAGCATTCATTGTGATTTTCATATATATATATTTTTATATATATGTTCACATATATATTTTTCCTTGACTTACAAAACCACGTTGCATTCTTCCCTATGTCATGAAAAAGACTTTGATATAAATAAAAAGCACTGCTTTATAATAAAATACTTTATTGACATTTATTCTCTTAAGGCGTTTTAAAAATTGTATGTTTATTTAAAACTGTCATATGAAATGATACATATTTATAACTTAAGGAGTGTTGTTCAAAAAGTCATATACATTATGCATTGGATACATCCAGCTAATCAACATATGCGTGATCTCACATACTTTTCGTTTTTGTTGTGAAAAAACTTGTCATGCCCTGTCTTAGAATTTTTTTAGAGAAAGAATACGTTATCACTAGTTATAGTCAGCAGGCTGAAGAAAATACTTTTAACCTATCCCTCCTTTCTAACTAGAAATACGAATTCTTGATGCAGCATCTCCTCAGTGCACCCTCTTCACCCCAGCCTTCGGAGTCACTACCTCTGTGAAGTCCGCCTTTTCGATTTCATATAAGAATGAGGCCATGTGCTAGTTGCCTTTCAGGTACCTTGCTTATGTGACTTAACAAAATGGCATGCACACATTCAGCAGATTCACACGCATTGTCACAACTGGCAGGATTTCCTTATGTATTTTTGCAGTTCATTTTTCCATTACGCGTAGGTGTATTTACCCCATTTTTTATTCCACTCATCAATTGAGGTACACTCAGGTTGCTTCCATTATTTGGGCTCTAGGGAAAATGTAATGAGTGCAATAATAATTGCATGGGTGCACACACCCCTTCAACGTACTGATCTGTGTACTTGTCAGCGTGCCCGGGTATTCTGATTTGCTGGATCATATGGTGGGTGGTTCAACCTGTAGATTTTTGAAGACTGCTTATATTATATAAAACACATGAAACTTCCTGTAATGCCTGCACCAATTTACATTCTCACCAAAAGTGAGCAAGGAATTCCTTTTCTCTGCATCCTCACCAGAAATGAGGGTTTTCTTTTTTCTTTTTTTTTTTCTTGTCTTTTGGAAAATAGGCATTCTGACTGAAGTGTGAAGAAATCTCATTGTGTTTTGATTTGCATTTTCCTGATGGGTTGAGGATGATGAGGACTTTTTAGTGTGTCCTCTGGACAACTGTATGTCTTAGTTTCAGAAATGAGTATTCCAGCCTTTGCCCATTTGTTTTCAAGCTATTGAAAAAAAGTAGTGACGCACTTTAGTTTGATATGATTACATTCTCTATTTTTGATGGTGTTTACTGTGCTCTTGCAGTCACTTTGAGAACATAATTGCCCACAGAGATGCCTTGGAGCTTCTTCCTTGTGATTTGTTGTGGTATTTTTATCGTTTCATGTCTGACATTGGAGTTTGGTGATAAATTATCCACTGGTAAAATCCTTTATGGGGCTATTCAGGTTTTTCCCAACCTAGTTTATAGAACATAATTGATTTTGCACTGGGCTTTGTTGCTTCTTTGGGAAAAGGCCGTGACTTAGCTGCAAATGCAGTGACTTAGTTCTGGGCTGCTATTGTTTTTCATAAGCTCAAGTCTCTGCTTTTCTGCAGTGCTATCCTATTTTGGTACGTAAAGCTTTGTAGTAGTATATCATGAAGTTAGGTAGTGTGATGCCTCCAGCTTTGTGCTTTTTACTGGATTGCTCTGGGTTTTCGGGATGTTCTGCCATTTTACAGGAAATTTAGGATTCTCAAATTGTTTTTCTAAGAAGAATGGGTCATTGATATTTTTACAGGGGTTGTATAGGATCTGAGGATCACTCAGGTAGTATTGATATCAATGCCATTTAGACAATGTGTGTGTTTGTGTGCACATGCTCAGGGCCAAGAGACACTTGCTGTCCTCACCAATAGTGAGGTGGGCCTTAAAGTCCAGCCAGATTGCCTTCCTGGAAACATACAGAAGATCCCCTTCCGTTTGGCTGTCTCCTCACATTTCCTCCCCTGTGAGCCCTGTGTGGTCCTCCAGATTCCCTGTGCGATGGCCTGCCTTTTGTGGGGGTGGGGAGTTGCTGGGTGAATGAGGATGGCAGAGGGGAACAAGCATGTCAGGGGAGCCTGGGTTCAACCAAAAGGGACTTGGCAGGCCTGGGAGAGCCATTCAGGGAGGATGTAGACCTAGACAGGCCTCAGGTGGGCATCTGTATGGAGGGTGAGACAGCCCTTGTGGAGCCCAAACTGAAGGCCAGGTAGTGGTATGCCTCTGGACAGAGAAGGGAGCTAGCAAGGGATGATGAGGCAGCTATCTCTTGATCCTGGCTTCTTACCCATTGACCTTAGCTAATTATGCCTATTTAGCAGATTAGGGTTCCCCTATCCTGAAATGTGGGAGCTACAGTTCCCTTATGGGCCTTTCTCCACCAGCCCATGATGGCCTGAGTTTGCTTACTGCAATCTCCTCCCTGAGCCTTGGCTTCTCTACGTGTGTCCTAACTCCAGTACTCACAGGCCTCTCAACCTCCAGGCCTGGGCTGCTTCCCTGTCCTCTTCTCTGTTCCCTCTCTGAGGGCCTAACTCCGTTGAGTAGTGCTGCAGGAGATTGAGCCATAGGCCCTGGCTGATGACCTGGGGGACTGGGCAAAGTGGACATGACGGGTCAGGTTCCCGTTCAAAGACAAGTCCTCCGATGCCAAGGAATGTCCAACAAGGTCCTTTGCCATGATGCCCCATAGCTGCCCCACGTCAGCAAACCCGCCATACCCTGGGCAGTCACTGTCAGTCAACCAGCTGAAGAAGCTCAGTTAGGCAGTGTCCTGCGGGAAACTAGGGCCTCACCTCATGACACTAGAACCACTGGACTCCAGTGGAGCCAGTCGCCCTGTATCCTGGAGGGAGAGGAGTCAGGAAGGTTAACGCCAGGCCGAGGTTCCCAGGTACTAACCTCTCTACCATGCCAGGAGGCACTCATTGAGGATGCCTACGCAATACTCCTTAGTGAGCACTTCATTGCCAAAGTAAATGTTGTGATGACAGGCAAACTTCTTCCTGCCAGTTGTACTCAGGATGACTGCGTTCCTCCACCTCCCAGTCCAAGAAGGAGATAGAGGACAGTCAAGGGACAACTTCATCTAGGTGGGCTGAGGTGGCCTTCTACTGGGGTGAAGCATGTGTTTCCCCTTCCTAGCTCTCCCAGTGAGACACCCCTGAGCTCCAGGAGCACCTCAAACTGACCAGGATCTTAGAACCCTTCCCCAGACCCAGGCCTCCCATCCTGACCAGCAAATCCAACATGTAGCTTTGAAAGACTTCCCCAAGGTTTTTCAGCTACTTGCTCTCACCAGAAATAATCATAACCTTTTAAACTGTTCTTCATGCCAACTTAAATGTTTCATTTTTACTACCTCATGTTTTGGATGAGGCATGTATTTTTAAATAGATTTTCACCCTTATTGTACCTCTGTGATAAACTGCTTACGAACATTCATACCATAATTATCTTTCAGTTTTACTTGTCTGGTCCCCAAGATTCAGTGAAACTAAGAATTCTATTTATGCTTGTAGCTTTCAGCAACCATATGTGAGATAATGGTGCACATTACTGCAGAAATCACATATACAGGTCCAAAGGGAGACGAAGAAAAAGAAAGCAAGTTTTAAAGTCTATACATTCCTAACACTGTATCAGAAACTCACAAATAACAGTGAAATCGAAGAATGATCACAGCCAATTCCTTTTCATACCTAGACTGAAATAAGAAGCTTCAAAAGAAAAGAAAGTTCAGAATTTGGGTTTGTAAAAATTTTCCTATATGCTTAAAATTATTGGTAACTTTGTCTGACTATGAAACATAAAAAAAAATCCACGTTTTTCATATGTGTAAATATACATGTTTTTATTTCCATCAGTGATGACACGCAAGCAAGTAATAAAGTGAAAGTACAATACAATAAGATAGGGAATGTTCCCAGCCTCCAAATATTCCATTGAGACTATTAATTTTATGAAAACCATAAAGAATGCTTCATGAAACTACATTATAAAGTGCCTTTGAGAATTTTACTCACATTTTAAATAATCAACAATTAGAGGGAATTCTTCCACATTTTTTGTTACGAATACCATTATTTTCCTTGAGTAATCCTCTTGAAATTAAGTATTTTAAATAAAACATTAAAAACAAATTATATTAACTGATTTCAACTTTTGATGAAATTCTACTTGTGTATTTGCAGTAATGTGAAGTATAACTTTCTCCTCACAATTACTCTTTCATAAAACCAGTGTTATTGTTTTCTCTGACACCAACATTGTGATATCTCAGAGCTTTACTGTGTGTATACATTACATCCCTCCAGAGAGTAGGCTTCAAATATGTGGAAAAACTATATTTGTGACAAAATTCTAGGAAAGGGAATGGTGAAATGGAAGAATAACTTCTAACTTGCTAACTGTTAGTCAACCGGTTTGTATATATTTAGCTATAGACACATATTGGCACACTGTGAGTTTGCCCATGTACATACACATTTACAGGAGATACCCGTAATATATGGGTTATGTAATTCTTTAATTAATCCACTATTGTGTATGTGTGAAATTAGATAAGCAGTTACCTTTTCTTTACTCAATTTGTTGGAAAGCCAAAAAGTCTGTCAACATTCATTTCAATTAATCCAATACTGTAAACTGCTGATAGCTTCATTCTCCTTGTTCCCCTTTGGCAACCGGAAAGTTAATTCTCACTCTAATTCAGCTCTCAGGGTGTGATCCACAAACTTTGTATATGCTTAAAAGGATAAAATTTCAGTGAAATGTCAAGCCATGCTGTGAAATGTTCCATTGTTTCTATATCTCTAACTGTCCTTTCATGTTATAGAGGGAAGAAACACAATTCAATGTGTTTCTTAGTATCTAGTCCAATGCTCTCTTTCTTCCTAATATGCCAAACCCATCCCTTCAAGGCCTTGACATCTCAACATGGCTGGACGTCTCAAAATCTCTTCTCATTAATAACTATTATGTTAATCACTGTTGCCCACAACTGGAATTCGACTGTGAAATCCCCTGATGGAAATTGCTGTAATGGCTCAAACTACTGGAATGAATATCTTTTTTACCTGAAAATATCTGATGAGCATATAGATATGCTATGTGCATGAACATATTGTACATTAACAACATACCATCACTGCCAGTAAATAATAGGTATCCCAAACCTTTGAATCAAACCGAGATCAGGTGCTCCCACAAAGCAAGATTTTTCCTCCACGGCTTTCTTTTTTTGTCAAAAAACCGCAACTCCAGGCCGGGCATGGTGGCTCTCACCTGTAATTTTCACATTTTGGGAGGCCGAGGTTGGTGGGTCACTTGAGGTCAGGAGTTAGAGACCAGCCTGGGCAACATGGCAAAAACCTGTCTCTACCAAAAATACAAAAATTAGCCAAGCCTAGTGGCACATTCCTGTGGTCCCAACTACTTGGGATGCTGAGGCAGGAGAACCACCTCAACCTGGGAGGCAGAGGTTGTAGTAAGCCAAGATCAGACTACAGCACCCCAGCCTGGATGACACAGAGAGACCATGTGTCAAAAAAGAAAAAAAAAAAGCAACTCCACTCATCCAGTCGCTTACGTAAAAAATAGTGTAGTTGGCTGGGCACGGTGGCTCACACCTGTATTCCCAGCACTTGGGACTTTGGAAGGCTGAGATGGGCGGATCACCTGAGATCAGGATTAGGAGACCAGCCTGGCCAACATGGTGAAGCCTGGCCTCTACTAAAAATACAAAACATTAGCTGGGCATGGTGATGAATGCTTGTAATCCCACCTACTCGAGACGGGGAACTTGGGAGGCAGAGGATGTGGTGAACAGAGATGGTGCCACTGCACTCCGGCCTTGGCTACACGGCCATTGTACCCTGTGAGAAACAAAGGTGAAGAGAAGAAAAAATGTAATTAAAAAATTAATACCCACTGCAAAAGTTTGCCACAGAAAAGATTAAAAATTTCACCAAATTCTGTCTTCTCTAATGGAAGTCAAGGTTATTTAGACCAACCCTCCTGTAAATTAGTTCATTTTCACACTGCTGATAAAGACATACCTAAAACTGGGAAGAAAAGGAGGTTTAATTGGACTTACAGTTCCACACGGCTGGGGAGGCCTCAGAATCATGGTACAGGAATAAAGGCACTTCTTACATGGCAATGCCAAGAGAGAATGAGGAAGAAACAAAAGCAGAAACCCCTGATAAACCCATCAGATCTCATGAGACTTATTCACTATCACAAGAATAGCACGAGAAAGACCAGCCCCCATGATTCAACTACCTCCCACTGGGTCCCACCGGCAACACGTGGGAATTCTGGGAGATACAATTGAAGTTGAGATTTGAATGCAGGCACAACAAACCATGTCACTTCCCAAAGAATTAAATATTCTGAATAGAAGCAACATTAATTATACCCAAAAGTGGTGGAGCAAGAAGGGACTCTTAGTCTCATATCTCAAGACAGACTGTAGTCAAGGCCTAGGGACTACTTATGAAAGAGTTTAATAGAAAACTCTCTCCCAATGGATCTGGATTTCATAGGACTGTATCTTCACAGTAAGGGTGAAACAGAAGTAAACCCATTCCTATTTCCAAGCTCAAGGAACTTTGGTCAAAGTTATCTTGGAGCTGAGCAGAACAAGGAGGAGGCAAACAGAAAAAATTTGTGTCCCTGAGAAGTCATGGCCACAGGTTGGCTATCTCACAGACTGTCAAGCCAGTTCCATATTGCATGGGTATTGCAGAAAATCTCAAAACATAAATTTGTGTGTGGGTTGTCCCAGAGTAGCAGGATCTGGCAGAAGCAAATTTCATTCCAACCCTCACAGAATCCACACAAATCTTTTTACATTTGGGATTTTACCATTTCTTTCATGAATGAGAATGCACTTCAGTTTTCATATCTTTTTATACACTCAGTTCATGTGTTTTTGGCATCAAAGTTCTGCTTGCCTCACAGAATAAGTATGGGATTTTACCTTTTTTATTTTATAGAATTCTTCATATATATTGAAATGCTCTGCCTGGGGAAAAAAATCTGAGCCTAGTGTTTTATCTCTGGGAACAATCCTTTATTTCCTTGAATATTTATGAGACTATTCAGATTATATATGTCTTCTTCTATCAATTTTACTGAGTTATAGATATAGCTTAGTATATATATATAAATATTAATATAGATATTTTAAGCTGTATATATGACTGTATATAGAGACAGATTATAAAAATCTATTTGTTCTAAGTTTTCAAATTTGTAGGATAAAGTGTTAATCATATTGCCTTATTAGCTTCTTAATCTATACTGTATCTATGGTTATGTGTCTTTTAAATTCTTAGTTTTATTTGTGCTTTCTCCCTTTTTTTCTAAACTTGCCTGGGGTTTGCACCATTTATTATATTTCTCTAACAACCAAAGGTTAGCTTTGTATGTTTTACTAATTTTCTCTACATCATTATCCCCTCACTTTCGTTTTTCCGAATTGATTCTGTTGTTTCTTTTCAAATTCTTTATTTAAATATCTAGTACATTAATTTTCAAGTTGTTGTAGAAACATTTGTCTTTAAACTCCTATTGTAATATCACTTTTCCTGCTACTCACAAATTGAATCTTTAATATTTTCAGTATCGTGAAGTTCTAAGTACATTTAAATTCCTATTATGATAATCCATGGATTGCTGAGAAATCGTGGTTTTAATTTTGTTCTTCAATTTCCACTTAATTTTATTTCAACTTGTGTTAACTCAATTGAAAATTCTTTACAAATTTTTTAAATCTCTTATCAAGACTTTTATTCACATCAATTGTTGTATAAATTCTCCCACCTTGAAGAACACTCTCTTGTAGGCTGCTTCCCTACAACAATCTTGACCGGTTGCCCTCCAGGCCTGATTCAATTGTCTCATCCTAGGACTTTCATTCACTACGCTTTTAAGAGTTTATCTTTCTCTTTTGTTCTGTGTCCTATATTCTGCATTTCATATCTTTATCTTTCTTGGTTTACTTCTTTTTGGTAGGAAAAAATCTCTAGTAATTTCTTGAGAAAAGGTTCACCTGGAGACAAAATTTTAGAGTTCTCATATGTCTGAAAGATGTTATGTTTTCTCCTTGTACATTTGATTTTAGTCTACTTGGAAATAAAAACGTATGTCAGAAATCAGTTTCTTTTAGAATTTTCAAATCAGAACTCCATAATCCATTGCCTTCTTCTTTATAGCGGTGGTGTTGAGACTTTTTTTTTTTTTTTGAATTTGACATGGAGTTTTGCTCCTGTTGCACAGGCTGGAGTACAATGGCAGGATCTCAGCTCATCGCAACCTCCACCACCTGGGTTGAAGCGATTCTCCTGCCTCAGTCTCCCCAGTAGCTGGGATTGCAGGCAGGCGCCAACACGCCTGGATAATTCTGTGTTTTTAGTAGAGATGGGGTTTCTCCATGTTGGTCAGGCTGGTCTCAACCTCCTGACATCAGGTGATTTGCCTGCCTTGGACTCCCAAACTGCGCCTTGGCCTCCCACAGTGCTGGGAATACAGACATGAGCAACCATGCCTGGCCAGTTTTGAAAATTTCTAAATCATCTGGTTCCTCATCCTCTGTACCTGACCTATTTTTACCTCTCTGGAAACTTACCCCATTTTCTCTTTGTTCTCCGTGTTCTCAAATTGTACATTGATGTATCTTGTATCTTGACACGAGTCTACTTTCATCTATTTTCATGCTATTTTGCAAGGTGATCACCTTTTAGTCTGGAAATAAGCATCCATATGTCCTGAGAATTTTAATTATTTGCCAACAATTTATTCCCCTTTGTTTTACTTATTTAGTTTTCTTCTATATTTCACATAATTAAAATAATTGGAAGAAATTACCTTGGAGAAGTAGATACCATCAAAATTATTCTGTCTGTGTTAACCTATCATACCTGAAGGTTGTCATATTTTATTAAGGAGAAATGTTGTATTTCTTGGTATTCACATTGCAACCTGAAAAATGGCAGTGACTGTAAAAATTTTAAATGTATGGGTAATAGTTAGAAGATGCAAGCACTGTATCCTCCAGAATTTTAGCATATGACAATTACTAATTTAAAATTCCAGGCATGCTGATTTAAGCTTCAACATTCTCCCAGCTAAAATGAATCCATTTGTGCTAAGTTCTGTGATCAAAGGTGAATAAGACATTGTTTCTGCCTTCAGTGATAGCTCAGTTCAAAGGGAGACAAGTAGAAATGATGTAAAAAGAGAGATAGGTAGTTCGTGCGCGGTGGCTCACCAGCACTTTGGGAGGGCAAAGCGGGAGGATCACGAGGTCAGGAGATTGAGGCCATCCTGACTAACAAGGTAAAACCATGTCTCTACAAAAAATTAGCCAGCCTTAGTGGCACACACCTGTAGTCCCAACTTCTTTGGAGGCTGAGGCAGGAGAATTGCTTGAACCCGGGAGATGGAGGTTGCAGTGAACGGAGATCATGCCACTATACTCCAGCATAGGCAACAGAGTGAGACTCTGTTTCAAGAAAAAAAAGACATAAAATGCTATAAAAACTGGGAAAAGGGACAGAATATCTCTGACAGATAATTTGTTTCGGTCAGTTGGAAATGAGGAGGTCTCAGTGTATGCTTTTACTGTTTCACGTTTGATTATGGGCAGAAACAAATGAATCTTAATATTTATGGGGTCACAGACACTTTTTAAAGGTGAGGAAATCTATGATGATTCTTTCCATAAAAATCTATGTAACATACATCTATATTTTACTTAGAAACTCAGAATGTGCACCATCAAGTGCTCTGGATAGAGTAGAATGAGTAGTAGTATTTAAGGCAGACAAGAAGGGAAGGGGAATCCAAACACAGGAAATGCCCTGTGCGAGAGCCTGGACACAAAAAAGCTCGTACATTATTGGAATCAAAGTGAGTATAACATAATTCAGGGTGACTGGAGCATAGCTGGAAGATGAACCAGTCATGGCATAAGATGAAAACAGAAGGCCAGGCACGGTGGCTCATGCCTGCAATCCTACATTTTGGGAGGCACTGGCGGGCAGATCACCTAAAGTGAGAATTTCAAGACCACCCTGGGTAAAATGGCAAAAGCACATCTCTAATGAAAATACAAACATTATTCAGGCATGGTGGGGGGTGACTATAATCATAGCTACTCAGGAGGCTGAGGCAGGAAAATCGGTTAAAGCTGAATGGCAGAGGTTCCAGTGAGCTGACATCGCACCACTTAACCATTAAACTGCAGCCTGGAAGAAAGGTGGAAACTCCATCTTAAAATAAATAAATAAATAAATGAATAATAAAAAAAAATTAAAAAGACTGGGGGCGGTAACTTCTGCATATAATCTCAGCAATTTTGGAGGCTGAAGTGGGCAGATTACTAGGAGTTGGGATTTCAAGATCAGCCTGACCAACTGGGAGAAATCCCATCTCTACTAAAAAAAAAAAAAAAAGTACAAAATAAGCCGGGCAAGATGGCGGGTGCCTGTAATCCCAGCTACATGGGAGGTTGAGGCAGGAGAATCGCTTGAATCCGGGAGGTGGAGTTTGCAGTGAGCTGAGATCGCGCCATGGCACTCCAGCCTGGGCAACAAGAGCGAAATTCTACTTCAACAATAAACAAACGAAAATGAAAATAGAAGATAAGTATATATCCAGGGATAAAGCATGAAGTATCTGCAATGTCACTCATGCACTTTGTTTACTCAGAGACAACACCAGGATTGATTAAAATTATGCACATCATGTCAACCCTTTTCTAAATGTTAACAAATGTAACTGGAACAGCTAGCACTCATGGAATACGATGTAACATTCTGACTGCAGGCTTTCACTTGCATTCCCTATAGGTGTTGAGTGTGGAGTGTTCATACCTCAAGCTCATAGCTTCATGAAGGAAAAATTATGTTAGAATGAAACCAAAAACTCCTCAACCACTACATCAATTATTCTATTCCTGAATAACTTACAGCAGAATGGCAATCTTCAATGATTAGACATGCTTCTCAATCATACAAACAATTTAGATTCACCTTGGGAGTTTACAAAAAGCATACCACATGTGAGATCTATCCCAGACCAATTAAAATCGGAATTTATGGGGATCAATGGAACCATAGTATGTGAATTTCTGAAAGCTTGACAGATAACTTTGGTGTGCATTGAAAATTGAGAACAACTATGTTAAGAACAATAATCCATGAAAGTAAGTTCCTATAAACTCATCTGCTCTTAATTATATTACACCGTTCTCATGCAGAATGATACAAGTAACAATTATTATTGTTATTACTATTATTAGTATTATGAAATGGAGCCTAGCTCGGTCATCCATACTGGAGCACACTGCTGCGAACTCAGCTCACTGAAACCTCCGACTCCTGGGTTCAAGGGATTCTCCTGCTTCAGCCTCCCAGGTAGCTGGGATTACAGGCACCCACAAAAACGCCTAAGTAATTTTTGCATTTTCAGTAGGGACGTGGTTTCACTGCATTGGCCAGGCTGGTCTTGAACTCCTGACTTCCTGAACCACCCACCTTGGCCTCCCAAAGTGCTGGGATTACAAGTGTGAGCCACCGCACCCAGCCAAAATTATTTGAAAATATTTAGAAATATATGTTCTAGGGCACAGTGGCTCAAGTCTGTGATCCCATGACTTTGGGAGGCCGAGGTGGGTGGACCACTTGAACTGAGGAGTTGGAGACTAGCTTGAAAATATGGTGAAACCCTGTCTCTACAAAAAATACAAAAATTAGCCAGGACTGGTGGTGTGTGCCTGTGTTCCCAGCTACTGAGGAAGCTAAGGTGAGAGGATTGTTCAGGAGGATCACTTGAGCTCAGGAGGATGAAGCTGCAGTGCACAGAGATTGAGCTGGGGCACTCCAGTCCAGTCTGGGCAACAAAGTGAGACTCTCTCTCATATAAGTAGGTGTGTGCGTGTGTGTGTGTGTGTGTGTGTGTATGTATACATATATGCATGTATATGTATACACACACTCATATATACATACATACGAAAGAGTGAAACTCCCTCATACACACACAAATACACACAAACACACACACAAACATATATTCTTGGCCACTTTAATTCCTCTATAATGGAATTCTGAACAGCTTGATTAAGGGTCAATATCAGGACCTGCAGGCACACAGCCTGTGCCAGAACTGTTCACAGTGGGTTTTTTCACATTATACAGTTTCATTTTCTGAGTATACTCCCTGATCCTATTGTTCTCCTCATTTGTTGCAGATCTTTTTGGGGAGAAGATGACATGTGGCAATACCTTCTTTTTTTTTTTTTTTTTTTTTTTTTTGCTAAGTGTCTTCTAATTAATTGGAGGACTTTTCAGTCAAAAAATTTCTAAGGACAAGATTTTTCATTTTTTGGCTCAGGAAACTGCAGGCATCAGTTGCACAACAATATTTAAGAGTAGCACAGATAATAAGTCATATCCATTGCCTTAAACAAAATGTACAGAATTCAGTATTTTTAGTTACACACAAACACTATATAGGGTTTGCAATTAATCATTTTTATATTCTATATTCTCTTTGATACTGAACATAGAGCTTCAAGAAGAGGGTCACACAATGATTTATTCAGTAAATACCCATAGAGTGGTGTAAATATTGAGACTGGAAATCATACCATGTTTCTGCCCTCATCATGTTCTCATTCTATTAAATGTTGTAATAACACAACTTTGAGTCATAAATCTTTCAAAAGAGAAGTACACACAAAAAAGAGCTAGACAAATACATGGGACATTATGATCACTAAGAGCTGGTATCAGTTACAGCCAGGTCTTCAAGGCCCGTAAATGCCAGGACAGAAAGTTTAGAACAAACTGTATACACAAAGGCAAGTTTTTGTTCTTGTTATTGTTTTTTCATAGGAAAATAAGATCAGAGTTTCATGAAGGTTATTAACTGCAATGTGTAGTATGGGTTGAAGATCAGAAAGAGAAGACAGAACGTGAGTTCTGAGTTTTATTAAATGCTTAAACTAATATATGATGGTGGCTTGGGAAAGGAAAGTTGAAGCAAGGACTGGAAGAAAGAGACAGGTGCAAGAATCATTGTAAAGATAAAGTCCAAAAGTGTTGGCATGAGTTTTCAAATTGAGGCTAGTAAAAAATATCGTGGGATTCTTGGCATTCATCTATCCATCAAATTGTTCAATGAATCTTTATTAAGATTCCAGATTATTATTAATCTATATTATTATTCAAGATTATTAAGGTGTAATATTCATATAAATATTCCATGCATGTTTATTACTATGCAACAAGCAATGTGCTGGGTTCTAGAGGTACAGCAATGAATATGGGGTTAATGGTCCCCAACTTCATGAAGCTTTACATAGAGGGAGAGACAGATAATAAATAAAAGACACAAGCAGTTGTAAATGCTGTGAAGGAAATTTTGGGATGCTGAAAGAGTGTAACAGATAGTAGTGATGGTTGGTATAACAGACAGAACGACTGTACATTGGGCACTAAGTGAAGCTTTCTCCAGGGAAGTCTTATGTGATATATCTGAAAGAGCAGCCATTGATAAAGAGGGAAAAAAACAGCTGCCAACCCTCTAAAATAGGAGAATTTTGGCCTAGCTCTGTGTTTGAAGAACAGAGAGTTGCTAATGTGCAGAATAAAGCTGAGAATTTGAGTAAGAGGAAAATGGTAAAGTAACCAGTTGTTTTAATAATACAGATTGGAATGCTGTCCTTGATAAAAGTAGTTCCATTAGAATGAGACCAAAACCCAATTGAACTGAACTGAAAAGCCAGTGGGAAGAAATGAGCGAAGTGGAGAAAAGTAATGAGCGGGTAGGTGTCCGGGGAGTAAACAATGGGGAAAATTCGAATTCATAAAAACAATATAAGAATTTAGAACAGCTGTATATGTATACTGAGCTGGTAGAGAGGGAGAGATTAACATACATGAGAAAATAAAATTGACAGCAGTGGATTGCGGTTCCTAGCACCTACAGTTTACTCTCACTTTGCCTGTGAGTTGGATAAATGTCTGAAAGCTGATTGTTTTTCAAAGTTGGTTTCTATTTGGGAAAGAAGGGAGTAGGGAACAACATGACATTGTAAACTGCAAAGCAAAATAAGGATATAGAGTACATAGAGGAAGAAAGAGCTCAGGCACAAGAAGATCTTGTTCCTCAGACCGCGTGCTGCCTACTTTGTAGTCGAGCTTCACACGAGCCCTACTCCAGTTTCCAAAAGAACAGTGATTATTTCATTTAATCGGACCAAGGGTACTTGACACATCCGAACATATACATCTGTCATTTCAAAGAAGAAAGAGTAATTTAGGATTTCAAATAAAAATAATGTAACATTAAGATAAAAATCAAATAACAAATCTAGCTTTGTTAAAAATCTGTCTATACTGATATCTTAGTTTTTTTTTAATTCTGCCAAGGATTAGTGAACATATTCTCCCAGTCTTGTGTCTGTCCGGAAATCAATAGCAGTAACAATAAACTTATCTCTCTGCACAACAGATAATAGCTGCTTCAACTGTTCTCTGTCAGCCTGAATGTTGATTAAGACCTGAGTAATCACACTCCACTCTGCACAAATCTGAAATCACAAATGCAGATTAATTTATGAGAATACGAGGAAAGAATTGAAAGAAAAACAAGGCTGTCTTGCCCAAGGAAAGGAAAACACATAAGAAGTCCCACTGCTTACCTCCTTTGAATATTTGTATTTTTAAAGTGTTCAAGCATCCTAGTATTTTTTCAGGACTCTGAAAGACACAATTCAATATTGTATCAAATAGGATATTTAAAAAGATGACTTAACGTTATAACAGGTGGACTCTCAACAGGAGAATTATCACTGGCTCACTGTCACCTCTGATCTGCAGGCATGATTGATGATGACTTTCGAATTCCAAAAGCATGGGCCTGCAGCAAAGTTTATTTTCCTGCAAGGCCTACTTGATTGAATTCACTGCCTGTCCTAATTCTGTAGGTTTCTGATGAGGTGACCTTCAAAACTGATGATAGTAGAGTGAAATTGTTTTCTGACATGCTAACGTTATACAGCTAATACTTTTTTTTCAATAAGCAATTGAGTTTGCAGCATTCTGCTCCTTTTATATTTTATTAGTGTTTGTGCTTTCATTTAGCATGTATCTTTTGGCATCACTTCAATGGCAGGTCTAATTATAAAAATAGAATCAATTAGATTCACTGTGATGTGTGGTATAAGCATTCCAATCTTAGCTTTTAAAACCAAATGGTAGACTTGGCTCTTTCCGGAATCCTGTAAAGAAAATGTGTTGACTCTGTGGGGCTTTGTGTACTGTAGCTTTTTGAAATTTTGTTCCCACTCTTCGCCCATGTCCGAATCCACAGTCTCCTAAACAGCTTTTATTGAGAACCACAACTTCATCTCCTCCTTTTTCGAAGCGATTAAGTCCATCTAGCTGGAGAGCCCAAATACAGTTTATTTTCCTCTGTAAAATCTCTCTCCAGTGATTTCTAAAGTACTGCCAATTAAGAGGGCCTTAATAAATCTGCCTTAAAGGACAGGTTGAATGAATTTTTCCTCCCTTCTCTTTTGTCTGACTTGCAGTAAGAGAAATTACATTTTTCCAAGACTAAACCTTGTCAGTGATGTAGACTTTATCTGATTCTTTCCACTCATGCCATCTTCAACACCTTAATTCATCATGTCTTTCCTCTTAGTCTAACTGTCTTTGGTCTTCCTGTCTTCATTGGCCACTGAGTGGCTTCCTAATAACACAGACAAAAGTCTCAGTTTTCTCAAAAGGCCTAAAGGGCATGGTGATTTGCACTAGGCATCTGCACTGGAATACTAGTTTAGTTGGCAATCTTCTGTTGCTTTACACCTGCGTGGCCGAAATAAAACCACACACTTCTGTGTTTTCCATATCTGAGTTTTAACTTAAAATAGAAAAGGTAAAAATAATAACAAACTGACAGGAAACACATTTTCCGGTAGTTTGGCAACAGAATCATGGTTAAATACTATTGTATTAGTTACAAAATTTCCTCAAAATTCTGTTGCCTATAACAAAGTCCTCATCAGTGGCCAGATAAATTTATGACCATTAATATTTGATTCAGCAATGTCATACATCATACGTTGGCAAGGTGCAGCGGGTCAAGCCTGTAATCCCAGGGCTTTGGGAGGCTGAGGCAGGCAGATCACGAGATCAGGAATTTGATACCAGCCTGACCAACATTGTGAAACCTCGTCTCTATTAATATAAAAAAATAAATAAAAATTAGCCAGGTGTGGTGGCACCTGCCTGTAATCCCAGCTACATCAGAGGCTGAGGCAGGGGAATGGTTTGAACCTGGGAGGCGGACGTTGCAGTGAGCCGAGATCAAGCCATTGCACTCCAGCCAGGGCAACAGGATAAGACTCCGTCACAAATAAAAAACCAACCAACCAACAAACAAAAAACAACCTCATATGTTAACCTGAAAAGCAGATGAGTCTTCCTAAGAATATATCTACATTAATATCCAATTTGGTTTGCATTGTTTGAGACTTTCTCAATGGAATCCAAAAAGCTGTACAACTACTGAAGCTCAGACTATGAAGTGGACTGCATGGAAGATGCCTCATCTACAAAGCTCAGCGGAATTATAGAATGGTCACCATCAAAAGACAGCAATTTGTCTACCTGTCATCGTCTCCCTATACTTGCTTCATCATAAGCGTAGTCTTATGTCTTGTTCACTCTGCATTCTCTTGCGCAGAGCAGAGTCAGTGACACTAAATAGGTCTAAAAATTGTGTGAAAAGTGAATGAGGAAATGAATGGAGAAAAGCCTCACTTGACCATTTGTCTCATCTTTCATTTACCTTGCAGCCAATTCTCCTTATCCAAAACCTTTTAAGTAATGCTATAATAAACATTTATTCTAATAAGACAGTAGAAGAGCAATGCATATTTTTGAGTAATCAATTCCTCAGCAATATTCAGAAGGCTCACAAAAATACCTGATTATTTACAATACCTAAAGTACCATCTTTTCCTATAGCATAAAATGTTGCTTCTTACAACAATTTTGTTGCCCCCCATCACTCACTTCATGCACAGTACATGGGGGCATATGCACAAAGACACACCCACACACACACACACACACACACACACAATTTCTTCAATACAGATTTCACTTCAGTAGAGATGGAAGACGCATTGTTAAAATGGTAAGGGAGAAAGAAACACAACAAAATGCTGCTTGAGACTTAAGACTCTGGGCTTCTGTATTGCATATGGGAACTGAGCTTGGAACATAGCAAATATAGACTCCAAAAGATCTTTTTATCCTACTCTATTCTGTGATTTGTGCAGTCAAGCATGTTAGAAAGAATAAGTAACCAGAACAAAGAGCTGAGAGGCAAACAGATAGCAATTTACAATCAGTGAAGAGAATACTTTCCTCAGGCTCCAATATCATTCCTATTATTTTAAATCTATACTGCTGGGCAGAACAAACAAAACGCAATCACAACAGGTGAAATCATGATGAACTAAGACCCTGAATCTTGGATACAAAGAAGGTGGTCAACATACTATAAACAAGGGTGGGAGGTAACTCTACAAGGATCATTTGGATATGAAAAGTCTGCAAATTATTTTTAATATACTTTTGTGGCTTAAGTTGGCTTAAACATAAGCTTACAAATACTCAGGAGGCATTAATTTTGCAAATTGTTTGGAGGACTCTGAGGAGTTAATCCCGGAAGATAACATAGTGTTTCAAAAAATCATTTACTAGATTTTTTTATTACATAGAAGCAAAAAGAAATAAAATAGAAAAGAGGTTCCATGCAGTAAGAGGGTGCTAAACTAGGAGTCAAAAAACCTGGAATCCAATCTTGGTCTAAAGTAAACTAATTCTCCTTCTCCTTGCTTTCTGTTGCCCACGAATAAAAAAAGGGGTGACGAAAGGAGATGTGCCTTCAATCAATTCCCTCCAAGCTCTACCATCACTCTTTTGAAAGTCTTTCCTATTTACAGAACATGTCTTAGTTTACAAAAAGCTCCATTATTGAATCCTTAAAACAATACTGTTAAGATAAGAGTTATTATCCTCATTTAGAAATAAGGAAGGAACAACTCAGAGTGATTAACACATTTCCACAAAATCCTCCTTCTAGAATGTTGGAAATCCAGTTCTCATATCAAATTCAATGCCCTTACAAGGATCCTATACTGACTCCCTAATACCATTTTTCCTAATATACATAGTATCTCTCAAAATTTAAACTATTATGTGACCCACAGAGAACAGGGCTTTAAACCAGTAGTGGAATTCATCCAACTGGAAATAACCAATTCTAGTAAAATATAAGGGTGAGGAAGATATTGGTAAAAGGATACAAAATGTCAGTTAGATAGGAAGGATTAATTCAAGAGATCTGTTTTATGGAGAGTATGGTGAATGTGGTTAATAAAACCATTATATTCTCGTACATTGCTAAAAAAAAGGTTATAAATATTCTTACTAGAAAATAGATAAATATGTGGAGTAATGTATATGTTAGTTTGCTAGATTTAACCATCCTACAATAATTGTGTGTTTCAAAACAATACGATGTACACAATAAATGTGCATAATCTGTACTCATCAATTAAAAGAAAAAAATGTTTTAAAGAAAATATGAGCAGTTTCCTGAACCTCAACCTTGAATTTTCTATTTGAACTATTGGTTTGATATCTCACTAAAATTATAAGTTTAGGAAGAATACCCCCTCCAATTTAGAGACAGGTGCTTTATCTCCAAATTTTTCATTATTTATCTAATAAATTCAAATCAATGCATTTTTGTTGCCTGTCTACTTCAATTACTTCTAAGTAGCTAAAAACATAGATATATATAAATATTGCAATGGGAGAGAAAACTCCCAATATTTTGATTGAAGATACTTAAGCTAGGACATTATGAAAATCTGAACTTGGAAAGACAGTAAGACGAACACTTTTTTTCAAGAAAAATGCATAAACACAAAGGAGGTAGAAGTTTGTCTTTGCTAGTCATACTTAACAATGCTGACTTGGTTAGCACAAATAGAAGGGTTTCAAAACTTAGAAAAATGGTCGACAGATGGCAATTCTATTCAAATTAGCACAATTAGCTTCTTAGCTTATTTTTCTCCTCAGTTTTAGCATATCAGATTTCTCTGCGACATGCCATGCCTTGGCAGGCGGGTATCATCAGCTGTGGCAGTCAGGTCCGCAGTGGTTCCATAGTTAGCAGCTTGTGGGTTCTCATAGCTGCCCACTGTGTCAGGAACATGTAAGTTTGTGCCTGCCTCTTCCCATGCCCTATATTCTCCCATAATTACATTGCTGAAGGTTTCTGTGTCCAAATTCATTTCTATAATACAAGACCATCTCACTTATACGGATAACATTGTTGTTTTGTCTCACTATGTTAGTCTTATTAGTACCTCTGTTAGTTGATTCCTCTGCAATCCCATTGCCTATGGACTCTTTATCCAGAGATTTCTGATTTCTCTGAAGATGAGATACGGACCTTGTGGTTCATGAATTAAAAAATATGTTAGAAAGCCTGATGTAGGTTTAAGGTTCAGGTTTTGTAATGAATGTAGTGTAAAAAATCTTTGCCTATGCACACGGGATTCCTGAAGACACTGCTGTGATACTGGGCCTGAGGCACCCTGGGGCACCACTGAGAGTGGTGAAGGTGTCTACCATTCTATTGCATGAGAGATTCTGGTTGGTGAGTGGGGGAGCAAGAAGTGACCTGGCATTGCTACTCCTCCAAGATGTCCAGACTCCCATTCAGCTCTTAGTACCCTTGGGCTATCTGAAGAACCTGAAGAGTTCAGAATGCTGGCTGTCTGGGCCACATATTATTACACCAGGTCAGCGGTTGCTTTTCTTATTAAGGGAGCAGTTGCAAAAAAAAATCAGGTTCGTATTTCCAATATTATGGTTTGAGAAGTAACTATAATCACAATTGTATAAATTATTAACTATAAGATATTCAATCCACATCAGAGACCCAGTACGAGATTTGTTTCTGTTTGATAAGATGACGGTTCTGATGATAACTTCACAGGATTTTAGATCTGAGAACAATTAGATGAGGATCTTTCTCTGTCCAGTCAATTTTATAAACAAACGTAGAGATGATTTGCCTTCCAACTCTTTGCTAACTTCAAAACAAAGGAAAAAGCAGGTATTTTGTGATGTTTTGTTTTTACCTCTTTAAGAAAATTGAAGCTGGACTTGACTTGCATTTGGAATTTCATAAGTAAAATGTACTTGTTACTTTGGAAGAGTGGCATTTCAAAAGTGATTAAACAGTGATGATGCGGTCCACAGTGGCTCACTCCTGTATTTCCAGCACTTTGGGAACTTGAACTAGGAGAAGCTTTTTGGCTCAGGAATTTGATACCCACTTGGGGAATAGAGCAAGAGTTCATCACTAGACAACAACAACAACAAATAGCCTGGTGTGGTGTCCCACTCATGTAGTCCCGGCTATGTGGGAGGCTGAGAGCAGAAGACAGCTTGAGCCCAGGAGGTTGAGGCTGCAGTGTGTGAAGATGGTGCCAAAGCACTCCAGCCTGGGTGTCCATGCAAGAACTTGTCTCAACAGAAAGGGGGGCTGGCGTGGTGGCTCTTGCCTGTAATCCCAGGATTTGGGAGGCTGATGCTTCTAAATCACCTGAAGTCGGGAGTTTAAGACCAGTCTGACCAACATGGAGAAGACCCATCTCTACTAAAAATACAGAATTAGCCAGGAGTGGTGGTGTGTGCCTATAATTCCAGCTACTCAGTAGGCTGAGGCAGGAGAATTCCTTGAACCCAAGACACAGACATTGCAGTGAGATGAGATCACGCCACTGCATTCGAGACTGAGTGACAGAGCGGAACTACATGTCAAAAAACAAAAGAAAACAAAACAAAACAAAACACAAAGTCACTGGAAAGATAATAAAATACATAAATGGTGTGATGTAAAATGTTGTTGGTGATAAAATAAGCTGAATTTCTCTGTATACCTTATACGTACAAATGTAATGACAAGACAGTGATAAGACAACTCATGGTCTTATCTCAATACTTAGTGTCTACATGTAACAGATGTTCTTTAGGATAGTTATTGTCCATTTTCTTTCTAGAAGAGACTGATGAGAATGCAGAAATGTTAAAGTGCAAGTGATGGAAGCTTCCAGCTGTGCCCACCTGTACCCTGACAGAGACAGTTCCATTGTTTGCTTCATTACCCAGGCCAAAGACTCTAATGCAAATGTGGTACACAGTCAATTTTTTTTCTATCTACGTGATAGAAAGTATAACTTCATCTCTGCATAAATGGGTACATAGCATATGCCTAAATGATAAATATAAGTGATTCATTGATATGTAGGAAACCATCTTAAAATTCTTTAATTACGGAACAAAATCTCGGGAAACATTTTCTTGTCAATTTCTGAGTTTTTTTACGTGAGTTATTAATCTGAAGCCATACCAAAGAGATAGGATACTTTGTTGCTCTTCCAACAAAGTAGACATTTTATATAATTCCTGTAATCTAATACTAGTGCCTTTACACCTCAGGGTTTACAACGAGTCCAACCTTTTTCTGTTTCTCCAATTAAAATAACTTTTTTAAGGTTTAATCTTCAGTAATTTTTTGTAGTAATATTTTTGAAGATATTTGACCAGGATGATCTGCTTATGTACTTATCTGACACCTCCCTTTCTTCTGAATACATATTTTATGTATTCAGCACTGAGACTTTGGTAGACTCATAACTATAGCTACTGATGCTACAGTCTGGTCACAGTATGATAAAACACCGGAGCAACAGAAACAAACATATTGACTGCAGCCTTCTAAAATCTCTCTCAATATACCTTCAATAAATATGTTTTTTCTCCAGAACAACTGCTTTCTACTTCCTGAACTAACGCTTGGCCTTGGACTGTTTTCATTGCTGAAATTGATTCAAAAGTGCACATTTAACAGGAAGGTGAATACAGAATTTCATGGGTCAGCAACTAAAATTTTCAAAATGATGCAAAATACAAATGCGAAACTGTATCTGTGAACTTTCCTACTCTTTCCAATTATATTCTCATATCTACCCATGTGCAGGATTTTTTATAACTATCTGCATGTTCTCCTCATGTGGGGCAAAACTGTATCAGAGTTCTTGAGTAATTTATGACAGACGGAATGATGATACTATACAAGGTTGACCTATACACAATACCATATTTAGTGAATGAAAAATTAGTATTAAAAGCCTACTAAAGTATTGAGTAAGAAAATCAAATATATTGTTTCAATAATTCTAAAATACGTGTACAAGAAGAAAATAGAACAATGATTAATGCCCTGTCTGGGAGGTGTACCCAACAGCTCCGAAGATACAGCGACCATCGGGAGCGGGCCATGAGGACGATGGTGGTTTTGTTGAAAAGAAGGGGGGGAAATGTGGGGAAAGGAAGGAGAGATCAGACTGTTGCTGTGTCTGAGTAGAAAGAGGTGGGCATAGGAGACTCCATTTTGTTCTGATTAGGAGAAATTCTTCTGCCTTGGGATGCTGTTGATCTATGCCCTTTCCCCCAGCCCCCTGCTCTCTGAAACATGTGCTGTGTCAACTCAGGGTTAAATGGATTAAGGGCAGTGCAAGATGTGCTTTGTTAAACAGATGCTTGAAGGCAAAAAAAAAATAAATAAACTGTTTTAACTGAAAAAAAAAAAAAAAAAAAAAAAAAAAAAAAAAAAAAAAAAAAATACACAAACCAACAAATGAGGCTGGGCGTGGTGGCTCACACTTGGAAGCCCAGCATTTTGGGAGGCCAATGCAGGTGGATCACAGGAGTACGAGACCAGCCTGGCAAATACGGTGAAACCAGTCATGACTAAAAATACAAAAAGTTGCAGGACATAGTGGCATGTGCCTGTTATCCCAGTTCCTCGGAAGGCTAAGGCTGGGGAATTGTTTGATGCTTGAGGGAGAGGTTGCAGTGAGCCGAGATTTTGGCCTTTCACTCCAGCCTGGATGACACAGTGAGACTCCATCTGAAAACAAACAAACTAACACACACATACACCCCAAAAACTAATCAATCAAAAAAAATCCGTAATAGAAAAGGTGCTTACATGCCAAATCCCATATCAAATAGAAAAAACATTTCCTGGAAAACAAAAGTTCTAGAAAGGGAAAATAAGAAAAAAAATTTAACACCCCCCGAAAAAGTACAAAGAGTAAATGGAAAAGAACCACAGGGGAAAACAATTCAAAATTTCAAACTGTCTAATCAAAAAGAAGCTGAAAGTCCGTCAAAATCTTTCTAGAGGCCATGTCCATGTATTACAAAATTGTCCTAAAAATTGCCAGGAGTAGAAGAAGAAGAATGTATCTTAAAACTTGCTAAACACTTCAAGTCTCACATAAGAACTGTAATGGAAAATGGATCAGTTGGAAGTTCTTCCATACAATTATGAATAAATTATATTTCTTCATATTGAAATTTGTTTTTTCAATATTGTAAGAAATTAACTTTTATATTAATAGTAGGTGATGTAACAAAGCAGGTCTTTAAGGAGATAACTGACACTGCATTTCTATACCATTACTCAGGTGGCCCTTATTTGCCAGCCAGGTTCCCTCCCTGGACACACACTGAAGGTCCCCAGCCATTTTGCAATCTCTTCACATTCCCAGCCCCTGAGGAAGCTCTAAAATACATGTCTGTGAAGAACATAGAACATTTCCTCACACTGGAGCCCAGTGTGGTCCTCCAGATTCCCTGTGAGGTGGACTATCTTTTATAGAAAGGCAGGGCAGTGGGAAGGAGGATGTCAGAGAGGATAACACATGTCAGGGCAGCCCAGGGTCATGGAAACAGAACAGGATAGTCCTGGGTGAAACATTCTGAAAGGACATAGACCTAGGTGGGCCTCAGGTGGACATCTGCGTGGAGAGGGAGAGGGCCCTGGTTGAGCTCAAAATGAGCCCCAGGTGGTAGCAGATCTTAGGGCAGGGCATGGAGCTGGCAAGTGATGATCAGACAGCTATACCTTAAGCCCTGCTTCTCACTCACTGACTTTAGCCACATATGCATCCTAGTGGCTTAAGGTTCCCCAATCCTGAAATGTGGGTGTTATACTTTCCTGATGGGCCTTTCTCCTCCAACCCATGGATTGCCTGGGATTGCTCACTGCAGTCTCCTCCATGATCCTTGGGTTCTGCATGAGGGGCACAGATCCAGGACTCAAAGGCCACTGAGTTCCCAATCCTAGGTTGCTCGCCTGGCCTCCTCTCTGTTCTGTCTCTAATGCTGTCCTTCCCTCCATGGGATAGAACTGCAAAGCATTGAGCCATAGGCCCTGGCGGATGATCTAGGGGACTGCAGAAGCAGGTCCAGGGGAGTTCAGGTCACAGTTTAAAGCCAGTTCCCCAGAGACCAAGGAATGAACAGCTAAGTCCTTTCCCATGATGCCCCATGACGAACCCCACCTCAGCAATCCTGCTAAAACCCTGGCAGTCATATTCAGCCAAACAACCACCACCTCCACCTTAGTCATTATGTCTTCCATATGATAAGCTCGGCCATTATGTCTTCCAATATTATAAGCTCAGGTAGGAGGTGTACTGCCTGCAGCTGGAGGCTTGACCTTCATGATCCCAGAACCACTGGACTGCAGTGGAATGAGACACTCTGTACCCTGCAGGGAGAGGAGTCAGGAAGGTTCATGCCAGACCTAACCTCCCACACACCAGCTGCCCTACCATGCTGGGAGGCATTCCTTACCGAGGATGCCAACACAGTACTCCTTAATGATGACTTCACTGTCGAAATAGAGATTGTGACGACATGAAATCTCCATCCTGCCGCCTGTAACCGGGATCGCTGAGGTCCTCCACCTGCCTGATCAAGGAGAAAGAGTATGGATTCAATATGACCATCGCATCTAGCTGGGCTGCAGTGAACCATGAGTTTCCACTTCCCAGTTCTCCCACTGAGACAACCCTGTTCCCCAGGGGGACCACAGACTGACTCAGACACTCGACCCCTCCCACCCACCCAGGCTCCCCAGCCTGACCTACAAATCCATCATGTAGCAAAGCAGGACTTCATCATGGTTTCCGGCCCAGGCCGACATCTCGTGTGCCAAACAACCTACCTCTGGTCAAGAAGCCTCCAGATGATTGGGTGGGCAAGCCTCGTGATACCCTACAATTTTGCAAGAGCACAGAGACTGTGGAGCAGGGCTATCTCCCAGACATTTGGCCTGTCACCGTCCGTTGTTGGTCCTGTCTCTCTGTCTGGCGAGGAGGCAACGCCACAGCTATGCTGCTTTTTGGAGTGGGTGGACCCCGGCCAAGACGGCCTGGGCTGACCAGAGACGGGAGGCAGAAAAAGTGGGCAGGTGGTTGCAGCTGAGGGGCGGAGGGGCGGGGTGGGGCGGGGTGGTGTGAGGCGGCTGCTTCTCCGGGTTCATGAGCTGCAGGAGGCCTTTGTGCGCTGGGTGCCGGACCTGCTCTGCTGATGTCAGGGTGTGTGCTGTCTTCTTATCCTAGTCTCCCTGAGGGGTGGGCCTGTCCACTTGAGGGAAGTCCTGTAGTAAGAAACGGCTGCAGAGTTGTGCCTGGCGCTCCCCATGGGAATTGCGTGGGTGTAAAGGAGGTTATATAGACTCACGTCCTACACCCCTTTGGGTTCCGCGCCGGCAGGGGGAAGAAAGCGTATCTGGGGAGCTGGTGGTTGCCTTGAGGTGGTCGGCAGCCCCATACACAGCGAACCCGTCTTAAGCACCTTGTGTTTCTGGGCTGAGCCTGTTGGAAACGGGCACCGAGAGCATGGAGTGGTTGAATGGCTGGCAATGGCAAAGAGACTGCCCGTCCTCCAGGGACGTTCCCAGGGAAACGTGCCCTTCGACTTTTTACTGCGCGGGAAGGGACCTTGGCGCTGCGATTCTCCCTTGTGAGTGCTGTGCTTGGCTCCCCTTCCCTACCACGTGCTCCCAGGGCTGCTACAAGCAAGCTGCAAGGATATGGCTCTGGCCCAAAAGGCGGAGATGCCCTGTAGCCTGGGGCATTCACGGAGCCCAGCTCCAAGTGAAGGACCTCCAGCGAGTCCATTGTCGGCCCAGGTGTTCTGGGTCCAGGACCAGGCTGTGCCCGCTGGCCCTCCTTCTGCCACATCACGTCGGTCTCGTCCTCAACCACCACCTCCACTTCAGCCATTATGTCTTCCACCATCAGCACCGCCTCCTCTTCCAAGGCCGCCTCCTTGCTCTGTACTCTGGCCGTCCTCAGCAGCAGAGCCTCCAGCCTGAACACGGTGCCGTCCTGTGTGCTCCCACAGATCCCGGCCTGCGCAGCCCAGCCCATCCCCCGCACCCCTAGGCTCTTGGGGCCCGATCCCCAACAAACACCCTCCCTAAAAACCCACGGGCATCGCCCTGCTGAGAAACTAGTCCCACACCTACGTGGACCCAGGTTTCCTGAGGAGCTCCGCTGGACCCGCAGATCCGGCAATGGCCACAGGCCTCGGGTCCCCAGCAGGCTCAACTGCGCACAGGAGCTCAGGAGCCAGAGACCCAGGCCCTGGGCTTGCAGAGCCCGACCAGCAGGCACCGCAGCCACTGCAGCGGGTGCGGCAGCCTCTGGGTTGGCAAGGCATTGCAAAACACCGTGCGCGCAAGTCTTCAATGGCCGACCCTGGCGGCCGGCCTCTGGTGTGCCCAGGGCATAGAACAAGAGGCCCTTTGGAATGCTCCTTGGACTACAGCATCCTCAGGGAGGAAGCATAATACGCAGAGCCTGTATTTGCCTCGACCTGCGAGAGTGTGTGCCGGGATTCTGGCCTCTACAGCACATCAATTCCACCTTAGCACAAGCAGGCGACTTTCCTCCCACGTGCCCGGCCAGAATCACTTCCCCTAGACCGCCCCTGCCAAACTGGCCCCGGCAACCAGAGAGAGTTCTCTGGATCTGCAGTATTGCTTCCGTACCATCCAGCTGGCCTGCCTAACGAAGAGAGATGTTTCATGTCTTCATGACACATAGAGATTTTCATGGCTTGCCACACTCAGGATTTCAGGGCACAGGGCTGCCGTACCCACAATTCCAAAGGCCACGTAGCCCGTCTGTCCCAGGATGCCGAGCTACTGGGCACAAGCTCCAAGGGCTTCTCGGAGGAGGTTTGGGGAGAGGAGTTGGCGTTAGGGAGAGTTGGAAATGCAGGCCCACCAGTGGCTGTGCCGCCCAGGGAGACGCCCACCGCCCTCCCATTCATTGGCCAGCATGGGAGGAAGGCGGTCGCAGCGCGGCTCCCTGCGCTCTTCCCGCGCAGTCCATTAGGGGGCGCCCGGGAGCCCCGCGCATGCGCACTGAGGGCCCGCTGACCCACTGGGTGCAATAAAGGCTGCGGCCGGGTTCGTGAGGCTCGGTTCGGGCAGCATAGGGCTTGGTCAGTGGGAGCGCAGAGGAGCGCACTGTCTTTAGGATGGAGGCTGTACAGGAGGGGGCGGCCGGGGTGGAGAGTGAGCAGGTGGCTTTGGGGGAGGAGGCGGTGCTGGTGTTGGATGACATAATGGCGGAGGTGGAGGTGGTGGCCCAGGAGGAGGGCCTCGTGGAGCCGCAGGAGGAGGCCCAGCGGGCACAGCCTGGCCCTGGGCCCATGACCCCAGAGTCTGCACTGGAGGAGCTGCTGGCCGTTCAGGTGGAGCTGGAGCCGGTTAATGCCCAAGCCAGGAAGGCCTTTTCTCGGCAGAGGGAAAAGATGGAGCGGAGGCGCAAGGCCCACCTAGACTGCAGAGGCGCGGTCATCCAGAGCGTCCCTGGCTTCTGGGCCAATGTTGTATCCTTCTCAGTGTTTCTTCTGCTTTTCTGGTGGGAGGTGCTCTCGGGGAAGTGTAAGTAACTTATGGGCAGCTTGGCATCGATGTGACGCCACCTTTGGGGAACAAAGGTGAGTTGCCCCGGACAAATGTGGCTAGGGAAAACTGCAGCAGGCGTGGGTACTATTTTCCTGCGTGCGGCAGAGAAACCCTTGGTGATGCCGAGCAGCAGACGTTTGGGGCATGTTTTTGAAGAACAGAAGCGAGTTCAGACCAGAATAGGTTTTTGTGTGCATCAAGCTATTTTTAAGGCAGTGTGATTGCTCCCCCTTTCTAGTCCGATCTGGGACTGGGCGTCTTCGGCTATAAGCAGATTCTGCCACTCCTCAGACACCAGCAAGTCTCTGCAAATCGCACCTCTGCATGTCAGTGCAGTCAGCCTCAGAATTATACACCCTCTGTGAAGCCAAGGGGCCTTATTTTAGGGGTAGGGGGAGGCGAAAGGAGGTCATATACGTGGAAGCAGATCTGAGAAATCCCCTACCCCAGCCTCTGGGTGCTCTTAGGCCTTCTTCCCTGTTGCTCCTAGCTTCTCCTTCCACCGCATGTAAAGCCTCTTTGACCTAAATCAGATTGCAAACCACCCCCAGATGTCAGCCCTGATCACTGACCAAGATGAAGACATGCTGAGCTACATGATCAACTTAGAGGTGAGGACAGCAAGACTGAGGCTAGAGGGTTTAGTGGGGGAGGGTAAGGGAAATAATTGGTTCCTGTGAGCAACAGTTGGCACCTCACCCAAAAAGGTATTTAAACTTTCTCCACCTTGTCCTGACAGGTGGAAGAAGTGAAGCATCCCGTTCATCTCTGCAGGATCATGTTGTTCTTTCGGAGTAACCCCTACTTCCAGAATAAAGTGATTACCAAGGAATATCTGGTGAACATCACAGGTGACAGGTGGCTCCCAGGATGGGTAGTGGAAGGAAGATGGTGGGTGGATCATTGCCAACGTGTTCCAGTCCCCTTCCCACAAAACTTTCTGTCTCTGTAGAATACAGGGCTTCTCATTCCACTCCAATTCAGTGGTATCCAGATTATGAAGTTGAGGCCTATCGCCGCAGACACCACAACAGCAGCCTTAACTTCTTCAACTGGTTTTCTGACCACAACTTCGCAGGATCTAATAGGATTGCTGAGGTGGGTCCTCACTGGGAAACATCAGCAATGACCCTGGTGTGTTCCCACCTGTTTGGGTCACCAGTCTGAGCCCTGATGAGGCGTTTGCCGATTGATTCCCCTGACAGATCCTATGTAAGGACCTGTGGCGCAATCCCCTGCCGTACTACAAGAGGATGAAGCCACCTGAAGAGGGAACAGAGATTTCAGGTGAGCCGTTCAGTTGGAACTGGAGCTGTTTGATGCCCACTATGAGGGGGTTGACACACCTGCCTATTCAGGGAGCCTGGACGCTCGTTTCAGAAATGTAGAAATTGAGGCTGCTTTCCTATATGTAGAAATTCCTTGAGAGGACGAGAGAGAGTGACAGAATCCAGGACATTCATGGCATTGGGCTGAAAAAGGCAGATTAGAGACTGCACTGCAAGGCAGGTTATAGCTGTGAGTCTTAAGCCCAGGGGAGCATAGTCCATTTCCAGAATCACTGAGAAGTGAAGCTGAAAATCATTCACTTCAATCTGTAGCCCTTGATTCCATGGCCGTCAACCCCAGCGGCAGTCATCCTACCTACTCCATGAGATTGGGCTCCCTGAATGTGCCTCCTGGTCATCCCTGTCCTAGACCGCAAAGGATTGTTTAGATTGATGGATTTCCTTGAGCTATTGCCGCATCAGATTTCTGTGTGCTTTTAGTGTACAATGCATCTTGTTAGCTGACTCCCCTCACAGAGAGTACTGGGAATGGGGCAGGTATTGCGGAGAACAGTTTGTAACCCATGGTAGGAGGAAGTTTAAGAGATCACAAATGGGGAAGGGATATCCTTTTCTCAGCGGGCCCTGCAATTAAAACATTTCAAAGTATGGCTGAGAGAAATGCGTTTTGACATGCGTTTGTGTTTCTCTAGGGGACTCCCAGATGTTGAGTTGACTGTGAGGGAGCATCGGACCTTACTTAAAACAGCAGAACTCCTAAAAAGTTACTACCGTATGCAGGATGTCAGTACTCAGCATGGTCTTATGCCCAGGAAGTAAAGGAAAAACCGACCCAGTCACAAAAAAATCAGACAGGAAAAGGGGGTAAACTTGGATTGTATGGAATGCCAAATAAATATTCTCAAGAATGTTTGACTGTGTGTGTGTGTGTTTGTTTCTGTGTGTGTGTGTACGTTTATCCCCTGGATTTGGGTGTCATATTGAATTGATCAATCAATATGCTTTATTTTCTTCATGGAACTGACCCGTCTGTGTTGGAGCTGGGCCTCTAAAATTGTGGAGTGAATGGGTGTGGAATGTGTTGGGATTCTTCCTACAGGACAGAGTTGGGGAGGTCAAAGCAAAAGACAGCTTAGTTGGAAACTTACTTTGTCCTATGGAAGCAGAAGTAGTTCAAGGAAAGGGGTTAAGGTTTCCACAGCCCAGTTTGCTGGGACCTCTAAAATCCTTCATTTTGGGTATCATCATACACAATAGATAAGCACAGGATGATGGAAATCTTGAAGTTCCCTTTCTTGTTGAATTCACATTCTTTTAAAGGTGAATGCATAATCCTTTTCTGGGACAATCAGCCCCTCAGAACTTCTCACACATCAACGTGAGAAGAAATGGGCAGGTAAGGTGTATGGAGGGACTGTGGGAAAGGTGACAGAGGCATGTGGGAAAGCATTCAGGATATGCTTTTTGGCGTAGATGACTAAGGGAAAACACAGACTGGCAGAAGTGCGGGGAAAGGGGTTGGATTTGTGGAATATAAGATTGCTGGGGAATCCACGCATGGACTGTCTTGTCACTTGATGACACAGGATATGGACACTCTTGTTGATGTTTACATCTTTAGTTGGGTTAAGCTTTTCTCCACGATTGTATGTTAGGTGAGGAACCAGTAGTGTATGTAGCTACCAACATTACGAGTGCATTTTGTGCTCTTGCAAACTCTAGTGAGGCTCTATTCTCCCCAGTGATTGGCACTGCAGATTGTTTCTGGAGCCCAGGGCCCTCTGATTTTCTGTGGCCTTTTCAGCATACTTTGCCTAAGTTTAATAATGTAAAGAGCAGATAGTTGCACAGTATGTGTTGCAAGCCTCACACAGGAGGACAACACATACAGTTTTCATTCACGGGTGGGTGGCGGCTTCCCATGAACACCTGTGTCTATGCACAAGACGAGGGGTTGCCTGTGTCACTGATGGGTGAGGAGGATTTCAGTGTCGGCGGCAGAACTTTCTTCCCGGTTCCCAGAAAAAACAGTTCCAACATGAGCATCCATGTTGGCCACACACTAGTAGAGTGCTAACATTCCTGTCCCATATGTACTCTGGTCGGCACAGCTTCTGTGAGAAGAGCTATGTTGTTTCAGGGAGGAAGGTTTGACAGTCAAAGTTCATGAATCTGTTGTACTGCCTTCAATACGCATTCCACACCTCCTGCTCGGTATCAGCAGTTGAGCTTTGAAAATCTATAGCCCAGTTTTGCCCCTGCTCCTGGGCACACTGCTGAAGCTCTGGAGGGGGAGTCTTGTCCTCCTCTGACTACTGTCCCCATGACCCACAAACACAGGAGAAACAGGTTTTCTCAGCAAATTATTCTGAAAACATTCGGAACCCTTTGGCCCCGTGAAGCTGCCCTTTATCTCACTGTGTGCAGGTCAAAGACACTGTGGTCCAGTACAGTATCCCTATAGTGGGAATGGGGCCACAGATTGGTGCCTGCACTCAGGGCAACTCAGATTAGGAAATGTCTGGGGACTTGCCTATAATCAGGTCATGTGAAAAGGTCTTGCCCCAAATTTAATGCATAGGAAAAAGTTGAGGAAGGTGTCTTGCAATGATTTCTCTAGGAGGTAAATAGATAAGAAGGAGACCATAAATAGATGGCTAGGGCTAGTTTTGGAACTAGCCTGTTTTAAAGTGGTGGTAGGGGAAGAGCTTTTTACAAGGCAGGCAGCAAACCAGGAACTGTCTACAATGGAAGGGCGTGCCATGGGTTGGTGGCTCAGCCATATTGCCACCCCACCGACTGAATGCAGCCGACTGGGCTCCTTCCTCAAATCCTACATACAATTCAGTCTAGTGATTTCACATGAGATCCATTGTTTTGGCATTATCAGAGATGGTGCTGAATTGTACAGGCTGTCTAACGCTTCTTCCACTGAATATCCGTGCACATGGGCCACAAACGCTAAGGGTACTGACGGATTTGTATTCTGCCTCAGTAACTCTGAAACACCTCTGTTACATCTACTGTCAGGGTCTTTTTCATGTTTAAAGTACCAAGTGTGTGTTTGTAGTTTTTAGTGTGTTTGTAGTTGTGTATGTTTATTTCTCTGCGTGGGTTTGTAGCTTTCCTCTGACTCCACCTATGTCTCCCCATATTTTTCCACACTACCTGCGGTAATTTCTACATGCCTATCTCTACAACCATGCTAGAATTTGTATCTGTGTCTTTGAACATCTGTCACTCTCTCTCCCTTCCTTTCTTCCTTCCTTTCCTTTACACCCTTCCTTTCTTCTTTCCCTTCCTTCCCCACCACACTCTCTCCGTCTGTATCATCTACCTTTCTGTTCTCTATCTGAATTTAGTTTGTAATTCTGAATCTCTTGGCAGTGGCGTCAGACATCAGAATGTCTGCATGAAATTCCTCTTTGAAAGACTCTGAGCTGAAAGAGATGAGTTCTTTTTGTGAGCCATAATGAACGGTTTATTTCAGGCCAATCTAGCAATGACAGTGTTAAAAACAAATACTGAGCATTGCAGCAAAGCCAAAAGTCCCATGGATTCCACTCATCCCGCTCAGTGTATCGAAAAGGTGGAAAAGTGAAAAAGTGGGTATGCCTGTGGTCTCCCAAGCGGAAGGAGAACTTTCAAGTGATTGTGTCAGATGATTTTCCAGCAGGCAGCTATAGTTCGTAGATACATGCTGCGTAAACACAAGCACGATGATGAAACGTAGAAAATGTTCTTCCTCCATTTCAGTTTTGTATTATCTTTTAACCAACATCATGCGTACAGAATTTCTTCACGACATGTCATAAACTATTGTTTAATGAACTCATACCTGAATTATTCATTGTGTCAAAGAATGTCAAACAATCATGATTCGTTATGACCTGCTACAGATAAGTGATAGGAAATAAGAAAATGAGAGCATATAGAAAGGGCACATCGTGGTCTGGGAACTTCACCAAGAGGTTCAGGCTAGCTGAATGCGTGTCAGGGATTCAGAAAAAGACACTTGCACTTGTTATTAAGGGCTTTGAATGGAAAAGGAGCACTCTTTTTACATTTATGTCTTTTAAGTCATTTGGGGAGTTTGGTGTATTATTACTTACAGTGTTCTCTCTGCCCTTTCTTATTGTTCTCCCCATCTGGCGCTGTTATTATGTGAAAGCTGGTTTCCTCCATCGGATCGCGTAGGCTCTAATGATGTTTCATTTATTTTGATTCTCCTCACACTACGTAGTTTTAATTTGCCGAATGTGACTCTTTTTTTGTTGGTTTTCCGAGAATGGGTCTTACTCTGTCTTCTAGGTTGGACAGCAGCCCCAGGGTCTTAGCCCACTGCATCCCAGACACCACACACCCATGTGATCCTCTCAACTCAGACTCTCACACAGCTGGCACTAGAGGTGCATGCAACCCTTCCCAGCTATGTATTAATTTAGCAATTGATTACTTTTTGGATATGGGCCCATGTTGCCCCAGGCTCCTCTGGAACTCCTGAGTGCAGGCAATCCTCCCACCTCAGCCTACCAAAGTGCCGGAATGACAGGTGTGACCCATGGCCCTGGCATGGCTTTGAGTTTTTTGCTTTTTTCTTCTACCTCCTCACGTCTTCTTTTCAAACATGCAGTGAAGGTTTCAATTCATGGACTGTAGTCTCCGTGCCTCTAATTTCTATCTTTCAACTCATCGTCAGCATTCATTGCGATTTTCATATTTATAAATTTATATATATATATATGTGCACATATATATTTTTCCTTAACTTACCAAACGATGTTGCATTCTTTCCTGTGTCATGAAAAAGACTTTGATAGAAATGAAAAGCACCGCTTTATAATAAAATAGTTTATTGACATTTATTCTCTTAAGGCGTTTTAAAAATTGTATGTTTATTTGAAACTGTCATATGAAATGATACATATTTATAACATAAGGAGTGTTGTTCAAAAGGTCATATATATTATGCATTGGATACATCCAGCTAATCAACATATGCGTGATCTCACATACTTGTCATTTTTGTTGTGAAAAAACTTGACATGCACTGTCTTAGAATTTTGTTAGAGAAAGAATACATTATCACCAGTTATAGTCAGCAGGCTGAAGAAAATATTTTTGACCTATCCCTCCTTTCTAACTAGAAATATGAATTCTTGATCCAGCATCTCCTCAGTGCACCCTCTTCACCCCCGCCTTCGGAGTCACTACCTCTGTGAAGTCCGCTTTTTCAATTTCTTATAAGAATGAGGTCATGTGCTAGTTGCCTTTCAGATACCTGGCTTATGTGACTTAACAAAATGGCATGCACACATTCAGCAGATTCACACGCATTGTCACAACTGGCAGGATTTCCTTATTTATTATTGCATTACATTTTTCCATTCCGCGTAGGTGTATTTACCCCATTTTTTTAATCCACTCATCAATTGAGGGACACTCAGGTTGCTTCCGTTATTTTGGCTCTAGGGAAAATGTAATGAGTGCAACAATACTTGCATGGGTGCATGCACACCTTCAACATACTGATCTGTGTACTTGTGGGCGTGCCCGGGTATTTTGATTTGCTGGATCATATGGTGGGTGGTTCTACCTGTAGATTTTTGAAGACTGTTTATATTAAATAAAACCCATAAAACTTCTTGTAATGCCTGCACCAATTTACATTCTCACCAAAAGTGAGCAAGGAATTCCTTTTCTCTGCATCCTCACCAGAAATGAGGGTTTTCTTTTTTCTTTTTTTTTTTTTCTTGTCTTTTGGAAAATAGGCATTCTGACTGAAGTGAGAAGAAATCTCATTGTGTTTTGATTTGCATTTTCCTGGTGGGTTGGGGATGATGAGGACTTTTTAGTGTGTCCTCTGGACAACTGTATGTCTTAGTTTCAGAAATGAGTATTCCAGCCTTTGCCCATTTGTTTTCAAGCTATTGAGTTGTGGGGAGTTCCTTATGTACTTTGAATATTGACCCATTAACAGATCTATGGTGACCCAATCATTGCTCCCATCCTGTAGGATGCCCCTTCTGTTTCTTTAGTTTTCTGTGTTGTGGTGAAGCACTTTAGTTTGATATGATTACATCCTCTATTTCTGATGGTGTTTACTGTGCTCTTGCAGTCACTTTGAGACCATCATTGCCTACAGAGATGCCATGGAGCTTCTTCCTTGTGATTTGTTCTGGTATTTTTATTGTTTCCTGTCTGACATTGGAGGTTGGTGATAAATTATCCACTTGTAAATTCCTTTATGTGGCTATTCAGTTTGTCCCCAACCTAGTTTATAGAAGATACTTGATTTTTCACTGGGCGTTGTTGCTGCTTTGGGAAAAGGCCGTGACTTAGCTGCAAATGCAGTGACTTAGTTCTGGGCTCCTGTTGTTTTTCATAAGCTCAAGTCTCTGCTTTTCTGCAGTGCTATCCTATTTCGGTACGTAAAGCTTTGTAGTAGTATATCATGAAGTTAGGTAGTGTGATGCCTCCAGCTTTGTGCGTTTTACTGGATTGCTCTGGGCTTTCAGGATGTTCTGCCGTTTCACAGGAAATTTAGGATTCTCAGATTACTTTTCTAAGAAGAATGGGTCATTGATATTTTTACAGGGGTTGTATAGGATCTGAGGATCACTCAGGTAGTATTGATGTCAATGCCATTTAGACAATGTGTTTGTGTGCACATGCTCAGGGCCAAGAGACACTGGGTGTCCTCAGCAATAGTGAGGTGGGCCTTAATGTCCAGCCAGATTGCCTTCCTGGAAACACACAGAGGATCCCCTTCCGTTTTGCTGTCTCTTCACATTTCCTCCCCTGCGAGCCCTGTGTGGTCCTCCAGATTCCCTGTGCGATGGCCTGCCTTTTTTGTGGGTGGGGAGTTGCTGGGTGAATGAGGATGGCAGAGGGGAACAAGCATGTCAGGAGAGCCTGGGTTCATCCAAATGGGACTTGGCAGGCCTGGGAGAGCCATTCTGGGAGGATGTAGACCTGGACAGGCCTCAGATGGGCATCTGTATGGAGGGTGAGACAGCCCTGGTGGATCCCAAACTGAAGGCCAGGTAGTGGCACGCCTCAGGACAGAGAAGGGAGCTAGCAAGGGATGATGAGGCAGCTATCTCTTGATCCTGGCTTCTTACCCATTGACCTTTGCTAATTATGCCTATTTAGCAGATTAGGGTTCCCCCATCCTGAAATGTGGGAACTACAGTTCCCTTATGGACCTTTCTCCACCAGCCCATGATGGCCTGAGTTTGCTCACTGCAATCTCCTCCCTGAGCCTTGGCTTCTCTATGTGCATCCTAACTCCGGGACCCACAGGCTTCTCAACCCCCAGGCCTGGGCTGCTTCCCTGTCCTCTTCTCTGTTCCCTCTCTGAGGGCCTAACTCCGTTGAGTAGTGCTGCAGGAGATTGAGCCACAGGCCCTGGCTGATGACCTCGGGGACTGGGCAAAGTGGTCGTGACAGGTCAGGTTCCGGTCCAAAGCCAATTCCTCCGATGCCGAGGAATGTCCAACAAGGTCCTTTGCCATGACGCCGCATAGCTGCCCCACCTCAGCAAACCTGCCATACCCTGGGCAGTCACAGTCAGCCAACCAGCTGAGGAAGCTCAGTTAGGCAGTGCCCTGCAGGAAACTGGGGCCTTCACCTGAATGAGCCTAGAACCACTTGACTGCAGTGGAGCCAGTCGCCCTGTATCCTGGAGGGAGAGGAGTCAGGAAGGCTAACGCCAGGCCGAGCTTCCCAGGTACTACCCCCTCTACCATACCAGGAGGCACTCCTCATTGAGGATGCCAACGCAATACTCCTTAGTGAGCACTTCGTTGCCAAAGTAAATGTTGTGATGACAGGCAAACTTCTTCCTGCCAGTTGTACTCATGATGAGTGAGTTCCTCCTCCTGCCTGTCCAAGAAGGAGAAAGAGGACAGCCAAGGGACAATTTCATCTAGGTGGGCTGAGGTGGCCTTCTAGCTGGGGTGAAGCATGCGTTTCCCCTTCCTAGCTCCCCGACTGAGACACCCCTGAGCTCCAGGAGCACCTCAAACTGACCTGGATCTTAGAACCCTTCCCCAGACCCGGGCTTACCATCCTGACCAGCAATCCAACATGTAGCTTTGAAGGACTTCCTCATGATGTTTCAGCTACTTGCTCTCACCGGAAATAATCACAACTTTTAAACTGTTCTTCATGCCAACTTAAATGTTTCATTTTTACTACCTCATGTTTTGGATGAGGCATGTATTTTTAAATAGATTTTCACCCTTATTGTACCTCTGTGATAAACTGCTTACTTACATTCATACCATAATTATCTTTCAGTTTTACTTGTCTGTTCCCCAAGATTCAGTGAAACTAAGAATTCTATTTATGCTTGTATCTTTCAGCAACCATATGTGAGATAATGGTGCACATTACTGCAGAAATCACATATACAGGTCCAAAGGGAGACGAAGAAAAAGAAAGCAAGTTTTAAAGTCTGTACATTCCTAACTCTGTATCAGAAACTCACAAATAACAGTGAAATCAAAGAATGATCACAGCCAATTCCTTTTCATACCTAGACTGAAATAAGAATCTTCAAAAGAAAAGAAAGTTCAGAATTTGGGTTTGCAAAAAGTTTCCTATATAGACAAAATTATTGGTAACTTTCTCTGACTAGAAAACAAACAAAAATCCACGTTTTTCATATGTGTAAATATACACATTTTTATTTCCATCAGTGATGATACGCAAGTAAGTAATAAAGTGAAAGTACAATAAATTGATATATGGAATGTTCACAGTCTCCAAATATTCCATTGAGACTATTAATTTTATGTAAACCATAAAGAATGCTTCATGAAACTACATTATACAGTGTCTTTTAGTATTTTACTCACATTTTAAATAATCAACAATTAGAGGGAATTCTTCCTCATTATTTATTACGACTACCGTTATTTTCCTTGAGTAATCCTGTTGAAATTAAGTATTTTAAATAAAACATTAAAAACAAATTATATTGACTGATTTCAGCTTTTAATGAAATCCTACTTGTGTATTTGTAGTAATGTGAAGTATAACTTTCTCCTCACAATTACTCTTTTATAAAACCGGTGTTATTGTTTTCTCTGACACTAACATTGTGATATCTCACAGCTTTACTGTGTGTATACATGACATCCCTCCAGAGAGTAGGCGTCAAATATGTGGAAAAATCATATTTGTGACAAAATTCTGGGAAAGGCAATGGTGAAATGGAAGAATAATTTCTAACTTGCTAACTGTTGGTCAATGGGTTTGTATTTATTTAGCTATAGACACGTATGTGCACACTGTGAGTTTGCCCATGTACATATACATTTCTAGGAGATACCCGTAATATATGGGTTGTGTAATTTTTAATTTATCCACTATTGTGTATGTGTGAAATTAGAAAAGCAGTTACCTTTTCTTTACTCAATTTGTTGGAAAGCCAAAAAAGTCTGTCAACCTTCATTTCAATTAATCCAATACTGTTAACTGCGGACACCTTCATTCTCCTTGTTCTCCTTTGGCAACCGGGAAGTTAATTCTCACTCTAATTCAGCTCTCAGGGTGTGATCCACAAACTTTGTATATGCTTAAAAGGATAAAAGTTCAGTGAAATGTCAAGCCATGCTGTGAAATGTTCCATTGTTTCTATATCTCTAATTGTCCTTTCATGTTATAGAGGCAAGAAAAACAATTCAATGTGTTTCTTAGTATCCAGTCCAATGCACTCTTTCTTCATAATATGCCAAACCCATCCCTTCAAGGCCTTGACATCTCAACATGGCTGGACGTCTCAAAATCTCTTCTCATTAATAACCATTATGTTAATCACTGTTGCCCACAACTGGAATTCGACTGTGAAATCCCCTGGTGGAAATTGCTGTAATGGCTCAAACTACTGGAATGACTATTTGTTTTACCTGAAAACATCTGATGAGCATATACATATGCTATGTGCATGAACATATTGTACATTAACAACATACCATCACTGCCAGTAGATAATAGGTATCCCAAACCTTTGAACCAAACTGACCTCAGGTGCTCCCACAAACCAAGCTTTTTCCTCCACAGCTTTCTTTTTATGTCAAAAAACCGCAAGTCCAGGCCGGGCGTGGTGGCTCTCGCCTGTAATTTCCACATTTTGGGAAGCCGAGGTTGGTGGGTCACTTGAGGTCAGGAGTTCGACACCAGCCTAGGCAACATGGCAAAAACCTGTCTCTACCAAAAATAGAAGAAGTAGCCAGGCCTAGTGGCACATTCCTGTGGTCGAGCTACTTGGGATGCTGAGGCAGGAGAACCGCCTGAACCTGGGAGGCAGAGGTTGTAGTAAGCTAAGATCAGACTACTGCACTCCAGCCTGGATGACACAGCGAGACCATGTGTCAAAAAAGAAAAAAAACAAAGCAACTCCACTCGTCCAGTCGCTTAGGTAAAAAGTACTGTAGTTGGCTGGGCACGATGGCTAACGCCTGTATTCCCAGCACTTTGGACTTTGGAAGGCTGAGACGGGCAGATCACCTGAGATCAGCAGTTGGAGACCAGTCTGGCCAACATGGTGAAGCCTGGCCTCTACTAAAAATACAAAACATTAGCTGGGCATGGTGACGAATGCTTGTAATCCCAGCTAGTCGAGAGGGGGAACCTGGGAGGCAGAGGATGTGGTGAATGGAGATGATGCCACTGCACTCCTGCCTGGGCTACACAGCGAGTGTACCCTGTGAGAAACAAAGGTGAACAGAAGAAAAGTTCTTTATTTAAATATCTAGTACATTAATTTTCAAGTTGTTGTAGAAACATTTCTCTTTAAACTCCTATTGTAATGTCACTTTTCCTGCTACTCACAAATTTAATCTGTAATATTTGCAGTATCGTGAAGTTCTAAGTACATTTAAATTCCTATTATGATAATCCATGGATTGCTGAGAAATAGTGGTTTTAATTTTGTTGTTCAATTTCCACTTAATTTTATTTCAACTTGTGTTAACTCAATTGAAAATTCTTTAGTAGTTTTTTAAATCTCATATCAAGACTTTTATTCACACCAATTGCTGTATAAATGCTCCCACCTTGAAGAACACTCTCTTATAGCCTGCTTCCCTACGACAGTCTTGACTGGTTGCCCTCCAGGCCTGTTTCAATTGTCTCATTTTAGGACTTACATTCACTACCCTTTTAAGAATTTATCTTTCTCTTTTCTTGTGTGTCCTGTTTTCTGCATTTCACATCTTTATCTTTCTTGGTTTACTTCTTCTTTTTGGTAGGAAAAAATCTCTAGTAATTTCTTGAGGAAAGGTTCACCTGGAGACAAAATTTTCGAGTTCTCATATGTCTGAAAAATGTTATGTTTTCTCCTTGTACATTTGATTTTAGTCTATTTGGAAATAAAAACATATGTCAGAAATCAGTTTCTTTTAGAATTTTCAAATCAGAACTCCATAATCCATTGCCTTCTGCTTTATAGCGGTAGTGTTGAGATTTTTTTTTTTTTTTAATTTGACATGGAGTTTCGCTCCTGTTGCACAGGCTGGAGTACAATGGCAGGATCTCAGCTCATCGCAACCTGCACCTCCTGGATTGAAGTGATTCTCCTGCCTCAGCCTCCCCAGTAGCTGGGATTACAGGTAGGCGCCACCATGCCTGGACAATTCTGTGTTTTTAGTAGAGATGGGGTTTCTCCATGTTGGTCAGGCTGGTCTCAAACTCCTGACATCAGGTCATTCGCCTGCCTTGGCCTCCCAAAGTGCACCTCGGCCTCCCAAACTGCGCCTTGGCCTCCCACAGTGCTGGGATTACATGCATGAGCCACCATGCCTGGCCAGTGTTGAAAATTTCTAAATCATCTGGTTCCTCATCCTTTGTTCGTGACCTATTTTTACCTCTCTGGAAACTTACACCATTTTCTCTTTGTTCTCAGTGTTCTCAAATTGTACATTGATGTATCTTGACACGAGTCTGCTTTCATCGATTTTCATGCTATTTTGCTAGGTGTTCGCCTTTTAATCTGTAAATAAGCATCCTTATGTTCTGAGACTTTTTAATTATTTGCCAACAATTTATCCCCCTTTGTTTTACTTATTTATTTCACTTCTATAATTCATATAAATAAAATAATTGGAAAAAATTATCTTGGAGAAGCAGATACCATCACACTGATTCTGTCTGTGTTAACCTATCATACCTGAAGGTTGTCATATTTTATTAAGCAGAAATGTTGTATTTCTTGGTATTCACATTACAACCTGAAGATGGGCAATGACTGTCAAAATTTTAAATGTATGGGTAATAGTTAGAAGATGCAAGCACTGTATCCTCCAGAATTTTAGCATATGAAAATTGCTAATTTTAAATTCCAGGCACATTGATTTAAGCTTCAACATTCTCCCAGCTAAAATGAATCCATTTGTGCTAAGTTCTGTGATGAAAGGTGAATAAGACATTGTTTCTGCCTTCAGTGATAGCTGAGTCCAAAGGGAGACAAATAGAAATGATGTAAAAAGAGAGATAAGTAGTTCATGCGCAGTGGCTCACCAGCACTTTGGGAGGGCAAGGAGGGAGGATCATGAGGTCCGGAGATTGAGGCCATCCTGACTAACAAGGTAAAAACCTGTCTCTACAAAAAATTAGCCAGCCTTGGTGGCACACACCTGTAGTCCCAACTTCTTGGGAGGCTGAGGCAGGACAATTGCTTGAACCCGGGAGACGGAGGTTGCAGTGAACGGAGATCATGCCACTATACTCCAGCATAGGCAACAGAGTGAGACTCTGTTTCAAGAAAAAAAAGACATAAAGTGCTATAAAAACTGAGAAAAGGGACAGAATATCTGTGACAGATAATTTGTTTGGGTCAGTTGGAAATGAGGAGGTCTCAGTGTATGCTTTTACTGTTTCACGTTTGATTATGGGCAGAAACAAATGAATCTTAATATTTATGGGGTCACAGACCCTTTTTAAAGGTGATGAAATCTATGGTGATTCTTTCCATAAAAATCTATGTAACATACATCTGTATTTTACTTAGAAACTCAGAATGTGCACCATCAAGTGCTCTGGATAGAGTAGAATGAGTAGTAGTATTTAAGGCAGACAAGAAGGGAAGGGGAATCCAAACACAGGAAATGCCCTGTGCAAGAGCCTGGACACAAAAAAGCTCGTACATTATTGGAATCAAACTGAGTATAACATAATTCAGGGTGACTGGAGCATAGCTGGAAGATGAACCAATCATGTCGTAAGATGAAAACAGAAGGCCAGGCACGGTGGCTCACGCCTGCAATCCTACATTTTGGGAGGCACTGGCGGGCAGATCACCTAAAGTCAGAATTTGAAGACCACCCTGGGTAAAATGGCAAAAGCCCATCTCTAATGAAAATACAAACATTATCCACGCATGGTGTGGGGGTGACTGTAATCGTAGCTACTCAGGAGGCTGAGGCAGCAGAATCGGTTAAACCTGAATGGCAGAGGTTGCAGTGATCTGACATCGCACCACTTAACCATTAAACACCAGCCTGGAAGAAAGATTGAAACTCCATCTCAAAATAAATAAATAAATAAATAAATAAATAAATAAATAAATAAATAAATAAAAAATTTAGAAAGGCCGGGAGCGGTAGCTTCTGCATATAATCCCAGCAATTTTGGAGGCTGAAGTGGGCAGATCACTAGGAGTTGGGATTTCAAGATCAGCCTGACCAACTGGGAGAAATCCCATCTCTACTAAAAAAAAAAAAAAAAAAAAGTACAAAATAAGCCCAGCACGATGGCGAGTGCCTGTAATCCCAGCTACTTGGGAGGCTGAGGCAGGAGAATCGCTTGAATCCAGGAGGTGGAGTTTGCGGTGAGCTGAGATCGCGCCATGGCACTCCAGCCTGGGCAACAAGAGCGAAACTCTACCTCAAAAATAAACACACAAAAATGAAACTAGAAGATAAGTATATATCCAGGGATAAAGCATGAAGTATCTCCAATGTCACTCATGCACTTTGTTTACTCAGAGACAACACCAGGATTGATTAAAATTATGCACATCATGTCAACCCTTTTCTAAATGTTAACAAATGTCACTGGAACAGCTAGTACCCATGGAATAGGATGTAACATTCTGACTGCAGGCTTTCACTTGCGTTCCCTACAGGTGTTGAGTGTGGAGTGTTCAAACCTCAAGCTTATAGATTCATGAAGGAAAAATTATGTGCATTGAAAATTGAGAACAACTATGTTAAGAACAATATTCCATGAAAGTAAGTTCCTATGTACTCATCTGCTCTTAATTGTATTACACTGTTCTCATGCAGAATGATACAAGTAACAATTATTATTGTTATTACTATTATTAGTATTATGAAATGGAGTCTAGCTCGGTAGTCCATACTGGAGCGCACTGCTGCGAACTCAGCTCACTGAAACCTCCGACTCCTGGGTTCAAGGGATTCTCCTGCTTCAGCCTCCCATGTAGCTGGGATTGCAGGCACCCACCAAAACACCTAAGTAATTTTTATATTTTCAGTAGGGACGTGGTTTCACTGCATTGGCCAGGCTGGTCTTGAACTCCTGACTTCCTGAACCACCCACCTTGGACTCCCAACGTGCTGGGATTACAAGTGTGAGCCACCGCACCCAGCCAAAATTAATATTTTGAAATATTTAGAAATATATGTTCTAGGGCACAGTGGCTCAAGTCTGTGATCCCATGACTTTGGGAGGCCGAGGTGGGTGGACCACTTGAACTGAGGAGTTGGAGACTAGCTTGAAAATATGGTGAAACCCTGTCTCTACAAAAGATACAAAAAATTAGCCAGGACTGGAGGTGTGTGCCTGTGTTCCCAGCTACTGAAGAAGCTAAGGTGAGAGGATTGTTCAGGAGGATCACTTGAGCTCGGGAGGATGAAGCTGCAGTGCGCAGAGATTGAGCTTCTGCACTCCAGTCCAGTCTGGGCAAGAAAGTGAGGTTCTGTCTCTTGTACGTAGGGGTGTGTGTGTGTGTGTGTGTGTGTGTGTGTGTGTATACACATATGCATGTATATGTATACACACACTCATATATACATATATAAGAAAGAGTGAAACTCCCTCATACACACACACAGACACACACACACATACAAACACGCACACAAACATATATTCTTGGCCACCTTAATTCCTCTATAATGGAATTCTGAACAGCATGCTTAAGGGTCAATACCAGGGCCTGCAGGCAGATAGCCCGTGCCAGAACTGTTCAGAGTGGGTTTTTTCACATTATACAGTTTCATCTTCTGAGTACACTTCCTGATCCTATTGTTCCCTTCATATCTTGCATATCTTTCTGGGGAAAAGACCACATGCAGCAATACCTTTTTTTTTTTTTTTTTTTTGCTAAGTGTTTTCTTATTATTTGGAGGAGTTTTTAGTCGAAAAATTTCTAAGGACGAAACTTTTCGTCTTTTGGCTCAGGAAACTGCAGGCACCAGTTGCACAACAATATTTAAGAGTAGCACAGATAATAAGTCATATCCATTGCCTTAAACAAAATGTACAGAATTCGGTATTTTTAGTTACACGCGAACACTATATAGGGTTTGCAATTGATCATTTTTATATTCTATATTCTATTTGATACTGAACATAGAGCGTCAAGAATTGGGGCACACAATGATTTTTCAGTAAATATGCATAGAGTGCTGTAAATATTGAGATTGGAAAACATACCATGTTTCTGCCCTCATCATGTTCTCATTCTATTAAATGTTGTAATAACACAACTTTGAGTCATAAATCTTTCAAAAGAGAAGTACACACAAAAAAGAGCTAGACAAATACGTGGGACATTATGATCATTTAGAGCTTGTATCAGTTACAGCCAGGTCTTCAAGGCCCATAAATGCCAGGATAGAAAGTTTAGAACAAACTGTCTACACAAAGGCAAGTTTTTGTTGCTGTTGTTGTTTTTTCATAGGAAAATAATATCAGAATTTCACAAAGGTTATAAGACTAACTGCAATATATAGGATGGGTTGAAGATCAGCAAGAGAAGACAGAAGGTGAGTTCTGAGTTTTATTAAATGCTTAAACTAACATATGATGGTGGCCTGGGTAAAGAAAGTTGAAGCAAGGACTGGAAGAAAGAGACAGGTGCAAGAATCATTGTAAAGATAAAGTCCACAAGTCTTGGCATGAGTTTTCAAATTGAGGCTAGTAAAAAATATTGTGGGATTCTTGCCATTCATCTATCCATCAAATTATTCAATGCAACTTTATTAAGATTCTAGATTATTATTAATCTTTATCATTATTCAAGATTATTAAGGTGTATTACTCATTGAATAATAAATATTGCATGCATGTTTATTACTATGCAAAAAGCACTGTGCTGGGTTCTGGAGGTACAGCAATGAATATGGGGTTAATGGTCCCCAACTTCATGAAGCTTTACATAGAGGGAGAGACAGATAATAAATAAAAGACACAAGCAGTCGTAAATGTTGTGAAGGAAATTTTGGGACGCGGAAAGAGAGTAACAGATAGTAGTGACGGTTGGTATAACAGACAGAACTACTGTACATTGGGCACTAAGTGAAGCTTTCTCCAGGGAAGTCTTATGTGATATATCTGAAAGAGCAGCCATTGATAAAGAGGGAAAAAAACAGCTGCCAACCCTCTAAAATAGGAGAATTTTGGCCTAGCTCTGTGTTTGAAGAACAGAGAGTTGCTAATGTGCAGAATAAAGCTGAGAATTTGAGTAAGAGGAAAATGGTAAAGTAACCAGTGGTTTTAATAGTACAGATGGGAATGCTGTCCTTGATAAAAGTAGTTCCAGTGGAATGAGACCAAAACCCAATTGAACTGAACTGAAAAGCCAGTGGGAAGAAATGAGGGAAGTGGGTACAGCGTGCTTAGTGGAGAAAAGTAATGAAGGGGTAGGTGTCAGGGGAGTAAACAACGGGAAAAATTCTAATTTATAAAAGCAATCTAAGAATTTAGATCACAGCTGTATATGTATACTGAGGTGGTAGAGAGGGAGAGATTAACGTACATGAGAAAATAAAATTGACAGCAGTGGATTGCGGTTTCTAGCACCTACAGTTCACTCTCACTTTGCCTGTGAGTTGGATAAATGTCTGAAAGCTGATTGTTTTTCAAAGTTGGTTTCTATTTGGGAAAGAAGGGAGTAGGGAACAACATGACATTGTAAACTGCAAAGCAAAATAAGGATATAGAGTACATAGAGGAAGAAAGAGCTCGGGCACTAGAAGATCTTGTTCCTCAAACCGCATGCTGCCTACTTTGTAGTCTAGCTTGACACGTGAGCCCTACTCCAGTTTCCAAAAGAACAATGATTGTTTTATTTAATCGGACCAAGGGCACTTGACACATCCCACCATATACATCTGTCATTTCAAAGAAGAAAGAGTATTTTAGAACTACAAATAGAAATAATGTAACATTAAGATGAAAATCAAATAACAAATCTAGCTTCGTTGAAAATCTGTCTATACTAATATCTTATTTTTTTTTAATTCTGCCAAGGATTAGTGAACATATTCTCCCAGTCTTTTGTCTGTATGTTAAAACTTGCTAAACACCTCAAGTCTCGCATAAGAACTACAATGGAAAATGGATCAGTCAGGAGTTCTTCCATACAATTATCAATAAATTATATTTCTTCATACTGAAATTTGTTTTTTCATTATTGTAAGAAATTAACTTTTATATTAATAGTAGGTGATGTAACAAAGCAGGTCTTTAAGGAGATAACTGACACTGGATTTCCATGCCATTACTCAGGTGGCCCTTATTTGCCAGCCAGGTTCCCTCCCTGGACACACACTGAAGGTCCCCAACCATTTTGCGATCTCTTCACATTCCCAGCTCCTGAGGAAGCTCCAAAATACCTGTCCATGAAGAAAATAGAACATTTCCGCACACTGGATCCCAGTGTGGTCCTCCAGATTCCCTGTGAGGTGGACTATCTTGTATGGGAAGGCAGGGCACTGGGAGGGAGGATGTCAGAGACGATAACACATGTCAGGGCAGCCCAGGGTCATGGAAACAGAACAAGACAGTCCCGGGAGAAACATTCTAAAACGGCATAGACCTAGGTGGGCCTCAGGTGGACATCTGCGTGGAGAGGGAGAGGGCCCTGGTTGAGCTCAAAATGAGCCCCAGGTGGTAGCAGATCTTAGGGCAGGGCATGGAGCTGGCAAGTGATGATGAGACAGCTATCCCTTAAGCCCTGCTTCTCACCCACTGACTTTAGCCACATATGCATCCTAGTGGCTTAACGTTCCCCAATCCTGACATGTGGGTGTTATAATTTCCTGATGGGCCTTTCTCCCCCAAACCATGGATTGCCTGGGATTGCTCACTGCAGTCTCCTCCATGATCCTTGGGTTCTCCATGAGGGGCACAGATCCAGGACTCAAAGGCCTCTGAGTTGCCAATCCTTGGTTGCTCGCCTGGCCTCCTCTCTGTTCTGTCTCTAATGCTGTCCTTCCCTCCATGGGATAGAACTGCAAAGCATTGAGCCATAGGCCCTGGCTGATGATCTAGGGGACTGCAGAAGCAGGTCCAGGGGAGTTCAGGTCACAGCTTAAAGCCAGTTCCCCGGAGACCAAGGAATGACCAGCGAAGTCCTTTCCCAGGGTGCCCCACGGCGAACCCCACCTCAGCAATCCTGCCAAAACCCGGGCAGTCTTATTCAGCCAAACAACCTCCACCTCCACCTCAGCCATGATGTCTGTCATATGATAAGCTCAGCCGTTGTGTCTTCCAATATGATAAGGTCAGGTAGGAGGTGTACTGCCTGCAGCTGGAGGCTTGACCTTCATGATCCCAGAACCACTGGACTGCAGTGGAATGAGACACTCTGTACCCTGCAGGGAGAGGAGTCAGGAAGGTTCATGCCAGACCTCACCTCCCACACACCAGCTGCCCTACCATGCTGGGAGGCATTCCTTACCGAGGATGCCAACACAGTACTCCTTAATGATGACTTCACTGTCGAAATAGAGATTGTGACGACATGAAATCTTCATCCCGCCGCCGGTAACCGGGATCGCTGAGGTCCTCCACCTGCCTGATCAAGGAGAAAGAGAATGGATTCAATACGACCATCTTATCTAGCTGCGCTGTAGTGAACCACGAGTTTCCACTTTCCAGTTCTCCCACTGAGACAACCCTGGTCCCCAGGGGGACCACAGACTGACTCAGAAACTGGACCCCTCCCACCGACCCAGGCTCCCCAGCCTGACCTACAAATCCATCATGTAGCAAAGCAGGACTTCATCATGGTTTCCGGCCCAGGCCGACATCTCGTGTGCCAAACAACCTACCTCTGGTCAGGAAGCCTCCAGATGATTGGGTGGGCAAGTCTCGTGACGCCCTGCAGTTTTGCAAGAGCACAGAGACTGTGGAGCAGGGCTATCTCCCAGACATTTGGCCTGTCACCGTCCGTTGTTGGTCCTGTGTCTCTGTCTGGCGAGGAGGCAACGGCACAGCTATGGTGGTTTGTGGAGTGGGTGGACCCCGGCCAAGACGGCCTGGGCTGACAAGAGCGGAGAGGAAGAAGAAGTGGGCAGGTGGTTGCAGCTGAGGAGCGGAGGGGCGGGGTGGCACGGGGTGGTGTGAGGCGGCTGCTTCTCCGGGTTCATGAGCTGCAGGAGGCCTTTGTGTGCTGAGTGCCGGACCTGCTCTGCTGATGTCCGGGTGTGTGCTGTCTTCTCATCCTAGTCTCCCTGAGGGGTGGGCCTGCCCACTTGAGGGAAGTCCTGTAGTAAGAAACGGCGGCAGAGTTGTGCCTGGCGCTCCCCATGGGAATTGCGTGGGTGCAAAGGAGGTTATATAGACTCAAGGCCTACACCCCTTTGGGTTCGGCGCCGGCAGGGGGAAGAAAGCCTATCTGGGGAGCTGGTGCCTGCCTTGAGGTGGTCGGCAGCCCCATGCACCGCGAACCCGTCTTAAGCACCTTGTGTTTCTGGGCTGAGCCTGTTGGAAACGGGCACCGAGAGCATGGGGTGGTTGAATGGCTGGCAATGGCAAAGAGACTGCCCGTCCTCCAGGGACGTTCCCAGGGAAACGTGCCCTTCGACTTTCTGCTGCGCGGGAAGGGACCTTGGCGCCGCGATTCTCCCTTGTGAGTGCTGTGCTTGGCTCCCCTTGCCTACCACGTGTTCCCAGGGCTGCTACAAGCAAGCTGCAAGGATATGGCTCTGGCCCAAAAGGCGGAGATGCCCTGTGGCCTGGGGCACTCACGGAGCCCAGCTCCAAGTGAAGGACCTCCAGCGAGTCCATTGACGGCACAGGTGCTCTTGGTCCAGGGCCAGGCTGTGCCCGCTGGCCCTCCTTCTGCCACATCACGTCGGTCTCCTCCTCAACCACCACCTCCACCTCAGCCATTATGTCTTCCACCATCAGCACCGCCTCCTCTTCCAAGGCCGCCTCCTTGCTCTGTACTCCGGCCGTCCTCAACAGCAGAGCCTCCAGCCTGAACACGGTGCCGTCCTGTGTGCTCCCACAGATCCCGGCCTGCGCAGCCCAGCCCAACCTCCGCACCCCTAGGCTCTTGGGGACCGATCCCCCACAGACACCCTCCCTAAAAACCCACGGGCATCGCCCTGCTGAGAACCTAGTCCCACACCCACGTGGACCCAGGTTTCCTGAGGAGCTCCGCTGGACCCGCAGATCCTGCAATGGCCACAGGGCTCGGCTCCCCCGCAGGCTCAACTGTGCACAGGAGCTCAGGAGCCAGAGGCCCAGGCCCTGGGCCTGCAGAGCACCACCAGCAGGCACCGCAGCCACTGCAGCGGGTGCGGGAGCCTCTGGGTCGGCAAGGCATTGCAAAACACCGTGCGCGCAAGTCATCAATGGCCAACCCTGGCGGCCGGCCTCTGGTGTGCCCAGGGCATAGGACAAGAGGCCCTTTGGAATGCTCCTTGGACTGCAGCATCCTCAGGGAGGAAGCATGGTACGCAGAGCCTGTATTTGCCTCGACCTGCGATAGTGTGTGCCGGGGTTCTGGCCTCTACAACAGATCAATTTCACCTTAGCACAAGGAGGCGACTTTCCTCCCACGTGCCCGGCCCGACTCACTTCCCCTAGGCCGCCCCTGTCAACCTGGCCCCAGCAACCAGAGAGAGTTCTCTGGATCTGCAGTATTGCTTCCGTACCATCCAGCTGGCCTGCCTAACGAAGAGAGATGTTTCATGTGTTCATGACACATAGAGATTTTCATGGCTTGCCACACTCAGGATGTCAGGACACAGGGCTGCCGTGCCCACAATTCCAAATGCCACGCAGCCCGTCTGTCCCAGGATGCCGAGCTACCGGGCACAAGCTCCAAGGGCTTCTCGGAGGAGGTTTGGGGAGAGGAGTTGGCGTTAGGGGGAGTTGGAGATGCAGGCCCACCAGTGGCTGTGCCGCCCAGGGAGACGCCCACCGCCCTCCCATTCATTGGCCAGCATGGGAGGAAGGCGGTCGCAGCGCGGCTCGCCGCGCTCTTCCCGCGCAGTCCATTAGGGGGCGCCCGGGAGCCCCGCGCATGCGCACTGAGGGCCCGCTGACCCACTGGGTGCAATAAAGGCTGCGGCCGGGTTCGTGTGGCTCGGTTCGGGCAGCATAGGCCTTGCTCAGTGGGAGTGCGGAGGAGGGCACCGTCTTCAGGATGGAGGCTGTACAGGAGGGGGCGGCCGGGGTGGAGAGTGAGCAGGTGGCTTTGGGGGAGGAGGCGGTGCTGGTGTTGGATGACATAATGGCGGAGGTGGAGGTGGTGGCCCAGGAGGAGGGCCTCGTGGAGCCGCAGGAGGAGGCCCAGCGGGCACAGCCTGGCCCTGGGCCCATGACCCCAGAGTCTGCACTGGAGGAGCTGCTGGCCGTTCAGGTGGAGCTGGGGCCGGTTAATGCCCAAGCCAGGAAGGCCTTTTCTCGGCAGAGGGAAAAGATGGAGCGGAGGCGCAAGGCCCACCTAGACTGCAGAGGCGCGGTCATCCAGAGCGTCCCTGGCTTCTGGGCCAATGTTGTATCCTTCTCAGTGTTTCTTCTGCCTTTCTGGTGGAGAGGTGCTCTCGGGGAAGTGTAAGTAACTTATGGGCAGCTTGGCATCGATGTGACGCCACCTTTGGGGAACAAAGGTGAGTTGCCCCGGACAAATGTGGCTAGGGAAAACTGCAGCAGGCGTGGGTACTATTTTCCTGCGTGCGGCAGAGAAACCCTTGGTGATGCCGAGCAGCAGACGTTTGGGGCATGTTTTTGAAGAACAGAAGCGAGTTCAGACCAGAATAGGTTTTTGTGTGCATCAAGCTATTTTTAAGGCAGTGTGATTGCTCCCCCTTTCTAGTCCGATCTGGGACTGGGCGTCTTCGGCTATAAGCAGATTCTGCCACTCCTCAGACACCAGCAAGTCTCTGCAAATCGCACCTCCGCATGTCAGTGCAGTCAGCCTCAGAATTATACACCCTCTGTGAAGCCAAGGGGCCTTATTTTAGGGGTAGGGGGAGGCGAAAGGAGGTCATATACGTGGAAGCAGATCTGAGAAATCCCCTACCCCAGCCTCTGGGTGCTCTTAGGCCTTCTTCCCTGTTGCTCCTAGCTTCTCCTTCCACCGCATGTAAAGCCTCTTTGACCTAAATCAGATTGCAAACCACCCCCAGATGTCAGCCCTGATCACTGACCAAGATGAAGACATGCTGAGCTACATGATCAACTTGGAGGTGAGGACAGCAAGACTGAGGCTAGAGGGTTTAGTGGGGGAGGGTAAGGGAAATAATTGGTTCCTGTGAGCAACAGTTGGCACCTCACCCAAAAAGGTATTTAAACTTTCTCCACCTTGTCCTGACAGGTGGAAGAAGTGAAGCATCCCGTTCATCTCTGCAGGATCATGTTGTTCTTTCGGAGTAACCCCTACTTCCAGAATAAAGTGATTACCAAGGAATATCTGGTGAACATCACAGGTGACAGGTGGCTCCCAGGATGGGTAGTGGAAGGAAGATGGTGGGTGGATCATTGCCAACGTGTTCCAGTCCCCTTCCCACAAAACTTTCTGTCTCTGTAGAATACAGGGCTTCTCATTCCACTCCAATTCAGTGGTATCCAGATTATGAAGTTGAGGCCTATCGCCGCAGACACCACAACAGCAGCCTTAACTTCTTCAACTGGTTTTCTGACCACAACTTCGCAGGATCTAATAGGATTGCTGAGGTGGGTCCTCACTGGGAAACATCAGCAATGACCCTGGTGTGTTCCCACCTGTTTGGGTCACCAGTCTGAGCCCTGATGAGGCGTTTGCCGATTGATTCCCCTGACAGATCCTATGTAAGGACCTGTGGCGCAATCCCCTGCCGTACTACAAGAGGATGAAGCCACCTGAAGAGGGAACAGAGATTTCAGGTGAGCCGTTCAGTTGGAACTGGAGCTGTTTGATGCCCACTATGAGGGGGTTGACACACCTGCCTATTCAGGGAGCCTGGACGCTCGTTTCAGAAATGTAGAAATTGAGGCTGCTTTCCTATATGTAGAAATTCCTTGAGAGGACGAGAGAGAGTGACAGAATCCAGGACATTCATGGCATTGGGCTGAAAAAGGCAGATTAGAGACTGCACTGCAAGGCAGGTTATAGCTGTGAGTCTTAAGCCCAGGGGAGCATAGTCCATTTCCAGAATCACTGAGAAGTGAAGCTGAAAATCATTCACTTCAATCTGTAGCCCTTGATTCCATGGCCGTCAACCCCAGCGGCAGTCATCCTACCTACTCCATGAGATTGGGCTCCCTGAATGTGCCTCCTGGTCATCCCTGTCCTAGACCGCAAAGGATTGTTTAGATTGATGGATTTCCTTGAGCTATTGCCGCATCAGATTTCTGTGTGCTTTTAGTGTACAATGCATCTTGTTAGCTGACTCCCCTCACAGAGAGTACTGGGAATGGGGCAGGTATTGCGGAGAACAGTTTGTAACCCATGGTAGGAGGAAGTTTAAGAGATCACAAATGGGGAAGGGATATCCTTTTCTCAGCGGGCCCTGCAATTAAAACATTTCAAAGTATGGCTGAGAGAAATGCGTTTTGACATGCGTTTGTGTTTCTCTAGGGGACTCCCAGATGTTGAGTTGACTGTGAGGGAGCATCGGACCTTACTTAAAACAGCAGAACTCCTAAAAAGTTACTACCGTATGCAGGATGTCAGTACTCAGCATGGTCTTATGCCCAGGAAGTAAAGGAAAAACCGACCCAGTCACAAAAAAATCAGACAGGAAAAGGGGGTAAACTTGGATTGTATGGAATGCCAAATAAATATTCTCAAGAATGTTTGACTGTGTGTGTGTGTGTTTGTTTCTGTGTGTGTGTGTACGTTTATCCCCTGGATTTGGGTGTCATATTGAATTGATCAATCAATATGCTTTATTTTCTTCATGGAACTGACCCGTCTGTGTTGGAGCTGGGCCTCTAAAATTGTGGAGTGAATGGGTGTGGAATGTGTTGGGATTCTTCCTACAGGACAGAGTTGGGGAGGTCAAAGCAAAAGACAGCTTAGTTGGAAACTTACTTTGTCCTATGGAAGCAGAAGTAGTTCAAGGAAAGGGGTTAAGGTTTCCACAGCCCAGTTTGCTGGGACCTCTAAAATCCTTCATTTTGGGTATCATCATACACAATAGATAAGCACAGGATGATGGAAATCTTGAAGTTCCCTTTCTTGTTGAATTCACATTCTTTTAAAGGTGAATGCATAATCCTTTTCTGGGACAATCAGCCCCTCAGAACTTCTCACACATCAACGTGAGAAGAAATGGGCAGGTAAGGTGTATGGAGGGACTGTGGGAAAGGTGACAGAGGCATGTGGGAAAGCATTCAGGATATGCTTTTTGGCGTAGATGACTAAGGGAAAACACAGACTGGCAGAAGTGCGGGGAAAGGGGTTGGATTTGTGGAATATAAGATTGCTGGGGAATCCACGCATGGACTGTCTTGTCACTTGATGACACAGGATATGGACGCTCTTGTTGATGTTTACATCTTTAGTTGGGTTAAGCTTTTCTCCACGATTGTATGTTAGGTGAGGAACCAGTAGTGTATGTAGCTACCAACATTACGAGTGCATTTTGTGCTCTTGCAAACTCTAGTGAGGCTCTATTCTCCCCAGTGATTGGCACTGCAGATTGTTTCTGGAGCCCAGGGCCCTCTGATTTTCTGTGGCCTTTTCAGCATACTTTGCCTAAGTTTAATAATGTAAAGAGCAGATAGTTGCACAGTATGTGTTGCAAGCCTCACACAGGAGGACAACACATACAGTTTTCATTCACGGGTGGGTGGCGGCTTCCCATGAACACCTGTGTCTATGCACAAGACGAGGGGTTGCCTGTGTCACTGATGGGTGAGGAGGATTTCAGTGTCGGCGGCAGAACTTTCTTCCCGGTTCCCAGAAAAAACAGTTCCAACATGAGCATCCATGTTGGCCACACACTAGTAGAGTGCTAACATTCCTGTACCATATGTACTCTGGTCAGCACAGCTTCTGTGAGAAGAGCTATGTTGTTTCAGGGAGGAAGGTTTGACAGTCAAAGTTCATGAATCTGTTGTACTGCCTTCAATACGCATTCCACACCTCCTGCTCGGTATCAGCAGTTGAGCTTTGAAAATCTATAGCCCAGTTTTGCCCCTGCTCCTGGGCACACTGATAATACCATTGTTTTGGTATTATCAGAGATGGTGCTGAATTGTGCTGAATTGTACAGGCTGTCTAACGCTTCTTCCACTGAATATCCGTGCACATGGGCCACAAACGCTAAGGGTACTGACGGATTTGTATTCTGCCTCAGTAACTCTGAAACACCTCTGTTACATCTACTGTCAGGGTCTTTTTCATGTTTAAAGTACCAAGTGTGTGTTTGTAGTTTTTAGTGTGTTTGTAGTTGTGTATGTTTATTTCTCTGCGTGGGTTTGTATCTTTCCTCTGACTCCACCTATGTCTCCCCATATTTTTCCACACTACCTGCGGTAATTTGTACATGCCTATCTCTACAACCATGCTAGAATTTGTATCTGTGTCTTTGAACATCTGTCACTCTCTCTCCCTTCCTTTCTTCCTTCCTTTCCTTTACACCCTTCCTTTCTTCTTTCCCTTCCTTCCCCACCACACTCTCTCCGTCTGTATCATCTACCTTTCTGTTCTCTATCTGAATTTAGTTTGTAATTCTGAATCTCTTGGCAGTGGCGTCAGACATCAGAATGTCTGGATGAAATTCCTCTTTGAAAGACTCTGAGCTGAAAGAGATGAGTTCTTTTTGTGAGCCATAATGAACGGTTTATTTCAGGCCAATCTAGCAATGACAGTGTTAAAAACAAATACTGAGCATTGCAGCAAAGCCAAAAGTCCCATGGATTCCACTCATCCCGCTCAGTGTATCGAAAAGGTGGAAAAGTGAAAAAGTGGGTATGCCTGTGGTCTCCCAAGCGGAAGGAGAACTTTCAAGTGATTGTGTCAGATGATTTTCCAGCAGGCAGCTATAGTTCGTAGATACATGCTGCGTAAACACAAGCACGATGATGAAACGTAGAAAATGTTCTTCTTCCTCCATTTCAGTTTTGTATTATCTTTTAACCAACATCATGCGTACAGAATTTCTTCACGACATGTCATAAACTATTGTTTAATGAACTCATACCTGAATTATTCATTGTGTCAAAGAATGTCAAACAATCATGATTCGTTATGACCTGCTACAGATAAGTGATAGGAAATAAGAAAATGAGAGCATATAGAAAGGGCACATCGTGGTCTGGGAACTTCACCAAGAGGTTCAGGCTAGCTGAATGCGTGTCAGGGATTCAGAAAAAGACACTTGCACTTGTTATTAAGGGCTTTGAATGGAAAAGGAGCACTCTTTTTACATTTATGTCTTTTAAGTCATTTGGGGAGTTTGGTGTATTATTACTTACAGTGTTCTCTCTGCCCTTTCTTATTGTTCTCCCCATCTGGCGCTGTTATTATGTGAAAGCTGGTTTCCTCCATCGGATCGCGTAGGCTCTAATGATGTTTCATTTATTTTGATTCTCCTCACACTACGTAGTTTTAATTTGCCGAATGTGACTCTTTTTTTGTTGGTTTTCCGAGAATGGGTCTTACTCTGTCTTCTAGGTTGGACAGCAGCCCCAGGGTCTTAGCCCACTGCATCCCAGACACCACACACCCATGTGATCCTCTCAACTCAGACTCTCACACAGCTGGCACTAGAGGTGCATGCAACCCTTCCCAGCTATGTATTAATTTAGCAATTGATTACTTTTTGGATATGGGCCCATGTTGCCCCAGGCTCCTCTGGAACTCCTGAGTGCAGGCAATCCTCCCACCTCAGCCTACCAAAGTGCCGGAATGACAGGTGTGACCCATGGCCCTGGCATGGCTTTGAGTTTTTTGCTTTTTTCTTCTACCTCCTCACGTCTTCTTTTCAAACATGCAGTGAAGGTTTCAATTCATGGACTGTAGTCTCCGTGCCTCTAATTTCTATCTTTCAACTCATCGTCAGCATTCATTGCGATTTTCATATTTATAAATTTATATATATATATATGTGCACATATATATTTTTCCTTAACTTACCAAACGATGTTGCATTCTTTCCTGTGTCATGAAAAAGACTTTGATAGAAATGAAAAGCACCGCTTTATAATAAAATAGTTTATTGACATTTATTCTCTTAAGGCGTTTTAAAAATTGTATGTTTATTTGAAACTGTCATATGAAATGATACATATTTATAACATAAGGAGTGTTGTTCAAAAGGTCATATATATTATGCATTGGATACATCCAGCTAATCAACATATGCGTGATCTCACATACTTGTCATTTTTGTTGTGAAAAAACTTGACATGCACTGTCTTAGAATTTTGTTAGAGAAAGAATACATTATCACCAGTTATAGTCAGCAGGCTGAAGAAAATATTTTTGACCTATCCCTCCTTTCTAACTAGAAATATGAATTCTTGATCCAGCATCTCCTCAGTGCACCCTCTTCACCCCCGCCTTTGGAGTCACTACCTCTGTGAAGTCCGCTTTTTCAATTTCTTATAAGAATGAGGTCATGTGCTAGTTGCCTTTCAGATACCTGGCTTATGTGACTTAACAAAATGGCATGCACACATTCAGCAGATTCACACGCATTGTCACAACTGGCAGGATTTCCTTATTTATTATTGCATTACATTTTTCTATTCTGCGTAGGTGTATTTACCCCATTTTTTTAATCCACTCATCAATTGAGGGACACTCAGGTTGCTTCCGTTATTTTGGCTCTAGGGAAAATGTAATGAGTGCAACAATACTTGCATGGGTGCATGCACACCTTCAACATACTGATCTGTGTACTTGTGGGCGTGCCCGGGTATTTTGATTTGCTGGATCATATGGTGGGTGGTTCTACCTGTAGATTTTTGAAGACTGTTTATATTAAATAAAACCCATAAAACTTCTTGTAATGCCTGCACCAATTTACATTCTCACCAAAAGTGAGCAAGGAATTCCTTTTCTCTGCATCCTCACCAGAAATGAGGGTTTTCTTTTTTCTTTTTTTTTTTTTCTTGTCTTTTGGAAAATAGGCATTCTGACTGAAGTGAGAAGAAATCTCATTGTGTTTTGATTTGCATTTTCCTGGTGGGTTGGGGATGATGAGGACTTTTTAGTGTGTCCTCTGGACAACTGTATGTCTTAGTTTCAGAAATGAGTATTCCAGCCTTTGCCCATTTGTTTTCAAGCTATTGAGTTGTGGGGAGTTCCTTATGTACTTTGAATATTGACCCATTAACAGATCTATGGTGACCCAATCATTGCTCCCATCCTGTAGGATGCCCCTTCTGTTTCTTTAGTTTTCTGTGTTGTGGTGAAGCACTTTAGTTTGATATGATTACATCCTCTATTTCTGATGGTGTTTACTGTGCTCTTGCAGTCACTTTGAGACCATCATTGCCTACAGAGATGCCATGGAGCTTCTTCCTTGTGATTTGTTCTGGTATTTTTATTGTTTCCTGTCTGACATTGGAGGTTGGTGATAAATTATCCACTTGTAAATTCCTTTATGTGGCTATTCAGTTTGTCCCCAACCTAGTTTATAGAAGATACTTGATTTTTCACTGGGCGTTGTTGCTGCTTTGGGAAAAGGCCGTGACTTAGCTGCAAATGCAGTGACTTAGTTCTGGGCTCCTGTTGTTTTTCATAAGCTCAAGTCTCTGCTTTTCTGCAGTGCTATCCTATTTCGGTACGTAAAGCTTTGTAGTAGTATATCATGAAGTTAGGTAGTGTGATGCCTCCAGCTTTGTGCGTTTTACTGGATTGCTCTGGGCTTTCAGGATGTTCTGCCGTTTCACAGGAAATTTAGGATTCTCAGATTACTTTTCTAAGAAGAATGGGTCATTGATATTTTTACAGGGGTTGTATAGGATCTGAGGATCACTCAGGTAGTATTGATGTCAATGCCATTTAGACAATGTGTTTGTGTGCACATGCTCAGGGCCAAGAGACACTGGGTGTCCTCAGCAATAGTGAGGTGGGCCTTAATGTCCAGCCAGATTGCCTTCCTGGAAACACACAGAGGATCCCCTTCCGTTTTGCTGTCTCTTCACATTTCCTCCCCTGCGAGCCCTGTGTGGTCCTCCAGATTCCCTGTGCGATGGCCTGCCTTTTTTGTGGGTGGGGAGTTGCTGGGTGAATGAGGATGGCAGAGGGGAACAAGCATGTCAGGAGAGCCTGGGTTCATCCAAATGGGACTTGGCAGGCCTGGGAGAGCCATTCTGGGAGGATGTAGACCTGGACAGGCCTCAGGTGGGCATCTGTATGGAGGGTGAGACAGCCCTGGTGGATCCCAAACTGAAGGCCAGGTAGTGGCACACCTCAGGACAGAGAAGGGAGCTAGCAAGGGATGATGAGGCAGCTATCTCTTGATCCTGGCTTCTTACCCATTGACCTTTGCTAATTATGCCTATTTAGCAGATTAGGGTTCCCCCATCCTGAAATGTGGGAACTACAGTTCCCTTATGGACCTTTCTCCACCAGCCCATGATGGCCTGAGTTTGCTCACTGCAATCTCCTCCCTGAGCCTTGGCTTCTCTATGTGCATCCTAACTCCGGGACCCACAGGCTTCTCAACCCCCAGGCCTGGGCTGCTTCCCTGTCCTCTTCTCTGTTCCCTCTCTGAGGGCCTAACTCCGTTGAGTAGTGCTGCAGGAGATTGAGCCACAGGCCCTGGCTGATGACCTCGGGGACTGGGCAAAGTGGTCGTGACAGGTCAGGTTCCGGTCCAAAGCCAATTCCTCCGATGCCGAGGAATGTCCAACAAGGTCCTTTGCCATGACGCCGCATAGCTGCCCCACCTCAGCAAACCTGCCATACCCTGGGCAGTCACAGTCAGCCAACCAGCTGAGGAAGCTCAGTTAGGCAGTGCCCTGCAGGAAACTGGGGCCTTCACCTGAATGAGCCTAGAACCACTTGACTGCAGTGGAGCCAGTCGCCCTGTATCCTGGAGGGAGAGGAGTCAGGAAGGCTAACGCCAGGCCGAGCTTCCCAGGTACTACCCCCTCTACCATACCAGGAGGCACTCCTCATTGAGGATGCCAACGCAATACTCCTTAGTGAGCACTTCGTTGCCAAAGTAAATGTTGTGATGACAGGCAAACTTCTTCCTGCCAGTTGTACTCATGATGAGTGAGTTCCTCCTCCTGCCTGTCCAAGAAGGAGAAAGAGGACAGCCAAGGGACAATTTCATCTAGGTGGGCTGAGGTGGCCTTCTAGCTGGGGTGAAGCATGCGTTTCCCCTTCCTAGCTCCCCGACTGAGACACCCCTGAGCTCCAGGAGCACCTCAAACTGACCTGGATCTTAGAACCCTTCCCCAGACCCGGGCTTACCATCCTGACCAGCAATCCAACATGTAGCTTTGAAGGACTTCCTCATGATGTTTCAGCTACTTGCTCTCACCAGAAATAATCACAACTTTTAAACTGTTCTTCATGCCAACTTAAATGTTTCATTTTTACTACCTCATGTTTTGGATGAGGCATGTATTTTTAAATAGATTTTCACCCTTATTGTACCTCTGTGATAAACTGCTTACTTACATTCATACCATAATTATCTTTCAGTTTTACTTGTCTGTTCCCCAAGATTCAGTGAAACTAAGAATTCTATTTATGCTTGTATCTTTCAGCAACCATATGTGAGATAATGGTGCACATTACTGCAGAAATCACATATACAGGTCCAAAGGGAGACGAAGAAAAAGAAAGCAAGTTTTAAAGTCTGTACATTCCTAACTCTGTATCAGAAACTCACAAATAACAGTGAAATCAAAGAATGATCACAGCCAATTCCTTTTCATACCTAGACTGAAATAAGAATCTTCAAAAGAAAAGAAAGTTCAGAATTTGGGTTTGCAAAAAGTTTCCTATATAGACAAAATTATTGGTAACTTTCTCTGACTAGAAAACAAACAAAAATCCACGTTTTTCATATGTGTAAATATACACATTTTTATTTCCATCAGTGATGATACGCAAGTAAGTAATAAAGTGAAAGTACAATAAATTGATATATGGAATGTTCACAGTCTCCAAATATTCCATTGAGACTATTAATTTTATGTAAACCATAAAGAATGCTTCATGAAACTACATTATACAGTGTCTTTTAGTATTTTACTCACATTTTAAATAATCAACAATTAGAGGGAATTCTTCCTCATTATTTATTACGACTACCGTTATTTTCCTTGAGTAATCCTGTTGAAATTAAGTATTTTAAATAAAACATTAAAAACAAATTATATTGACTGATTTCAGCTTTTAATGAAATCCTACTTGTGTATTTGTAGTAATGTGAAGTATAACTTTCTCCTCACAATTACTCTTTTATAAAACCGGTGTTATTGTTTTCTCTGACACTAACATTGTGATATCTCACAGCTTTACTGTGTGTATACATGACATCCCTCCAGAGAGTAGGCGTCAAATATGTGGAAAAATCATATTTGTGACAAAATTCTGGGAAAGGCAATGGTGAAATGGAAGAATAATTTCTAACTTGCTAACTGTTGGTCAATGGGTTTGTATTTATTTAGCTATAGACACGTATGTGCACACTGTGAGTTTGCCCATGTACATATACATTTCTAGGAGATACCCGTAATATATGGGTTGTGTAATTTTTAATTTATCCACTATTGTGTATGTGTGAAATTAGAAAAGCAGTTACCTTTTCTTTACTCAATTTGTTGGAAAGCCAAAAAAGTCTGTCAACCTTCATTTCAATTAATCCAATACTGTTAACTGCGGACACCTTCATTCTCCTTGTTCTCCTTTGGCAACCGGGAAGTTAATTCTCACTCTAATTCAGCTCTCAGGGTGTGATCCACAAACTTTGTATATGCTTAAAAGGATAAAAGTTCAGTGAAATGTCAAGCCATGCTGTGAAATGTTCCATTGTTTCTATATCTCTAATTGTCCTTTCATGTTATAGAGGCAAGAAAAACAATTCAATGTGTTTCTTAGTATCCAGTCCAATGCACTCTTTCTTCATAATATGCCAAACCCATCCCTTCAAGGCCTTGACATCTCAACATGGCTGGATGTCTCAAAATCTCTTCTCATTAATAACCATTATGTTAATCACTGTTGCCCACAACTGGAATTCGACTGTGAAATCCCCTGGTGGAAATTGCTGTAATGGCTCAAACTACTGGAATGACTATTTGTTTTACCTGAAAACATCTGATGAGCATATACATATGCTATGTGCATGAACATATTGTACATTAACAACATACCATCACTGCCAGTAGATAATAGGTATCCCAAACCTTTGAACCAAACTGACCTCAGGTGCTCCCACAAACCAAGCTTTTTCCTCCACAGCTTTCTTTTTATGTCAAAAAACCGCAAGTCCAGGCCGGGCGTGGTGGCTCTCGCCTGTAATTTCCACATTTTGGGAAGCCGAGGTTGGTGGGTCACTTGAGGTCAGGAGTTCGACACCAGCCTAGGCAACATGGCAAAAACCTGTCTCTACCAAAAATAGAAGAAGTAGCCAGGCCTAGTGGCACATTCCTGTGGTCGAGCTACTTGGGATGCTGAGGCAGGAGAACCGCCTGAACCTGGGAGGCAGAGGTTGTAGTAAGCTAAGATCAGACTACTGCACTCCAGCCTGGATGACACAGCGAGACCATGTGTCAAAAAAGAAAAAAAACAAAGCAACTCCACTCGTCCAGTCGCTTAGGTAAAAAGTACTGTAGTTGGCTGGGCACGATGGCTAACGCCTGTATTCCCAGCACTTTGGACTTTGGAAGGCTGAGACGGGCAGATCACCTGAGATCAGCAGTTGGAGACCAGTCTGGCCAACATGGTGAAGCCTGGCCTCTACTAAAAATACAAAACATTAGCTGGGCATGGTGACGAATGCTTGTAATCCCAGCTAGTCGAGAGGGGGAACCTGGGAGGCAGAGGATGTGGTGAATGGAGATGATGCCACTGCACTCCTGCCTGGGCTACACAGCGAGTGTACCCTGTGAGAAACAAAGGTGAACAGAAGAAAAGTTCTTTATTTAAATATCTAGTACATTAATTTTCAAGTTGTTGTAGAAACATTTCTCTTTAAACTCCTATTGTAATGTCACTTTTCCTGCTACTCACAAATTTAATCTGTAATATTTGCAGTATCGTGAAGTTCTAAGTACATTTAAATTCCTATTATGATAATCCATGGATTGCTGAGAAATAGTGGTTTTAATTTTGTTGTTCAATTTCCACTTAATTTTATTTCAACTTGTGTTAACTCAATTGAAAATTCTTTAGTAGTTTTTTAAATCTCATATCAAGACTTTTATTCACATCAATTGCTGTATAAATGCTCCCACCTTGAAGAACACTCTCTTATAGCCTGCTTCCCTACGACAGTCTTGACTGGTTGCCCTCCAGGCCTGTTTCAATTGTCTCATTCTAGGACTTACATTCACTACCCTTTTAAGAATTTATCTTTCTCTTTTCTTGTGTGTCCTGTTTTCTGCATTTCACATCTTTATCTTTCTTGGTTTACTTCTTCTTTTTGGTAGGAAAAAATCTCTAGTAATTTCTTGAGGAAAGGTTCACCTGGAGACAAAATTTTCGAGTTCTCATATGTCTGAAAAATGTTATGTTTTCTCCTTGTACATTTGATTTTAGTCTATTTGGAAATAAAAACATATGTCAGAAATCAGTTTCTTTTAGAATTTTCAAATCAGAACTCCATAATCCATTGCCTTCTGCTTTATAGCGGTAGTGTTGAGATTTTTTTTTTTTTTTAATTTGACATGGAGTTTCGCTCCTGTTGCACAGGCTGGAGTACAATGGCAGGATCTCAGCTCATCGCAACCTGCACCTCCTGGATTGAAGTGATTCTCCTGCCTCAGCCTCCCCAGTAGCTGGGATTACAGGTAGGCGCCACCATGCCTGGACAATTCTGTGTTTTTAGTAGAGATGGGGTTTCTCCATGTTGGTCAGGCTGGTCTCAAACTCCTGACATCAGGTCATTCGCCTGCCTTGGCCTCCCAAAGTGCACCTCGGCCTCCCAAACTGCGCCTTGGCCTCCCACAGTGCTGGGATTACATGCATGAGCCACCATGCCTGGCCAGTGTTGAAAATTTCTAAATCATCTGGTTCCTCATCCTTTGTTCGTGACCTATTTTTACCTCTCTGGAAACTTACACCATTTTCTCTTTGTTCTCAGTGTTCTCAAATTGTACATTGATGTATCTTGACACGAGTCTGCTTTCATCGATTTTCATGCTATTTTGCTAGGTGTTCGCCTTTTAATCTGTAAATAAGCATCCTTATGTTCTGAGACTTTTTAATTATTTGCCAACAATTTATCCCCCTTTGTTTTACTTATTTATTTCACTTCTATAATTCATATAAATAAAATAATTGGAAAAAATTATCTTGGAGAAGCAGATACCATCACACTGATTCTGTCTGTGTTAACCTATCATACCTGAAGGTTGTCATATTTTATTAAGCAGAAATGTTGTATTTCTTGGTATTCACATTACAACCTGAAGATGGGCAATGACTGTCAAAATTTTAAATGTATGGGTAATAGTTAGAAGATGCAAGCACTGTATCCTCCAGAATTTTAGCATATGAAAATTGCTAATTTTAAATTCCAGGCACATTGATTTAAGCTTCAACATTCTCCCAGCTAAAATGAATCCATTTGTGCTAAGTTCTGTGATCAAAGGTGAATAAGACATTGTTTCTGCCTTCAGTGATAGCTGAGTCCAAAGGGAGACAAATAGAAATGATGTAAAAAGAGAGATAAGTAGTTCATGCGCAGTGGCTCACCAGCACTTTGGGAGGGCAAGGAGGGAGGATCATGAGGTCCGGAGATTGAGGCCATCCTGACTAACAAGGTAAAACCCTGTCTCTACAAAAAATTAGCCAGCCTTGGTGGCACACACCTGTAGTCCCAACTTCTTGGGAGGCTGAGGCAGGACAATTGCTTGAACCCGGGAGACGGAGGTTGCAGTGAACGGAGATCATGCCACTATACTCCAGCATAGGCAACAGAGTGAGACTCTGTTTCAAGAAAAAAAAGACATAAAGTGCTATAAAAACTGAGAAAAGGGACAGAATATCTGTGACAGATAATTTGTTTGGGTCAGTTGGAAATGAGGAGGTCTCAGTGTATGCTTTTACTGTTTCACGTTTGATTATGGGCAGAAACAAACGAATCTTAATATTTATGGGGTCACAGACACTTTTTAAAGGTGAGGAAATCTATGGTGATTCTTTCCATAAAAATCTATGTAACATACATCTGTATTTTACTTAGAAACTCAGAATGTGCACCATCAAGTGCTCTGGATAGAGTAGAATGAGTAGTAGTATTTAAGGCAGACAAGATGGGAAGGGGAATCCAAACACAGGAAATGCCCTGTGCGAGAGCCTGGACACAAAAAAGCTCGTACATTATTGGAATCAAAGTGAGTATAACATAATTCAGGGTGACTGGAGCATAGCTGGAAGATGAACCAATCATGGCGTAAGATGAAAACAGAAGGCCAGGCACGGTGGCTCACGCCTGCAATCCTACATTTTGCGAGGCACTGGCGGGCAGATCACCTAAAGTCAAAATTTGAAGACCACCCTGGGTAAAATGGCAAAAGCCCATCTCTAATGAAAATACAAACATTATCCACGCATGGTGTGGGGGTGACTGTAATCGTAGCTACTCAGGAGGCTGAGGCAGGAGAATCGGTTAAACCTGAATGGCAGAGGTTGCAGTGATCTGACATCGCACCACTTAACCATTAAACACCAGCCTGGAAGAAAGATTGAAACTCCATCTCAAAATAAATAAATAAATAAATAAATAAATAAATAAATAAATAAATAAAAAATTTAGAAAGGCCGGGAGCGGTAGCTTCTGCATATAATCCCAGCAATTTTGGAGGCTGAAGTGGGCAGATCACTAGGAGTTGGGATTTCAAGATCAGCCTGACCAACTGGGAGAAATCCCATCTCTACTAAAAAAAAAAAAAAAAAGTACAAAATAAGCCCAGCACGATGGCGAGTGCCTGTAATCCCAGCTACTTGGGAGGCTGAGGCAGGAGAATCGCTTGAATCCAGGAGGTGGAGTTTGCGGTGAGCTGAGATCGCGCCATGGCACTCCAGCCTGGGCAACAAGAGCGAAACTCTACCTCAAAAATAAACACACAAAAATGAAACTAGAAGATAAGTATATATCCAGGGATAAAGCATGAAGTATCTCCAATGTCACTCATGCACTTTGTTTACTCAGAGACAACACCAGGATTGATTAAAATTATGCACATCATGTCAACCCTTTTCTAAATGTTAACAAATGTCACTGGAACAGCTAGTACCCATGGAATAGGATGTAACATTCTGACTGCAGGCTTTCACTTGCATTCCCTACAGGTGTTGAGTGTGGAGTGTTCAAACCTCAAGCTTATAGATTCATGAAGGAAAAATTACGTGCATTGAAAATTGAGAACAACTATGTTAAGAACAATATTCCATGAAAGTAAGTTCCTATGTACTCATCTGCTCTTAATTGTATTACACTGTTCTCATGCAGAATGATACAAGTAACAATTATTATTGTTATTACTATTATTAGTATTATGAAATGGAGTCTAGCTCGGTAGTCCATACTGGAGCGCACTGCTGCGAACTCAGCTCACTGAAACCTCCGACTCCTGGGTTCAAGGGATTCTCCTGCTTCAGCCTCCCATGTAGCTGGGATTGCAGGCACCCACCAAAACACCTAAGTAATTTTTATATTTTCAGTAGGGACGTGGTTTCACTGCATTGGCCAGGCTGGTCTTGAACTCCTGACTTCCTGAACCACCCACCTTGGACTCCCAACGTGCTGGGATTACAAGTGTGAGCCACCGCACCCAGCCAAAATTAATATTTTGAAATATTTAGAAATATATGTTCTAGGGCACAGTGGCTCAAGTCTGTGATCCCATGACTTTGGGAGGCCGAGGTGGGTGGACCACTTGAACTGAGGAGTTGGAGACTAGCTTGAAAATATGGTGAAACCCTGTCTCTACAAAAGATACAAAAAATTAGCCAGGACTGGAGGTGTGTGCCTGTGTTCCCAGCTACTGAAGAAGCTAAGGTGAGAGGACTGTTCAGGAGGATCACTTGAGCTCAGGAGGATGAAGCTGCAGTGCGCAGAGATTGAGCTTCTGCACTCCAGTCCAGTCTGGGCAAGAAAGTGAGGTTCTGTCTCTTGTACGTAGGGGTGTGTGCGTGTGTGTGTGTGTGTGTGTGTGTGTGTGTATACACATATGCATGTATATGTATACACACACTCATATATACATATATAAGAAAGAGTGAAACTCCCTCATACACACACACAGACACACACACATACAAACACGCACACAAACATATATTCTTGGCCACCTTAATTCCTCTATAATGGAATTCTGAACAGCATGCTTAAGGGTCAATACCAGGGCCTGCAGGCAGATAGCCTGTGCCAGAACTGTTCAGAGTGGGTTTTTTCACATTATACAGTTTCATCTTCTGAGTACACTTCCTGATCCTATTGTTCCCTTCATATCTTGCATATCTTTCTGGGGAAAAGACCACATGCAGCAATACCTTTTTTTTTTTTTTTTTTTTTTGCTAAGTGTTTTCTTATTATTTGGAGGAGTTTTTAGTCGAAAAATTTCTAAGGACGAAACTTTTCGTCTTTTGGCTCAGGAAACTGCAGGCACCAGTTGCACAACAATATTTAAGAGTAGCACAGATAATAAGTCATATCCATTGCCTTAAACAAAATGTACAGAATTCGGTATTTTTAGTTACACGCGAACACTATATAGGGTTTGCAATTGATCATTTTTATATTCTATATTCTATTTGATACTGAACATAGAGCGTCAAGAATTGGGGCACACAATGATTTTTCAGTAAATATGCATAGAGTGCTGTAAATATTGAGATTGGAAAACATACCATGTTTCTGCCCTCATCATGTTCTCATTCTATTAAATGTTGTAATAACACAACTTTGAGTCATAAATCTTTCAAAAGAGAAGTACACACAAAAAAGAGCTAGACAAATACGTGGGACATTATGATCATTTAGAGCTTGTATCAGTTACAGCCAGGTCTTCAAGGCCCATAAATGCCAGGATAGAAAGTTTAGAACAAACTGTCTACACAAAGGCAAGTTTTTGTTGCTGTTGTTGTTTTTTCATAGGAAAATAATATCAGAGTTTCACAAAGGTTATAAGACTAACTGCAATATATAGGATGGGTTGAAGATCAGCAAGAGAAGACAGAAGGTGAGTTCTGAGTTTTATTAAATGCTTAAACTAACATATGATGGTGGCCTGGGTAAAGAAAGTTGAAGCAAGGACTGGAAGAAAGAGACAGGTGCAAGAATCATTGTAAAGATAAAGTCCACAAGTCTTGGCATGAGTTTTCAAATTGAGGCTAGTAAAAAATATTGTGGGATTCTTGCCATTCATCTATCCATCAAATTATTCAATGCAACTTTATTAAGATTCTAGATTATTATTAATCTTTATCATTATTCAAGATTATTAAGGTGTATTACTCATTGAATAATAAATATTGCATGCATGTTTATTACTATGCAAAAAGCACTGTGCTGGGTTCTGGAGGTACAGCAATGAATATGGGGTTAATGGTCCCCAACTTCATGAAGCTTTACATAGAGGGAGAGACAGATAATAAATAAAAGACACAAGCAGTCGTAAATGTTGTGAAGGAAATTTTGGGACGCGGAAAGAGAGTAACAGATAGTAGTGACGGTTGGTATAACAGACAGAACTACTGTACATTGGGCACTAAGTGAAGCTTTCTCCAGGGAAGTCTTATGTGATATATCTGAAAGAGCAGCCATTGATAAAGAGGGAAAAAAACAGCTGCCAACCCTCTAAAATAGGAGAATTTTGGCCTAGCTCTGTGTTTGAAGAACAGAGAGTTGCTAATGTGCAGAATAAAGCTGAGAATTTGAGTAAGAGGAAAATGGTAAAGTAACCAGTGGTTTTAATAGTACAGATGGGAATGCTGTCCTTGATAAAAGTAGTTCCAGTGGAATGAGACCAAAACCCAATTGAACTGAACTGAAAAGCCAGTGGGAAGAAATGAGGGAAGTGGGTACAGCGTGCTTAGTGGAGAAAAGTAATGAAGGGGTAGGTGTCAGGGGAGTAAACAACGGGAAAAATTCTAATTTATAAAAGCAATCTAAGAATTTAGATCACAGCTGTATATGTATACTGAGGTGGTAGAGAGGGAGAGATTAACGTACATGAGAAAATAAAATTGACAGCAGTGGATTGCGGTTTCTAGCACCTACAGTTCACTCTCACTTTGCCTGTGAGTTGGATAAATGTCTGAAAGCTGATTGTTTTTCAAAGTTGGTTTCTATTTGGGAAAGAAGGGAGTAGGGAACAACATGACATTGTAAACTGCAAAGCAAAATAAGGATATAGAGTACATAGAGGAAGAAAGAGCTCGGGCACTAGAAGATCTTGTTCCTCAAACCGCATGCTGCCTACTTTGTAGTCTAGCTTGACACGTGAGCCCTACTCCAGTTTCCAAACGAACAATGATTGTTTCATTTAATCGGACCAAGGGCACTTGACACATCCCACCATATACATCTGTCATTTCAAAGAAGAAAGAGTATTTTAGAACTACAAATAGAAATAATGTAACATTAAGATGAAAATCAAATAACAAATCTAGCTTCGTTGAAAATCTGTCTATACTGATATCTTATTTTTTTTTTAATTCTGCCAAGGATTAGTGAACATATTCTCCCAGTCTTTTGTCTGTATGTTAAAACTTGCTAAACACCTCAAGTCTCGCATAAGAACTACAATGGAAAATGGATCAGTCAGGAGTTCTTCCATACAATTATCAATAAATTATATTTCTTCATACTGAAATTTGTTTTTTCATTATTGTAAGAAATTAACTTTTATATTAATAGTAGGTGATGTAACAAAGCAGGTCTTTAAGGAGATAACTGACACTGGATTTCCATACCATTACTCAGGTGGCCCTTATTTGCCAGCCAGGTTCCCTCCCTGGACACACACTGAATGTCCCCAACCATTTTGCGATCTCTTCACATTCCCAGCTCCTGAGGAAGCTCCAAAATACCTGTCCATGAAGAAAATAGAACATTTCCGCACACTGGATCCCAGTGTGGTCCTCCAGATTCCCTGTGAGGTGGACTATCTTGTATGGGAAGGCAGGGCACTGGGAGGGAGGATGTCAGAGACGATAACACATGTCAGGGCAGCCCAGGGTCATGGAAACAGAACAAGACAGTCCCGGGAGAAACATTCTAAAACGGCATAGACCTAGGTGGGCCTCAGGTGGACATCTGCGTGGAGAGGGAGAGGGCCCTGGTTGAGCTCAAAATGAGCCCCAGGTGGTAGCAGATCTTAGGGCAGGGCATGGAGCTGGCAAGTGATGATGAGACAGCTATCCCTTAAGCCCTGCTTCTCACCCACTGACTTTAGCCACATATGCATCCTAGTGGCTTAACGTTCCCCAATCCTGACATGTGGGTGTTATAATTTCCTGATGGGCCTTTCTCCCCCAACCCATGGATTGCCTGGGATTGCTCACTGCAGTCTCCTCCATGATCCTTGGGTTCTCCATGAGGGGCACAGATCCAGGACTCAAAGGCCTCTGAGTTGCCAATCCTTGGTTGCTCGCCTGGCCTCCTCTCTGTTCTGTCTCTAATGCTGTCCTTCCCTCCATGGGATAGAACTGCAAAGCATTGAGCCATAGGCCCTGGCTGATGATCTAGGGGACTGCAGAAGCAGGTCCAGGGGAGTTCAGGTCACAGCTTAAAGCCAGTTCCCCGGAGACCAAGGAATGACCAGCGAAGTCCTTTCCCAGGGTGCCCCACGGCGAACCCCACCTCAGCAAACCTGCCAAAACCCGGGCAGTCTTATTCAGCCAAACAACCTCCACCTCCACCTCAGCCATGATGTCTGTCATATGATAAGCTCAGCCGTTGTGTCTTCCAATATGATAAGGTCAGGTAGGAGGTGTACTGCCTGCAGCTGGAGGCTTGACCTTCATGATCCCAGAACCACTGGACTGCAGTGGAATGAGACACTCTGTACCCTGCAGGGAGAGGAGTCAGGAAGGTTCATGCCAGACCTCACCTCCCACACACCAGCTGCCCTACCATGCTGGGAGGCATTCCTTACCGAGGATGCCAACACAGTACTCCTTAATGATGACTTCACTGTCGAAATAGAGATTGTGACGACATGAAATCTTCATCCCGCCGCCGGTAACCGGGATCGCTGAGGTCCTCCACCTGCCTGATCAAGGAGAAAGAGAATGGATTCAATACGACCATCTTATCTAGCTGGGCTGTAGTGAACCACGAGTTTCCACTTTCCAGTTCTCCCACTGAGACAACCCTGGTCCCCAGGGGGACCACAGACTGACTCAGAAACTGGACCCCTCCCACCGACCCAGGCTCCCCAGCCTGACCTACAAATCCATCATGTAGCAAAGCAGGACTTCATCATGGTTTCCGGCCCAGGCCGACATCTCGTGTGCCAAACAACCTACCTCTGGTCAGGAAGCCTCCAGATGATTGGGTGGGCAAGTCTCGTGACGCCCTGCAGTTTTGCAAGAGCACAGAGACTGTGGAGCAGGGCTATCTCCCAGACATTTGGCCTGTCACCGTCCGTTGTTGGTCCTGTGTCTCTGTCTGGCGAGGAGGCAACGGCACAGCTATGGTGGTTTGTGGAGTGGGTGGACCCCGGCCAAGACGGCCTGGGCTGACAAGAGCGGAGAGGAAGAAGAAGTGGGCAGGTGGTTGCAGCTGAGGAGCGGAGGGGCGGGGTGGCACGGGGTGGTGTGAGGCGGCTGCTTCTCCGGGTTCATGAGCTGCAGGAGGCCTTTGTGTGCTGAGTGCCGGACCTGCTCTGCTGATGTCCGGGTGTGTGCTGTCTTCTCATCCTAGTCTCCCTGAGGGGTGGGCCTGCCCACTTGAGGGAAGTCCTGTAGTAAGAAACGGCGGCAGAGTTGTGCCTGGCGCTCCCCATGGGAATTGCGTGGGTGCAAAGGAGGTTATATAGACTCAAGGCCTACACCCCTTTGGGTTCGGCGCCGGCAGGGGGAAGAAAGCCTATCTGGGGAGCTGGTGCCTGCCTTGAGGTGGTCGGCAGCCCCATGCACCGCGAACCCGTCTTAAGCACCTTGTGTTTCTGGGCTGAGCCTGTTGGAAACGGGCACCGAGAGCATGGGGTGGTTGAATGGCTGGCAATGGCAAAGAGACTGCCCGTCCTCCAGGGACGTTCCCAGGGAAACGTGCCCTTCGACTTTCTGCTGCGCGGGAAGGGACCTTGGCGCCGCGATTCTCCCTTGTGAGTGCTGTGCTTGGCTCCCCTTGCCTACCACGTGTTCCCAGGGCTGCTACAAGCAAGCTGCAAGGATATGGCTCTGGCCCAAAAGGCGGAGATGCCCTGTGGCCTGGGGCACTCACGGAGCCCAGCTCCAAGTGAAGGACCTCCAGCGAGTCCATTGACGGCACAGGTGTTCTTGGTCCAGGGCCAGGCTGTGCCCGCTGGCCCTCCTTCTGCCACATCACGTCGGTCTCCTCCTCAACCACCACCTCCACCTCAGCCATTATGTCTTCCACCATCAGCACCGCCTCCTCTTCCAAGGCCGCCTCCTTGCTCTGTACTCCGGCCGTCCTCAACAGCAGAGCCTCCAGCCTGAACACGGTGCCGTCCTGTGTGCTCCCACAGATCCCGGCCTGCGCAGCCCAGCCCAACCTCCGCACCCCTAGGCTCTTGGGGACCGATCCCCCACAGACACCCTCCCTAAAAACCCACGGGCATCGCCCTGCTGAGAACCTAGTCCCACACCCACGTGGACCCAGGTTTCCTGAGGAGCTCCGCTGGACCCGCAGATCCTGCAATGGCCACAGGGCTCGGCTCCCCCGCAGGCTCAACTGTGCACAGGAGCTCAGGAGCCAGAGGCCCAGGCCCTGGGCCTGCAGAGCACCACCAGCAGGCACCGCAGCCACTGCAGCGGGTGCGGGAGCCTCTGGGTCGGCAAGGCATTGCAAAACACCGTGCGCGCAAGTCATCAATGGCCAACCCTGGCGGCCGGCCTCTGGTGTGCCCAGGGCATAGGACAAGAGGCCCTTTGGAATGCTCCTTGGACTGCAGCATCCTCAGGGAGGAAGCATGGTACGCAGAGCCTGTATTTGCCTCGACCTGCGATAGTGTGTGCCGGGGTTCTGGCCTCTACAACAGATCAATTTCACCTTAGCACAAGGAGGCGACTTTCCTCCCACGTGCCCGGCCCGACTCACTTCCCCTAGGCCGCCCCTGTCAACCTGGCCCCAGCAACCAGAGAGAGTTCTCTGGATCTGCAGTATTGCTTCCGTACCATCCAGCTGGCCTGCCTAACGAAGAGAGATGTTTCATGTGTTCATGACACATAGAGATTTTCATGGCTTGCCACACTCAGGATGTCAGGACACAGGGCTGCCGTGCCCACAATTCCAAATGCCACGCAGCCCGTCTGTCCCAGGATGCCGAGCTACCGGGCACAAGCTCCAAGGGCTTCTCGGAGGAGGTTTGGGGAGAGGAGTTGGCGTTAGGGGGAGTTGGAGATGCAGGCCCACCAGTGGCTGTGCCGCCCAGGGAGACGCCCACCGCCCTCCCATTCATTGGCCAGCATGGGAGGAAGGCGGTCGCAGCGCGGCTCCCCGCGCTCTTCCCGCGCAGTCCATTAGGGGGCGCCCGGGAGCCCCGCGCATGCGCACTGAGGGCCCGCTGACCCACTGGGTGCAATAAAGGCTGCGGCCGGGTTCGTGTGGCTCGGTTCGGGCAGCATAGGCCTTGCTCAGTGGGAGTGCGGAGGAGGGCACCGTCTTCAGGATGGAGGCTGTACAGGAGGGGGCGGCCGGGGTGGAGAGTGAGCAGGTGGCTTTGGGGGAGGAGGCGGTGCTGGTGTTGGATGACATAATGGCGGAGGTGGAGGTGGTGGCCCAGGAGGAGGGCCTCGTGGAGCCGCAGGAGGAGGCCCAGCGGGCACAGCCTGGCCCTGGGCCCATGACCCCAGAGTCTGCACTGGAGGAGCTGCTGGCCGTTCAGGTGGAGCTGGGGCCGGTTAATGCCCAAGCCAGGAAGGCCTTTTCTCGGCAGAGGGAAAAGATGGAGCGGAGGCGCAAGGCCCACCTAGACTGCAGAGGCGCGGTCATCCAGAGCGTCCCTGGCTTCTGGGCCAATGTTGTATCCTTCTCAGTGTTTCTTCTGCCTTTCTGGTGGAGAGGTGCTCTCGGGGAAGTGTAAGTAACTTATGGGCAGCTTGGCATCGATGTGACGCCACCTTTGGGGAACAAAGGTGAGTTGCCCCGGACAAATGTGGCTAGGGAAAACTGCAGCAGGCGTGGGTACTATTTTCCTGCGTGCGGCAGAGAAACCCTTGGTGATGCCGAGCAGCAGACGTTTGGGGCATGTTTTTGAAGAACAGAAGCGAGTTCAGACCAGAATAGGTTTTTGTGTGCATCAAGCTATTTTTAAGGCAGTGTGATTGCTCCCCCTTTCTAGTCCGATCTGGGACTGGGCGTCTTCGGCTATAAGCAGATTCTGCCACTCCTCAGACACCAGCAAGTCTCTGCAAATCGCACCTCCGCATGTCAGTGCAGTCAGCCTCAGAATTATACACCCTCTGTGAAGCCAAGGGGCCTTATTTTAGGGGTAGGGGGAGGCGAAAGGAGGTCATATACGTGGAAGCAGATCTGAGAAATCCCCTACCCCAGCCTCTGGGTGCTCTTAGGCCTTCTTCCCTGTTGCTCCTAGCTTCTCCTTCCACCGCATGTAAAGCCTCTTTGACCTAAATCAGATTGCAAACCACCCCCAGATGTCAGCCCTGATCACTGACCAAGATGAAGACATGCTGAGCTACATGATCAACTTAGAGGTGAGGACAGCAAGACTGAGGCTAGAGGGTTTAGTGGGGGAGGGTAAGGGAAATAATTGGTTCCTGTGAGCAACAGTTGGCACCTCACCCAAAAAGGTATTTAAACTTTCTCCACCTTGTCCTGACAGGTGGAAGAAGTGAAGCATCCCGTTCATCTCTGCAGGATCATGTTGTTCTTTCGGAGTAACCCCTACTTCCAGAATAAAGTGATTACCAAGGAATATCTGGTGAACATCACAGGTGACAGGTGGCTCCCAGGATGGGTAGTGGAAGGAAGATGGTGGGTGGATCATTGCCAACGTGATCCAGTCCCCTTCCCACAAAACTTTCTGTCTCTGTAGAATACAGGGCTTCTCATTCCACTCCAATTCAGTGGTATCCAGATTATGAAGTTGAGGCCTGTCGCCGCAGACACCACAACAGCAGCCTTAACTTCTTCAACTGGTTTTCTGACCACAACTTCGCAGGATCTAATAGGATTGCTGAGGTGGGTCCTCACTGGGAAACATCAGCAATGACCCTGGTGTGTTCCCACCTGTTTGGGTCACCAGTCTGAGCCCTGATGAGGCGTTTGCCGATTGATTCCCCTGACAGATCCTATGTAAGGACCTGTGGCGCAATCCCCTGCCGTACTACAAGAGGATGAAGCCACCTGAAGAGGGAACAGAGATTTCAGGTGAGCCGTTCAGTTGGAACTGGAGCTGTTTGATGCCCACTATGAGGGGGTTGACACACCTGCCTATTCAGGGAGCCTGGACGCTCGTTTCAGAAATGTAGAAATTGAGGCTGCTTTCCTATATGTAGAAATTCCTTGAGAGGACGAGAGAGAGTGACAGAATCCAGGACATTCATGGCATTGGGCTGAAAAAGGCAGATTAGAGACTGCACTGCAAGGCAGGTTATAGCTGTGAGTCTTAAGCCCAGGGGAGCATAGTCCATTTCCAGAATCACTGAGAAGTGAAGCTGAAAATCATTCACTTCAATCTGTAGCCCTTGATTCCATGGCCGTCAACCCCAGCGGCAGTCATCCTACCTACTCCATGAGATTGGGCTCCCTGAATGTGCCTCCTGGTCATCCCTGTCCTAGACCGCAAAGGATTGTTTAGATTGATGGATTTCCTTGAGCTATTGCCGCATCAGATTTCTGTGTGCTTTTAGTGTACAATGCATCTTGTTAGCTGACTCCCCTCACAGAGAGTACTGGGAATGGGGCAGGTATTGCGGAGAACAGTTTGTAACCCATGGTAGGAGGAAGTTTAAGAGATCACAAATGGGGAAGGGATATCCTTTTCTCAGCGGGCCCTGCAATTAAAACATTTCAAAGTATGGCTGAGAGAAATGCGTTTTGACATGCGTTTGTGTTTCTCTAGGGGACTCCCAGATGTTGAGTTGACTGTGAGGGAGCATCGGACCTTACTTAAAACAGCAGAACTCCTAAAAAGTTACTACCGTATGCAGGATGTCAGTACTCAGCATGGTCTTATGCCCAGGAAGTAAAGGAAAAACCGACCCAGTCACAAAAAAATCAGACAGGAAAAGGGGGTAAACTTGGATTGTATGGAATGCCAAATAAATATTCTCAAGAATGTTTGACTGTGTGTGTGTGTGTTTGTTTCTGTGTGTGTGTGTACGTTTATCCCCTGGATTTGGGTGTCATATTGAATTGATCAATCAATATGCTTTATTTTCTTCATGGAACTGACCCGTCTGTGTTGGAGCTGGGCCTCTAAAATTGTGGAGTGAATGGGTGTGGAATGTGTTGGGATTCTTCCTACAGGACAGAGTTGGGGAGGTCAAAGCAAAAGACAGCTTAGTTGGAAACTTACTTTGTCCTATGGAAGCAGAAGTAGTTCAAGGAAAGGGGTTAAGGTTTCCACAGCCCAGTTTGCTGGGACCTCTAAAATCCTTCATTTTGGGTATCATCATACACAATAGATAAGCACAGGATGATGGAAATCTTGAAGTTCCCTTTCTTGTTGAATTCACGTTCTTTTAAAGGTGAATGCATAATCCTTTTCTGGGACAATCAGCCCCTCAGAACTTCTCACACATCAACGTGAGAAGAAATGGGCAGGTAAGGTGTACGGAGGGACTGTGGGAAAGGTGACAGAGGCATGTGGGAAAGCATTCAGGATATGCTTTTTGGCGTAGATGACTAAGGGAAAACACAGACTGGCAGAAGTGCGGGGAAAGGGGTTGGATTTGTGGAATATAAGATTGCTGGGGAATCCACGCATGGACTGTCTTGTCACTTGATGACACAGGATATGGACACTCTTGTTGATGTTTACATCTTTAGTTGGGTTAAGCTTTTCTCCACGATTGTATGTTAGGTGAGGAACCAGTAGTGTATGTAGCTACCAACATTACGAGTGCATTTTGTGCTCTTGCAAACTCTAGTGAGGCTCTATTCTCCCCAGTGATTGGCACTGCAGATTGTTTCTGGAGCCCAGGGCCCTCTGATTTTCTGTGGCCTTTTCAGCATACTTTGCCTAAGTTTAATAATGTAAAGAGCAGATAGTTGCACAGTATGTGTTGCAAGCCTCACACAGGAGGACAACACATACAGTTTTCATTCACGGGTGGGTGGCGGCTTCCCATGAACACCTGTGTCTATGCACAAGACGAGGGGTTGCCTGTGTCACTGATGGGTGAGGAGGATTTCAGTGTCGGCGGCAGAACTTTCTTCCCGGTTCCCAGAAAAAACAGTTCCAACATGAGCATCCATGTTGGCCACACACTAGTAGAGTGCTAACATTCCTGTCCCATATGTACTCTGGTCGGCACAGCTTCTGTGAGAAGAGCTATGTTGTTTCAGGGAGGAAGGTTTGACAGTCAAAGTTCATGAATCTGTTGTACTGCCTTCAATACGCATTCCACACCTCCTGCTCGGTATCAGCAGTTGAGCTTTGAAAATCTATAGCCCAGTTTTGCCCCTGCTCCTGGGCACACTGATAATACCATTGTTTTGGTATTATCAGAGATGGTGCTGAATTGTGCTGAATTGTACAGGCTGTCTAACGCTTCTTCCACTGAATATCCGTGCACATGGGCCACAAACGCTAAGGGTACTGACGGATTTGTATTCTGCCTCAGTAACTCTGAAACACCTCTGTTACATCTACTGTCAGGGTCTTTTTCATGTTTAAAGTACCAAGTGTGTGTTTGTAGTTTTTAGTGTGTTTGTAGTTGTGTATGTTTATTTCTCTGCGTGGGTTTGTATCTTTCCTCTGACTCCACCTATGTCTCCCCATATTTTTCCACACTACCTGCGGTAATTTGTACATGCCTATCTCTACAACCATGCTAGAATTTGTATCTGTGTCTTTGAACATCTGTCACTCTCTCTCCCTTCCTTTCTTCCTTCCTTTCCTTTACACCCTTCCTTTCTTCTTTCCCTTCCTTCCCCACCACACTCTCTCCGTCTGTATCATCTACCTTTCTGTTCTCTATCTGAATTTAGTTTGTAATTCTGAATCTCTTGGCAGTGGCGTCAGACATCAGAATGTCTGGATGAAATTCCTCTTTGAAAGACTCTGAGCTGAAAGAGATGAGTTCTTTTTGTGAGCCATAATGAACGGTTTATTTCAGGCCAATCTAGCAATGACAGTGTTAAAAACAAATACTGAGCATTGCAGCAAAGCCAAAAGTCCCATGGATTCCACTCATCCCGCTCAGTGTATCGAAAAGGTGGAAAAGTGAAAAAGTGGGTATGCCTGTGGTCTCCCAAGCGGAAGGAGAACTTTCAAGTGATTGTGTCAGATGATTTTCCAGCAGGCAGCTATAGTTCGTAGATACATGCTGCGTAAACACAAGCACGATGATGAAACGTAGAAAATGTTCTTCTTCCTCCATTTCAGTTTTGTATTATCTTTTAACCAACATCATGCGTACAGAATTTCTTCACGACATGTCATAAACTATTGTTTAATGAACTCATACCTGAATTATTCATTGTGTCAAAGAATGTCAAACAATCATGATTCGTTATGACCTGCTACAGATAAGTGATAGGAAATAAGAAAATGAGAGCATATAGAAAGGGCACATCGTGGTCTGGGAACTTCACCAAGAGGTTCAGGCTAGCTGAATGCGTGTCAGGGATTCAGAAAAAGACACTTGCACTTGTTATTAAGGGCTTTGAATGGAAAAGGAGCACTCTTTTTACATTTATGTCTTTTAAGTCATTTGGGGAGTTTGGTGTATTATTACTTACAGTGTTCTCTCTGCCCTTTCTTATTGTTCTCCCCATCTGGCGCTGTTATTATGTGAAAGCTGGTTTCCTCCATCGGATCGCGTAGGCTCTAATGATGTTTCATTTATTTTGATTCTCCTCACACTACGTAGTTTTAATTTGCCGAATGTGACTCTTTTTTTGTTGGTTTTCCGAGAATGGGTCTTACTCTGTCTTCTAGGTTGGACAGCAGCCCCAGGGTCTTAGCCCACTGCATCCCAGACACCACACACCCATGTGATCCTCTCAACTCAGACTCTCACACAGCTGGCACTAGAGGTGCATGCAACCCTTCCCAGCTATGTATTAATTTAGCAATTGATTACTTTTTGGATATGGGCCCATGTTGCCCCAGGCTCCTCTGGAACTCCTGAGTGCAGGCAATCCTCCCACCTCAGCCTACCAAAGTGCCGGAATGACAGGTGTGACCCATGGCCCTGGCATGGCTTTGAGTTTTTTGCTTTTTTCTTCTACCTCCTCACGTCTTCTTTTCAAACATGCAGTGAAGGTTTCAATTCATGGACTGTAGTCTCCGTGCCTCTAATTTCTATCTTTCAACTCATCGTCAGCATTCATTGCGATTTTCATATTTATAAATTTATATATATATATGTGCACATATATATTTTTCCTTAACTTACCAAACGATGTTGCATTCTTTCCTGTGTCATGAAAAAGACTTTGATAGAAATGAAAAGCACCGCTTTATAATAAAATAGTTTATTGACATTTATTCTCTTAAGGCGTTTTAAAAATTGTATGTTTATTTGAAACTGTCATATGAAATGATACATATTTATAACATAAGGAGTGTTGTTCAAAAGGTCATATATATTATGCATTGGATACATCCAGCTAATCAACATATGCGTGATCTCACATACTTGTCATTTTTGTTGTGAAAAAACTTGACATGCACTGTCTTAGAATTTTGTTAGAGAAAGAATACATTATCACCAGTTATAGTCAGCAGGCTGAAGAAAATATTTTTGACCTATCCCTCCTTTCTAACTAGAAATATGAATTCTTGATCCAGCATCTCCTCAGTGCACCCTCTTCACCCCCGCCTTCGGAGTCACTACCTCTGTGAAGTCCGCTTTTTCAATTTCTTATAAGAATGAGGTCATGTGCTAGTTGCCTTTCAGATACCTGGCTTATGTGACTTAACAAAATGGCATGCACACATTCAGCAGATTCACACGCATTGTCACAACTGGCAGGATTTCCTTATTTATTATTGCATTACATTTTTCCATTCCGCGTAGGTGTATTTACCCCATTTTTTTAATCCACTCATCAATTGAGGGACACTCAGGTTGCTTCCGTTATTTTGGCTCTAGGGAAAATGTAATGAGTGCAACAATACTTGCATGGGTGCATGCACACCTTCAACATACTGATCTGTGTACTTGTGGGCGTGCCCGGGTATTTTGATTTGCTGGATCATATGGTGGGTGGTTCTACCTGTAGATTTTTGAAGACTGTTTATATTAAATAAAACCCATAAAACTTCTTGTAATGCCTGCACCAATTTACATTCTCACCAAAAGTGAGCAAGGAATTCCTTTTCTCTGCATCCTCACCAGAAATGAGGGTTTTCTTTTTTCTTTTTTTTTTTTCTTGTCTTTTGGAAAATAGGCATTCTGACTGAAGTGAGAAGAAATCTCATTGTGTTTTGATTTGCATTTTCCTGGTGGGTTGGGGATGATGAGGACTTTTTAGTGTGTCCTCTGGACAACTGTATGTCTTAGTTTCAGAAATGAGTATTCCAGCCTTTGCCCATTTGTTTTCAAGCTATTGAGTTGTGGGGAGTTCCTTATGTACTTTGAATATTGACCCATTAACAGATCTATGGTGACCCAATCATTGCTCCCATCCTGTAGAATGCCCCTTCTGTTTCTTTAGTTTTCTGTGTTGTGGTGAAGCACTTTAGTTTGATATGATTACATCCTCTATTTCTGATGGTGTTTACTGTGCTCTTGCAGTCACTTTGAGACCATCATTGCCTACAGAGATGCCATGGAGCTTCTTCCTTGTGATTTGTTCTGGTATTTTTATTGTTTCCTGTCTGACATTGGAGGTTGGTGATAAATTATCCACTTGTAAATTCCTTTATGTGGCTATTCAGTTTGTCCCCAACCTAGTTTATAGAAGATACTTGATTTTTCACTGGGCGTTGTTGCTGCTTTGGGAAAAGGCCATGACTTAGCTGCAAATGCAGTGACTTAGTTCTGGGCTCCTGTTGTTTTTCATAAGCTCAAGTCTCTGCTTTTCTGCAGTGCTATCCTATTTCGGTACGTAAAGCTTTGTAGTAGTATATCATGAAGTTAGGTAGTGTGATGCCTCCAGCTTTGTGCGTTTTACTGGATTGCTCTGGGCTTTCAGGATGTTCTGCCGTTTCACAGGAAATTTAGGATTCTCAGATTACTTTTCTAAGAAGAATGGGTCATTGATATTTTTACAGGGGTTGTATAGGATCTGAGGATCACTCAGGTAGTATTGATGTCAATGCCATTTAGACAATGTGTTTGTGTGCACATGCTCAGGGCCAAGAGACACTGGGTGTCCTCAGCAATAGTGAGGTGGGCCTTAATGTCCAGCCAGATTGCCTTCCTGGAAACACACAGAGGATCCCCTTCCGTTTTGCTGTCTCTTCACATTTCCTCCCCTGCGAGCCCTGTGTGGTCCTCCAGATTCCCTGTGCGATGGCCTGCCTTTTTTGTGGGTGGGGAGTTGCTGGGTGAATGAGGATGGCAGAGGGGAACAAGCATGTCAGGAGAGCCTGGGTTCATCCAAATGGGACTTGGCAGGCCTGGGAGAGCCATTCTGGGAGGATGTAGACCTGGACAGGCCTCAGGTGGGCATCTGTATGGAGGGTGAGACAGCCCTGGTGGATCCCAAACTGAAGGCCAGGTAGTGGCACGCCTCAGGACAGAGAAGGGAGCTAGCAAGGGATGATGAGGCAGCTATCTCTTGATCCTGGCTTCTTACCCATTGACCTTTGCTAATTATGCCTATTTAGCAGATTAGGGTTCCCCCATCCTGAAATGTGGGAACTACAGTTCCCTTATGGACCTTTCTCCACCAGCCCATGATGGCCTGAGTTTGCTCACTGCAATCTCCTCCCTGAGCCTTGGCTTCTCTATGTGCATCCTAACTCCGGGACCCACAGGCTTCTCAACCCCCAGGCCTGGGCTGCTTCCCTGTCCTCTTCTCTGTTCCCTCTCTGAGGGCCTAACTCCGTTGAGTAGTGCTGCAGGAGATTGAGCCACAGGCCCTGGCTGATGACCTCGGGGACTGGGCAAAGTGGTCGTGACAGGTCAGGTTCCGGTCCAAAGCCAATTCCTCCGATGCCGAGGAATGTCCAACAAGGTCCTTTGCCATGACGCCGCATAGCTGCCCCACCTCAGCAAACCTGCCATACCCTGGGCAGTCACAGTCAGCCAACCAGCTGAGGAAGCTCAGTTAGGCAGTGCCCTGCAGGAAACTGGGGCCTTCACCTGAATGAGCCTAGAACCACTTGACTGCAGTGGAGCCAGTCGCCCTGTATCCTGGAGGGAGAGGAGTCAGGAAGGCTAACGCCAGGCCGAGCTTCCCAGGTACTACCCCCTCTACCATACCAGGAGGCACTCCTCATTGAGGATGCCAACGCAATACTCCTTAGTGAGCACTTCGTTGCCAAAGTAAATGTTGTGATGACAGGCAAACTTCTTCCTGCCAGTTGTACTCATGATGAGTGAGTTCCTCCTCCTGCCTGTCCAAGAAGGAGAAAGAGGACAGCCAAGGGACAATTTCATCTAGGTGGGCTGAGGTGGCCTTCTAGCTGGGGTGAAGCATGCGTTTCCCCTTCCTAGCTCCCCGACTGAGACACCCCTGAGCTCCAGGAGCACCTCAAACTGACCTGGATCTTAGAACCCTTCCCCAGACCCGGGCTTACCATCCTGACCAGCAATCCAACATGTAGCTTTGAAGGACTTCCTCATGATGTTTCAGCTACTTGCTCTCACCGGAAATAATCACAACTTTTAAACTGTTCTTCATGCCAACTTAAATGTTTCATTTTTACTACCTCATGTTTTGGATGAGGCATGTATTTTTAAATAGATTTTCACCCTTATTGTACCTCTGTGATAAACTGCTTACTTACATTCATACCATAATTATCTTTCAGTTTTACTTGTCTGTTCCCCAAGATTCAGTGAAACTAAGAATTCTATTTATGCTTGTATCTTTCAGCAACCATATGTGAGATAATGGTGCACATTACTGCAGAAATCACATATACAGGTCCAAAGGGAGACGAAGAAAAAGAAAGCAAGTTTTAAAGTCTGTACATTCCTAACTCTGTATCAGAAACTCACAAATAACAGTGAAATCAAAGAATGATCACAGCCAATTCCTTTTCATACCTAGACTGAAATAAGAATCTTCAAAAGAAAAGAAAGTTCAGAATTTGGGTTTGCAAAAAGTTTCCTATATAGACAAAATTATTGGTAACTTTCTCTGACTAGAAAACAAACAAAAATCCACGTTTTTCATATGTGTAAATATACACATTTTTATTTCCATCAGTGATGATACGCAAGTAAGTAATAAAGTGAAAGTACAATAAATTGATATATGGAATGTTCACAGTCTCCAAATATTCCATTGAGACTGTTAATTTTATGTAAACCATAAAGAATGCTTCATGAAACTACATTATACAGTGTCTTTTAGTATTTTACTCACATTTTAAATAATCAACAATTAGAGGGAATTCTTCCTCATTATTTATTACGACTACCGTTATTTTCCTTGAGTAATCCTGTTGAAATTAAGTATTTTAAATAAAACATTAAAAACAAATTATATTGACTGATTTCAGCTTTTAATGAAATCCTACTTGTGTATTTGTAGTAATGTGAAGTATAACTTTCTCCTCACAATTACTCTTTTATAAAACCGGTGTTATTGTTTTCTCTGACACTAACATTGTGATATCTCACAGCTTTACTGTGTGTATACATGACATCCCTCCAGAGAGTAGGCGTCAAATATGTGGAAAAATCATATTTGTGACAAAATTCTGGGAAAGGCAATGGTGAAATGGAAGAATAATTTCTAACTTGCTAACTGTTGGTCAATGGGTTTGTATTTATTTAGCTATAGACACGTATGTGCACACTGTGAGTTTGCCCATGTACATATACATTTCTAGGAGATACCCGTAATATATGGGTTGTGTAATTTTTAATTTATCCACTATTGTGTATGTGTGAAATTAGAAAAGCAGTTACCTTTTCTTTACTCAATTTGTTGGAAAGCCAAAAAAGTCTGTCAACCTTCATTTCAATTAATCCAATACTGTTAACTGCGGACACCTTCATTCTCCTTGTTCTCCTTTGGCAACCGGGAAGTTAATTCTCACTCTAATTCAGCTCTCAGGGTGTGATCCACAAACTTTGTATATGCTTAAAAGGATAAAAGTTCAGTGAAATGTCAAGCCATGCTGTGAAATGTTCCATTGTTTCTATATCTCTAATTGTCCTTTCATGTTATAGAGGCAAGAAAAACAATTCAATGTGTTTCTTAGTATCCAGTCCAATGCACTCTTTCTTCATAATATGCCAAACCCATCCCTTCAAGGCCTTGACATCTCAACATGGCTGGACGTCTCAAAATCTCTTCTCATTAATAACCATTATGTTAATCACTGTTGCCCACAACTGGAATTCGACTGTGAAATCCCCTGGTGGAAATTGCTGTAATGGCTCAAACTACTGGAATGACTATTTGTTTTACCTGAAAACATCTGATGAGCATATACATATGCTATGTGCATGAACATATTGTACATTAACAACATACCATCACTGCCAGTAGATAATAGGTATCCCAAACCTTTGAACCAAACTGACCTCAGGTGCTCCCACAAACCAAGCTTTTTCCTCCACAGCTTTCTTTTTATGTCAAAAAACCGCAAGTCCAGGCCGGGCGTGGTGGCTCTCGCCTGTAATTTCCACATTTTGGGAAGCCGAGGTTGGTGGGTCACTTGAGGTCAGGAGTTCGACACCAGCCTAGGCAACATGGCAAAAACCTGTCTCTACCAAAAATAGAAGAAGTAGCCAGGCCTAGTGGCACATTCCTGTGGTCGAGCTACTTGGGATGCTGAGGCAGGAGAACCGCCTGAACCTGGGAGGCAGAGGTTGTAGTAAGCTAAGATCAGACTACTGCACTCCAGCCTCGATGACACAGCGAGACCATGTGTCAAAAAAGAAAAAAAACAAAGCAACTCCACTCGTCCAGTCGCTTAGGTAAAAAGTACTGTAGTTGGCTGGGCATGATGGCTAACGCCTGTATTCCCAGCACTTTGGACTTTGGAAGGCTGAGACGGGCAGATCACCTGAGATCAGCAGTTGGAGACCAGTCTGGCCAACATGGTGAAGCCTGGCCTCTACTAAAAATACAAAACATTAGCTGGGCATGGTGACGAATGCTTGTAATCCCAGCTAGTCGAGAGGGGGAACCTGGGAGGCAGAGGATGTGGTGAATGGAGATGATGCCACTGCACTCCTGCCTGGGCTACACAGCGAGTGTACCCTGTGAGAAACAAAGGTGAACAGAAGAAAAGTTCTTTATTTAAATATCTAGTACATTAATTTTCAAGTTGTTGTAGAAACATTTCTCTTTAAACTCCTATTGTAATGTCACTTTTCCTGCTACTCACAAATTTAATCTGTAATATTTGCAGTATCGTGAAGTTCTAAGTACATTTAAATTCCTATTATGATAATCCATGGATTGCTGAGAAATAGTGGTTTTAATTTTGTTGTTCAATTTCCACTTAATTTTATTTCAACTTGTGTTAACTCAATTGAAAATTCTTTAGTAGTTTTTTAAATCTCATATCAAGACTTTTATTCACATCAATTGCTGTATAAATGCTCCCACCTTGAAGAACACTCTCTTATAGCCTGCTTCCCTACGACAGTCTTGACTGGTTGCCCTCCAGGCCTGTTTCAATTGTCTCATTCTAGGACTTACATTCACTACCCTTTTAAGAATTTATCTTTCTCTTTTCTTGTGTGTCCTGTTTTCTGCATTTCACATCTTTATCTTTCTTGGTTTACTTCTTCTTTTTGGTAGGAAAAAATCTCTAGTAATTTCTTGAGGAAAGGTTCACCTGGAGACAAAATTTTCGAGTTCTCATATGTCTGAAAAATGTTATGTTTTCTCCTTGTACATTTGATTTTAGTCTATTTGGAAATAAAAACATATGTCAGAAATCAGTTTCTTTTAGAATTTTCAAATCAGAACTCCATAATCCATTGCCTTCTGCTTTATAGCGGTAGTGTTGAGATTTTTTTTTTTTTTTTTAATTTGACATGGAGTTTCGCTCCTGTTGCACAGGCTGGAGTACAATGGCAGGATCTCAGCTCATCGCAACCTGCACCTCCTGGATTGAAGTGATTCTCCTGCCTCAGCCTCCCCAGTAGCTGGGATTACAGGTAGGCGCCACCATGCCTGGACAATTCTGTGTTTTTAGTAGAGATGGGGTTTCTCCATGTTGGTCAGGCTGGTCTCAAACTCCTGACATCAGGTCATTCGCCTGCCTTGGCCTCCCAAAGTGCACCTCGGCCTCCCAAACTGCGCCTTGGCCTCCCACAGTGCTGGGATTACATGCATGAGCCACCATGCCTGGCCAGTGTTGAAAATTTCTAAATCATCTGGTTCCTCATCCTTTGTTCGTGACCTATTTTTACCTCTCTGGAAACTTACACCATTTTCTCTTTGTTCTCAGTGTTCTCAAATTGTACATTGATGTATCTTGACACGAGTCTGCTTTCATCGATTTTCATGCTATTTTGCTAGGTGTTCGCCTTTTAATCTGTAAATAAGCATCCTTATGTTCTGAGACTTTTTAATTATTTGCCAACAATTTATCCCCCTTTGTTTTACTTATTTATTTCACTTCTATAATTCATATAAATAAAATAATTGGAAAAAATTATCTTGGAGAAGCAGATACCATCACACTGATTCTGTCTGTGTTAACCTATCATACCTGAAGGTTGTCATATTTTATTAAGCAGAAATGTTGTATTTCTTGGTATTCACATTACAACCTGAAGATGGGCAATGACTGTCAAAATTTTAAATGTATGGGTAATAGTTAGAAGATGCAAGCACTGTATCCTCCAGAATTTTAGCATATGAAAATTGCTAATTTTAAATTCCAGGCACATTGATTTAAGCTTCAACATTCTCCCAGCTAAAATGAATCCATTTGTGCTAAGTTCTGTGATCAAAGGTGAATAAGACATTGTTTCTGCCTTCAGTGATAGCTGAGTCCAAAGGGAGACAAATAGAAATGATGTAAAAAGAGAGATAAGTAGTTCATGCGCAGTGGCTCACCAGCACTTTGGGAGGGCAAGGAGGGAGGATCATGAGGTCCGGAGATTGAGGCCATCCTGACTAACAAGGTAAAACCCTGTCTCTACAAAAAATTAGCCAGCCTTGGTGGCACACACCTGTAGTCCCAACTTCTTGGGAGGCTGAGGCAGGACAATTGCTTGAACCCGGGAGACGGAGGTTGCAGTGAACGGAGATCATGCCACTATACTCCAGCATAGGCAACAGAGTGAGACTCTGTTTCAAGAAAAAAAAGACATAAAGTGCTATAAAAACTGAGAAAAGGGACAGAATATCTGTGACAGATAATTTGTTTGGGTCAGTTGGAAATGAGGAGGTCTCAGTGTATGCTTTTACTGTTTCACGTTTGATTATGGGCAGAAACAAATGAATCTTAATATTTATGGGGTCACAGACACTTTTTAAAGGTGATGAAATCTATGGTGATTCTTTCCATAAAAATCTATGTAACATACATCTATATTTTACTTAGAATCTCAGAATGTGCACCATCAAGTGCTCTGGATAGAGTAGAATGAGTAGTAGTATTTAAGGCAGACAAGATGGGAAGGGGAATCCAAACACAGGAAATGCCCTGTGCGAGAGCCTGGACACAAAAAAGCTCGTACATTATTGGAATCAAACTGAGTATAACATAATTCAGGGTGACTGGAGCATAGCTGGAAGATGAACCAATCATGGCGTAAGATGAAAACAGAAGGCCAGGCACGGTGGCTCACTCCTGCAATCCTACATTTTGGGAGGCACTGGCGGGCAGATCACCTAAAGTCAAAATTTGAAGACCACCCTGGGTAAAATGGCAGAAGCCCATCTCTAATGAAAATACAAACATTATCCACGCATGGTGTGGGGGTGACTGTAATCGTAGCTACTCAGGAGGCTGAGGCAGGAGAATCGGTTAAACCTGAATGGCAGAGGTTGCAGTGATCTGACATCGCACCACTTAACCATTAAACACCAGCCTGGAAGAAAGATTGAAACTCCATCTCAAAATAAATAAATAAATAAATAAATAAATAAATAAATAAATAAAAAATTTAGAAAGGCCGGGAGCGGTAGCTTCTGCATATAATCCCAGCAATTTTGGAGGCTGAAGTGGGCAGATCACTAGGAGTTGGGATTTCAAGATCAGCCTGACCAACTGGGAGAAATCCCATCTCTACTAAAAAAAAAAAAAAAAAAAGTACAAAATAAGCCCAGCACGATGGCGAGTGCCTGTAATCCCAGCTACTTGGGAGGCTGAGGCAGGAGAATCGCTTGAATCCAGGAGGTGGAGTTTGCGGTGAGCTGAGATCGCGCCATGGCACTCCAGCCTGGGCAACAAGAGCGAAACTCTACCTCAAAAATAAACACACAAAAATGAAACTAGAAGATAAGTATATATCCAGGGATAAAGCATGAAGTATCTCCAATGTCACTCATGCACTTTGTTTACTCAGAGACAACACCAGGATTGATTAAAATTATGCACATCATGTCAACCCTTTTCTAAATGTTAACAAATGTCACTGGAACAGCTAGTACCCATGGAATAGGATGTAACATTCTGACTGCAGGCTTTCACTTGCATTCCCTACAGGTGTTGAGTGTGGAGTGTTCAAACCTCAAGCTTATAGATTCATGAAGGAAAAATTATGTGCATTGAAAATTGAGAACAACTATGTTAAGAACAATATTCCATGAAAGTAAGTTCCTATGTACTCATCTGCTCTTAATTGTATTACACTGTTCTCATGCAGAATGATACAAGTAACAATTATTATTGTTATTACTATTATTAGTATTATGAAATGGAGTCTAGCTCGGTAGTCCATACTGGAGCGCACTGCTGCGAACTCAGCTCACTGAAACCTCCGACTCCTGGGTTCAAGGGATTCTCCTGCTTCAGCCTCCCATGTAGCTGGGATTGCAGGCACCCACCAAAACACCTAAGTAATTTTTATATTTTCAGTAGGGACGTGGTTTCACTGCATTGGCCAGGCTGGTCTTGAACTCCTGACTTCCTGAACCACCCACCTTGGACTCCCAACGTGCTGGGATTACAAGTGTGAGCCACCGCACCCAGCCAAAATTAATATTTTGAAATATTTAGAAATATATGTTCTCGGGCACAGTGGCTCAAGTCTGTGATCCCATGACTTTGGGAGGCCGAGGTGGGTGGACCACTTGAACTGAGGAGTTGGAGACTAGCTTGAAAATATGGTGAAACCCTGTCTCTACAAAAGATACAAAAAATTAGCCAGGACTGGAGGTGTGTGCCTGTGTTCCCAGCTACTGAAGAAGCTAAGGTGAGAGGATTGTTCAGGAGGATCACTTGAGCTCAGGAGGATGAAGCTGCAGTGCGCAGAGATTGAGCTTCTGCACTCCAGTCCAGTCTGGGCAAGAAAGTGAGGTTCTGTCTCTTGTACGTAGGGGTGTGTGCGTGTGTGTGTGTGTGTGTGTGTGTGTGTGTGTGTGTATACACATATGCCTGTATATGTATACACACACTCATATATACATATATAAGAAAGAGTGAAACTCCCTCATACACACACACAGACACACACACACATACAAACACGCACACAAACATATATTCTTGGCCACCTTAATTCCTCTATAATGGAATTCTGAACAGCATGCTTAAGGGTCAATACCAGGGCCTGCAGGCAGATAGCCTGTGCCAGAACTGTTCAGAGTGGGTTTTTTCACATTATACAGTTTCATCTTCTGAGTACACTTCCTGATCCTATTGTTCCCTTCATATCTTGCATATCTTTCTGGGGAAAAGACCACATGCAGCAATACCTTTTTTTTTTTTTTTTTTTTTTGCTAAGTGTTTTCTTATTATTTGGAGGAGTTTTTAGTCGAAAAATTTCTAAGGACGAAACTTTTCGTCTTTTGGCTCAGGAAACTGCAGGCACCAGTTGCACAACAATATTTAAGAGTAGCACAGATAATAAGTCATATCCATTGCCTTAAACAAAATGTACAGAATTCGGTATTTTTAGTTACACGCGAACACTATATAGGGTTTGCAATTGATCATTTTTATATTCTATATTCTATTTGATACTGAACATAGAGCGTCAAGAATTGGGGCACACAATGATTTTTCAGTAAATATGCATAGAGTGCTGTAAATATTGAGATTGGAAAACATACCATGTTTCTGCCCTCATCATGTTCTCATTCTATTAAATGTTGTAATAACACAACTTTGAGTCATAAATCTTTCAAAAGAGAAGTACACACAAAAAAGAGCTAGACAAATACGTGGGACATTATGATCATTTAGAGCTTGTATCAGTTACAGCCAGGTCTTCAAGGCCCATAAATGCCAGGATAGAAAGTTTAGAACAAACTGTCTACACAAAGGCAAGTTTTTGTTGCTGTTGTTGTTTTTTCATAGGAAAATAATATCAGAGTTTCACAAAGGTTATAAGACTAACTGCAATATATAGGATGGGTTGAAGATCAGCAAGAGAAGACAGAAGGTGAGTTCTGAGTTTTATTAAATGCTTAAACTAACATATGATGGTGGCCTGGGTAAAGAAAGTTGAAGCAAGGACTGGAAGAAAGAGACAGGTGCAAGAATCATTGTAAAGATAAAGTCCACAAGTCTTGGCATGAGTTTTCAAATTGAGGCTAGTAAAAAATATTGTGGGATTCTTGCCATTCATCTATCCATCAAATTATTCAATGCAACTTTATTAAGATTCTAGATTATTATTAATCTTTATCATTATTCAAGATTATTAAGGTGTATTACTCATTGAATAATAAATATTGCATGCATGTTTATTACTATGCAAAAAGCACTGTGCTGGGTTCTGGAGGTACAGCAATGAATATGGGGTTAATGGTCCCCAACTTCATGAAGCTTTACATAGAGGGAGAGACAGATAATAAATAAAAGACACAAGCAGTCGTAAATGTTGTGAAGGAAATTTTGGGACGCGGAAAGAGAGTAACAGATAGTAGTGACGGTTGGTATAACAGACAGAACTACTGTACATTGGGCACTAAGTGAAGCTTTCTCCAGGGAAGTCTTATGTGATATATCTGAAAGAGCAGCCATTGATAAAGAGGGAAAAAAACAGCTGCCAACCCTCTAAAATAGGAGAATTTTGGCCTAGCTCTGTGTTTGAAGAACAGAGAGTTGCTAATGTGCAGAATAAAGCTGAGAATTTGAGTAAGAGGAAAATGGTAAAGTAACCAGTGGTTTTAATAGTACAGATGGGAATGCTGTCCTTGATAAAAGTAGTTCCAGTGGAATGAGACCAAAACCCAATTGAACTGAACTGAAAAGCCAGTGGGAAGAAATGAGGGAAGTGGGTACAGCGTGCTTAGTGGAGAAAAGTAATGAAGGGGTAGGTGTCAGGGGAGTAAACAACGGGAAAAATTCTAATTTATAAAAGCAATCTAAGAATTTAGATCACAGCTGTATATGTATACTGAGGTGGTAGAGAGGGAGAGATTAACGTACATGAGAAAATAAAATTGACAGCAGTGGATTGCGGTTTCTAGCACCTACAGTTCACTCTCACTTTGCCTGTGAGTTGGATAAATGTCTGAAAGCTGATTGTTTTTCAAAGTTGGTTTCTATTTGGGAAAGAAGGGAGTAGGGAACAACATGACATTGTAAACTGCAAAGCAAAATAAGGATATAGAGTACATAGAGGAAGAAAGAGCTCGGGCACTAGAAGATCTTGTTCCTCAAACCGCATGCTGCCTACTTTGTAGTCTAGCTTGACACGTGAGCCCTACTCCAGTTTCCAAAAGAACAATGATTGTTTCATTTAATCGGACCAAGGGCACTTGACACATCCCACCATATACATCTGTCATTTCAAAGAAGAAAGAGTATTTTAGAACTACAAATAGAAATAATGTAACATTAAGATGAAAATCAAATAACAAATCTAGCTTCGTTGAAAATCTGTCTATACTGATATCTTATTTTTTTTTAATTCTGCCAAGGATTAGTGAACATATTCTCCCAGTCTTTTGTCTGTATGTTAAAACTTGCTAAACACCTCAAGTCTCGCATAAGAACTACAATGGAAAATGGATCAGTCAGGAGTTCTTCCATACAATTATCAATAAATTATATTTCTTCATACTGAAATTTGTTTTTTCATTATTGTAAGAAATTAACTTTTATATTAATAGTAGGTGATGTAACAAAGCAGGTCTTTAAGGAGATAACTGACACTGGATTTCCATGCCATTACTCAGGTGGCCCTTATTTGCCAGCCAGGTTCCCTCCCTGGACACACACTGAAGGTCCCCAACCATTTTGCGATCTCTTCACATTCCCAGCTCCTGAGGAAGCTCCAAAATACCTGTCCATGAAGAAAATAGAACATTTCCGCACACTGGATCCCAGTGTGGTCCTCCAGATTCCCTGTGAGGTGGACTATCTTGTATGGGAAGGCAGGGCACTGGGAGGGAGGATGTCAGAGACGATAACACATGTCAGGGCAGCCCAGGGTCATGGAAACAGAACAAGACAGTCCTGGGAGAAACATTCTAAAACGGCATAGACCTAGGTGGGCCTCAGGTGGACATCTGCGTGGAGAGGGAGAGGGCCCTGGTTCAGCTCAAAATGAGCCCCAGGTGGTAGCAGATCTTAGGGCAGGGCATGGAGCTGGCAAGTGATGATGAGACAGCTATCCCTTAAGCCCTGCTTCTCACCCACTGACTTTAGCCACATATGCATCCTAGTGGCTTAACGTTCCCCAATCCTGACATGTGGGTGTTATAATTTCCTGATGGGCCTTTCTCCCCCAAACCATGGATTGCCTGGGATTGCTCACTGCAGTCTCCTCCATGATCCTTGGGTTCTCCATGAGGGGCACAGATCCAGGACTCAAAGGCCTCTGAGTTGCCAATCCTTGGTTGCTCACCTGGCCTCCTCTCTGTTCTGTCTCTAATGCTGTCCTTCCCTCCATGGGATAGAACTGCAAAGCATTGAGCCATAGGCCCTGGCTGATGATCTAGGGGACTGCAGAAGCAGGTCCAGGGGAGTTCAGGTCACAGCTTAAAGCCAGTTCCCCGGAGACCAAGGAATGACCAGCGAAGTCCTTTCCCAGGGTGCCCCACGGCGAACCCCACCTCAGCAATCCTGCCAAAACCCGGGCAGTCTTATTCAGCCAAACAACCTCCACCTCCACCTCAGCCATGATGTCTGTCATATGATAAGCTCAGCCGTTGTGTCTTCCAATATGATAAGGTCAGGTAGGAGGTGTACTGCCTGCAGCTGGAGGCTTGACCTTCATGATCCCAGAACCACTGGACTGCAGTGGAATGAGACACTCTGTACCCTGCAGGGAGAGGAGTCAGGAAGGTTCATGCCAGACCTCACCTCCCACACACCAGCTGCCCTACCATGCTGGGAGGCATTCCTTACCGAGGATGCCAACACAGTACTCCTTAATGATGACTTCACTGTCGAAATAGAGATTGTGACGACATGAAATCTTCATCCCGCCGCCGGTAACCGGGATCGCTGAGGTCCTCCACCTGCCTGATCAAGGAGAAAGAGAATGGATTCAATACGACCATCTTATCTAGCTGCGCTGTAGTGAACCACGAGTTTCCACTTTCCAGTTCTCCCACTGAGACAACCCTGGTCCCCAGGGGGACCACAGACTGACTCAGAAACTGGACCCCTCCCACCGACCCAGGCTCCCCAGCCTGACCTACAAATCCATCATGTAGCAAAGCAGGACTTCATCATGGTTTCCGGCCCAGGCCGACATCTCGTGTGCCAAACAACCTACCTCTGGTCAGGAAGCCTCCAGATGATTGGGTGGGCAAGTCTCGTGACGCCCTGCAGTTTTGCAAGAGCACAGAGACTGTGGAGCAGGGCTATCTCCCAGAGATTTGGCCTGTCACCGTCCGTTGTTGGTCCTGGGTCTCTGTCTGGCGAGGAGGCAACGGCACAGCTATGGTGGTTTGTGGAGTGGGTGGATCCCGGCCAAGACGGCCTGGGCTGACAAGAGCGGAGAGGAAGAAGAAGTGGGCAGGTGGTTGCAGCTGAGGAGCGGAGGGGCGGGGTGGCACGGGGTGGTGTGAGGCGGCTGCTTCTCCGGGTTCATGAGCTGCAGGAGGCCTTTGTGTGCTGAGTGCCGGACCTGCTCTGCTGATGTCCGGGTGTGTGCTGTCTTCTCATCCTAGTCTCCCTGAGGGGTGGGCCTGCCCACTTGAGGGAAGTCCTGTAGTAAGAAACGGCGGCAGAGTTGTGCCTGGCGCTCCCCATGGGAATTGCGTGGGTGCAAAGGAGGTTATATAGACTCAAGGCCTACACCCCTTTGGGTTCGGCGCCGGCAGGGGGAAGAAAGCCTATCTGGGGAGCTGGTGCCTGCCTTGAGGTGGTCGGCAGCCCCATGCACCGCGAACCCGTCTTAAGCACCTTGTGTTTCTGGGCTGAGCCTGTTGGAAACGGGCACCGAGAGCATGGGGTGGTTGAATGGCTGGCAATGGCAAAGAGACTGCCCGTCCTCCAGGGACGTTCCCAGGGAAACGTGCCCTTCGACTTTCTGCTGCGCGGGAAGGGACCTTGGCGCCGCGATTCTCCCTTGTGAGTGCTGTGCTTGGCTCCCCTTGCCTACCACGTGTTCCCAGGGCTGCTACAAGCAAGCTGCAAGGATATGGCTCTGGCCCAAAAGGCGGAGATGCCCTGTGGCCTGGGGCACTCACGGAGCCCAGCTCCAAGTGAAGGACCTCCAGCGAGTCCATTGACGGCACAGGTGTTCTTGGTCCAGGGCCAGGCTGTGCCCGCTGGCCCTCCTTCTGCCACATCACGTCGGTCTCCTCCTCAACCACCACCTCCACCTCAGCCATTATGTCTTCCACCATCAGCACCGCCTCCTCTTCCAAGGCCGCCTCCTTGCTCTGTACTCCGGCCGTCCTCAACAGCAGAGCCTCCAGCCTGAACACGGTGCCGTCCTGTGTGCTCCCACAGATCCCGGCCTGCGCAGCCCAGCCCAACCTCCGCACCCCTAGGCTCTTGGGGACCGATCCCCCACAGACACCCTCCCTAAAAACCCACGGGCATCGCCCTGCTGAGAACCTAGTCCCACACCCACGTGGACCCAGGTTTCCTGAGGAGCTCCGCTGGACCCGCAGATCCTGCAATGGCCACAGGGCTCGGCTCCCCCGCAGGCTCAACTGTGCACAGGAGCTCAGGAGCCAGAGGCCCAGGCCCTGGGCCTGCAGAGCACCACCAGCAGGCACCGCAGCCACTGCAGCGGGTGCGGGAGCCTCTGGGTCGGCAAGGCATTGCAAAACACCGTGCGCGCAAGTCATCAATGGCCAACCCTGGCGGCCGGCCTCTGGTGTGCCCAGGGCATAGGACAAGAGGCCCTTTGGAATGCTCCTTGGACTGCAGCATCCTCAGGGAGGAAGCATGGTACGCAGAGCCTGTATTTGCCTCGACCTGCGATAGTGTGTGCCGGGGTTCTGGCCTCTACAACAGATCAATTTCACCTTAGCACAAGGAGGCGACTTTCCTCCCACGTGCCCGGCCCGACTCACTTCCCCTAGGCCGCCCCTGTCAACCTGGCCCCAGCAACCAGAGAGAGTTCTCTGGATCTGCAGTATTGCTTCCGTACCATCCAGCTGGCCTGCCTAACGAAGAGAGATGTTTCATGTGTTCATGACACATAGAGATTTTCATGGCTTGCCACACTCAGGATGTCAGGACACAGGGCTGCCGTGCCCACAATTCCAAATGCCACGCAGCCCGTCTGTCCCAGGATGCCGAGCTACCGGGCACAAGCTCCAAGGGCTTCTCGGAGGAGGTTTGGGGAGAGGAGTTGGCGTTAGGGGGAGTTGGAGATGCAGGCCCACCAGTGGCTGTGCCGCCCAGGGAGACGCCCACCGCCCTCCCATTCATTGGCCAGCATGGGAGGAAGGCGGTCGCAGCGCGGCTCCCCGCGCTCTTCCCGCGCAGTCCATTAGGGGGCGCCCGGGAGCCCCGCGCATGCGCACTGAGGGCCCGCTGACCCACTGGGTGCAATAAAGGCTGCGGCCGGGTTCGTGTGGCTCGGTTCGGGCAGCATAGGCCTTGCTCAGTGGGAGTGCGGAGGAGGGCACCGTCTTCAGGATGGAGGCTGTACAGGAGGGGGCGGCCGGGGTGGAGAGTGAGCAGGTGGCTTTGGGGGAGGAGGCGGTGCTGGTGTTGGATGACATAATGGCGGAGGTGGAGGTGGTGGCCCAGGAGGAGGGCCTCGTGGAGCCGCAGGAGGAGGCCCAGCGGGCACAGCCTGGCCCTGGGCCCATGACCCCAGAGTCTGCACTGGAGGAGCTGCTGGCCGTTCAGGTGGAGCTGGGGCCGGTTAATGCCCAAGCCAGGAAGGCCTTTTCTCGGCAGAGGGAAAAGATGGAGCGGAGGCGCAAGGCCCACCTAGACTGCAGAGGCGCGGTCATCCAGAGCGTCCCTGGCTTCTGGGCCAATGTTGTATCCTTCTCAGTGTTTCTTCTGCCTTTCTGGTGGAGAGGTGCTCTCGGGGAAGTGTAAGTAACTTATGGGCAGCTTGGCATCGATGTGACGCCACCTTTGGGGAACAAAGGTGAGTTGCCCCGGACAAATGTGGCTAGGGAAAACTGCAGCAGGCGTGGGTACTATTTTCCTGCGTGCGGCAGAGAAACCCTTGGTGATGCCGAGCAGCAGACGTTTGGGGCATGTTTTTGAAGAACAGAAGCGAGTTCAGACCAGAATAGGTTTTTGTGTGCATCAAGCTATTTTTAAGGCAGTGTGATTGCTCCCCCTTTCTAGTCCGATCTGGGACTGGGCGTCTTCGGCTATAAGCAGGTTCTGCCACTCCTCAGACACCAGCAAGTCTCTGCAAATCGCACCTCCGCATGTCAGTGCAGTCAGCCTCAGAATTATACACCCTCTGTGAAGCCAAGGGGCCTTATTTTAGGGGTAGGGGGAGGCGAAAGGAGGTCATACGTGGAAGCAGATCTGAGAAATCCCCTACCCCAGCCTCTGGGTGCTCTTAGGCCTTCTTCCCTGTTGCTCCTAGCTTCTCCTTCCACCGCATGTAAAGGCTCTTTGACCTAAATCAGATTGCAAACCACCCCCAGATGTCAGCCCTGATCACTGACCAAGATGAAGACATGCTGAGCTACATGATCAACTTGGAGGTGAGGACAGCAAGACTGAGGCTAGAGGGTTTAGTGGGGGAGGGTAAGGGAAATAATTGGTTCCTGTGAGCAACAGTTGGCACCTCACCCAAAAAGGTATTTAAACTTTCTCCACCTTGTCCTGACAGGTGGAAGAAGTGAAGCATCCCGTTCATCTCTGCAGGATCATGTTGTTCTTTCGGAGTAACCCCTACTTCCAGAATAAAGTGATTACCAAGGAATATCTGGTGAACATCACAGGTGACAGGTGGCTCCCAGGATGGGTAGTGGAAGGAAGATGGTGGGTGGATCATTGCCAACGTGATCCAGTCCCCTTCCCACAAAACTTTCTGTCTCTGTAGAATACAGGGCTTCTCATTCCACTCCAATTCAGTGGTATCCAGATTATGAAGTTGAGGCCTATCGCCGCAGACACCACAACAGCAGCCTTAACTTCTTCAACTGGTTTTCTGACCACAACTTCGCAGGATCTAATAGGATTGCTGAGGTGGGTCCTCACTGGGAAACATCAGCAATGACCCTGGTGTGTTCCCACCTGTTTGGGTCACCAGTCTGAGCCCTGATGAGGCGTTTGCCGATTGATTCCCCTGACAGATCCTATGTAAGGACCTGTGGCGCAATCCCCTGCCGTACTACAAGAGGATGAAGCCACCTGAAGAGGGAACAGAGATTTCAGGTGAGCCGTTCAGTTGGAACTGGAGCTGTTTGATGCCCACTATGAGGGGGTTGACACACCTGCCTATTCAGGGAGCCTGGACGCTCGTTTCAGAAATGTAGAAATTGAGGCTGCTTTCCTATATGTAGAAATTCCTTGAGAGGACGAGAGAGAGTGACAGAATCCAGGACATTCATGGCATTGGGCTGAAAAAGGCAGATTAGAGACTGCACTGCAAGGCAGGTTATAGCTGTGAGTCTTAAGCCCAGGGGAGCATAGTCCATTTCCAGAATCACTGAGAAGTGAAGCTGAAAATCATTCACTTCAATCTGTAGCCCTTGATTCCATGGCCGTCAACCCCAGCGGCAGTCATCCTACCTACTCCATGAGATTGGGCTCCCTGAATGTGCCTCCTGGTCATCCCTGTCCTAGACCGCAAAGGATTGTTTAGATTGATGGATTTCCTTGAGCTATTGCCGCATCAGATTTCTGTGTGCTTTTAGTGTACAATGCATCTTGTTAGCTGACTCCCCTCACAGAGAGTACTGGGAATGGGGCAGGTATTGCGGAGAACAGTTTGTAACCCATGGTAGGAGGAAGTTTAAGAGATCACAAATGGGGAAGGGATATCCTTTTCTCAGCGGGCCCTGCAATTAAAACATTTCAAAGTATGGCTGAGAGAAATGCGTTTTGACATGCGTTTGTGTTTCTCTAGGGGACTCCCAGATGTTGAGTTGACTGTGAGGGAGCATCGGACCTTACTTAAAACAGCAGAACTCCTAAAAAGTTACTACCGTATGCAGGATGTCAGTACTCAGCATGGTCTTATGCCCAGGAAGTAAAGGAAAAACCGACCCAGTCACAAAAAAATCAGACAGGAAAAGGGGGTAAACTTGGATTGTATGGAATGCCAAATAAATATTCTCAAGAATGTTTGACTGTGTGTGTGTGTGTTTGTTTCTGTGTGTGTGTGTACGTTTATCCCCTGGATTTGGGTGTCATATTGAATTGATCAATCAATATGCTTTATTTTCTTCATGGAACTGACCCGTCTGTGTTGGAGCTGGGCCTCTAAAATTGTGGAGTGAATGGGTGTGGAATGTGTTGGGATTCTTCCTACAGGACAGAGTTGGGGAGGTCAAAGCAAAAGACAGCTTAGTTGGAAACTTACTTTGTCCTATGGAAGCAGAAGTAGTTCAAGGAAAGGGGTTAAGGTTTCCACAGCCCAGTTTGCTGGGACCTCTAAAATCCTTCATTTTGGGTATCATCATACACAATAGATAAGCACAGGATGATGGAAATCTTGAAGTTCCCTTTCTTGTTGAATTCACGTTCTTTTAAAGGTGAATGCATAATCCTTTTCTGGGACAATCAGCCCCTCAGAACTTCTCACACATCAACGTGAGAAGAAATGGGCAGGTAAGGTGTATGGAGGGACTGTGGGAAAGGTGACAGAGGCATGTGGGAAAGCATTCAGGATATGCTTTTTGGCGTAGATGACTAAGGGAAAACACAGACTGGCAGAAGTGCGGGGAAAGGGGTTGGATTTGTGGAATATAAGATTGCTGGGGAATCCACGCATGGACTGTCTTGTCACTTGATGACACAGGATATGGACGCTCTTGTTGATGTTTACATCTTTAGTTGGGTTAAGCTTTTCTCCACGATTGTATGTTAGGTGAGGAACCAGTAGTGTATGTAGCTACCAACATTACGAGTGCATTTTGTGCTCTTGCAAACTCTAGTGAGGCTCTATTCTCCCCAGTGATTGGCACTGCAGATTGTTTCTGGAGCCCAGGGCCCTCTGATTTTCTGTGGCCTTTTCAGCATACTTTGCCTAAGTTTAATAATGTAAAGAGCAGATAGTTGCACAGTATGTGTTGCAAGCCTCACACAGGAGGACAACACATACAGTTTTCATTCACGGGTGGGTGGCGGCTTCCCATGAACACCTGTGTCTATGCACAAGACGAGGGGTTGCCTGTGTCACTGATGGGTGAGGAGGATTTCAGTGTCGGCGGCAGAACTTTCTTCCCGGTTCCCAGAAAAAACAGTTCCAACATGAGCATCCATGTTGGCCACACACTAGTAGAGTGCTAACATTCCTGTCCCATATGTACTCTGGTCGGCACAGCTTCTGTGAGAAGAGCTATGTTGTTTCAGGGAGGAAGGTTTGACAGTCAAAGTTCATGAATCTGTTGTACTGCCTTCAATACGCATTCCACACCTCCTGCTCGGTATCAGCAGTTGAGCTTTGAAAATCTATAGCCCAGTTTTGCCCCTGCTCCTGGGCACACTGATAATACCATTGTTTTGGTATTATCAGAGATGGTGCTGAATTGTGCTGAATTGTACAGGCTGTCTAACGCTTCTTCCACTGAATATCCGTGCACATGGGCCACAAACGCTAAGGGTACTGACGGATTTGTATTCTGCCTCAGTAACTCTGAAACACCTCTGTTACATCTACTGTCAGGGTCTTTTTCATGTTTAAAGTACCAAGTGTGTGTTTGTAGTTTTTAGTGTGTTTGTAGTTGTGTATGTTTATTTCTCTGCGTGGGTTTGTAGCTTTCCTCTGACTCCACCTATGTCTCCCCATATTTTTCCACACTACCTGCGGTAATTTGTACATGCCTATCTCTACAACCATGCTAGAATTTGTATCTGTGTCTTTGAACATCTGTCACTCTCTCTCCCTTCCTTTCTTCCTTCCTTTCCTTTACACCCTTCCTTTCTTCTTTCCCTTCCTTCCCCACCACACTCTCTCCGTCTGTATCATCTACCTTTCTGTTCTCTATCTGAATTTAGTTTGTAATTCTGAATCTCTTGGCAGTGGCGTCAGACATCAGAATGTCTGCATGAAATTCCTCTTTGAAAGACTCTGAGCTGAAAGAGATGAGTTCTTTTTGTGAGCCATAATGAACGGTTTATTTCAGGCCAATCTAGCAATGACAGTGTTAAAAACAAATACTGAGCATTGCAGCAAAGCCAAAATTCCCATGGATTCCACTCATCCCGCTCAGTGTATCGAAAAGGTGGAAAAGTGAAAAAGTGGGTATGCCTGTGGTCTCCCAAGCGGAAGGAGAACTTTCAAGTGATTGTGTCAGATGATTTTCCAGCAGGCAGCTATAGTTCGTAGATACATGCTGCGTAAACACAAGCACGATGATGAAACGTAGAAAATGTTCTTCTTCCTCCATTTCAGTTTTGTATTATCTTTTAACCAACATCATGCGTACAGAATTTCTTCACGACATGTCATAAACTATTGTTTAATGAACTCATACCTGAATTATTCATTGTGTCAAAGAATGTCAAACAATCATGATTCGTTATGACCTGCTACAGATAAGTGATAGGAAATAAGAAAATGAGAGCATATAGAAAGGGCACATCGTGGTCTGGGAACTTCACCAAGAGGTTCAGGCTAGCTGAATGCGTGTCAGGGATTCAGAAAAAGACACTTGCACTTGTTATTAAGGGCTTTGAATGGAAAAGGAGCACTCTTTTTACATTTATGTCTTTTAAGTCATTTGGGGAGTTTGGTGTATTATTACTTACAGTGTTCTCTCTGCCCTTTCTTATTGTTCTCCCCATCTGGCGCTGTTATTATGTGAAAGCTGGTTTCCTCCATCGGATCGCGTAGGCTCTAATGATGTTTCATTTATTTTGATTCTCCTCACACTACGTAGTTTTAATTTGCCGAATGTGACTCTTTTTTTGTTGGTTTTCCGAGAATGGGTCTTACTCTGTCTTCTAGGTTGGACAGCAGCCCCAGGGTCTTAGCCCACTGCATCCCAGACACCACACACCCATGTGATCCTCTCAACTCAGACTCTCACACAGCTGGCACTAGAGGTGCATGCAACCCTTCCCAGCTATGTATTAATTTAGCAATTGATTACTTTTTGGATATGGGCCCATGTTGCCCCAGGCTCCTCTGGAACTCCTGAGTGCAGGCAATCCTCCCACCTCAGCCTACCAAAGTGCCGGAATGACAGGTGTGACCCATGGCCCTGGCATGGCTTTGAGTTTTTTGCTTTTTTCTTCTACCTCCTCACGTCTTCTTTTCAAACATGCAGTGAAGGTTTCAATTCATGGACTGTAGTCTCCGTGCCTCTAATTTCTATCTTTCAACTCATCGTCAGCATTCATTGCGATTTTCATATTTATAAATTTATATATATATATATATGTGCACATATATATTTTTCCTTAACTTACCAAACGATGTTGCATTCTTTCCTGTGTCATGAAAAAGACTTTGATAGAAATGAAAAGCACCGCTTTATAATAAAATAGTTTATTGACATTTATTCTCTTAAGGCGTTTTAAAAATTGTATGTTTATTTGAAACTGTCATATGAAATGATACATATTTATAACATAAGGAGTGTTGTTCAAAAGGTCATATATATTATGCATTGGATACATCCAGCTAATCAACATATGCGTGATCTCACATACTTGTCATTTTTGTTGTGAAAAAACTTGACATGCACTGTCTTAGAATTTTGTTAGAGAAAGAATACATTATCACCAGTTATAGTCAGCAGGCTGAAGAAAATATTTTTGACCTATCCCTCCTTTCTAACTAGAAATATGAATTCTTGATCCAGCATCTCCTCAGTGCACCCTCTTCACCCCCGCCTTTGGAGTCACTACCTCTGTGAAGTCCGCTTTTTCAATTTCTTATAAGAATGAGGTCATGTGCTAGTTGCCTTTCAGATACCTGGCTTATGTGACTTAACAAAATGGCATGCACACATTCAGCAGATTCACACGCATTGTCACAACTGGCAGGATTTCCTTATTTATTATTGCATTACATTTTTCTATTCCGCGTAGGTGTATTTACCCCATTTTTTTAATCCACTCATCAATTGAGGGACACTCAGGTTGCTTCCGTTATTTTGGCTCTAGGGAAAATGTAATGAGTGCAACAATACTTGCATGGGTGCATGCACACCTTCAACATACTGATCTGTGTACTTGTGGGCGTGCCCGGGTATTTTGATTTGCTGGATCATATGGTGGGTGGTTCTACCTGTAGATTTTTGAAGACTGTTTATATTAAATAAAACCCATAAAACTTCTTGTAATGCCTGCACCAATTTACATTCTCACCAAAAGTGAGCAAGGAATTCCTTTTCTCTGCATCCTCACCAGAAATGAGGGTTTTCTTTTTTCTTTTTTTTTTTTTCTTGTCTTTTGGAAAATAGGCATTCTGACTGAAGTGAGAAGAAATCTCATTGTGTTTTGATTTGCATTTTCCTGGTGGGTTGGGGATGATGAGGACTTTTTAGTGTGTCCTCTGGACAACTGTATGTCTTAGTTTCAGAAATGAGTATTCCAGCCTTTGCCCATTTGTTTTCAAGCTATTGAGTTGTGGGGAGTTCCTTATGTACTTTGAATATTGACCCATTAACAGATCTATGGTGACCCAATCATTGCTCCCATCCTGTAGGATGCCCCTTCTGTTTCTTTAGTTTTCTGTGTTGTGGTGAAGCACTTTAGTTTGATATGATTACATCCTCTATTTCTGATGGTGTTTACTGTGCTCTTGCAGTCACTTTGAGACCATCATTGCCTACAGAGATGCCATGGAGCTTCTTCCTTGTGATTTGTTCTGGTATTTTTATTGTTTCCTGTCTGACATTGGAGGTTGGTGATAAATTATCCACTTGTAAATTCCTTTATGTGGCTATTCAGTTTGTCCCCAACCTAGTTTATAGAAGATACTTGATTTTTCACTGGGCGTTGTTGCTTCTTTGGGAAAAGGCCGTGACTTAGCTGCAAATGCAGTGACTTAGTTCTGGGCTCCTGTTGTTTTTCATAAGCTCAAGTCTCTGCTTTTCTGCAGTGCTATCCTATTTCGGTACGTAAAGCTTTGTAGTAGTATATCATGAAGTTAGGTAGTGTGATGCCTCCAGCTTTGTGCGTTTTACTGGATTGCTCTGGGCTTTCAGGATGTTCTGCCGTTTCACAGGAAATTTAGGATTCTCAGATTACTTTTCTAAGAAGAATGGGTCATTGATATTTTTACAGGGGTTGTATAGGATCTGAGGATCACTCAGGTAGTATTGATGTCAATGCCATTTAGACAATGTGTTTGTGTGCACATGCTCAGGGCCAAGAGACACTGGGTGTCCTCAGCAATAGTGAGGTGGGCCTTAATGTCCAGCCAGATTGCCTTCCTGGAAACACACAGAGGATCCCCTTCCGTTTTGCTGTCTCTTCACATTTCCTCCCCTGCGAGCCCTGTGTGGTCCTCCAGATTCCCTGTGCGATGGCCTGCCTTTTTTGTGGGTGGGGAGTTGCTGGGTGAATGAGGATGGCAGAGGGGAACAAGCATGTCAGGAGAGCCTGGGTTCATCCAAATGGGACTTGGCAGGCCTGGGAGAGCCATTCTGGGAGGATGTAGACCTGGACAGGCCTCAGATGGGCATCTGTATGGAGGGTGAGACAGCCCTGGTGGATCCCAAACTGAAGGCCAGGTAGTGGCACGCCTCAGGACAGAGAAGGGAGCTAGCAAGGGATGATGAGGCAGCTATCTCTTGATCCTGGCTTCTTACCCATTGACCTTTGCTAATTATGCCTATTTAGCAGATTAGGGTTCCCCCATCCTGAAATGTGGGAACTACAGTTCCCTTATGGACCTTTCTCCACCAGCCCATGATGGCCTGAGTTTGCTCACTGCAATCTCCTCCCTGAGCCTTGGCTTCTCTATGTGCATCCTAACTCCGGGACCCACAGGCTTCTCAACCCCCAGGCCTGGGCTGCTTCCCTGTCCTCTTCTCTGTTCCCTCTCTGAGGGCCTAACTCCGTTGAGTAGTGCTGCAGGAGATTGAGCCACAGGCCCTGGCTGATGACCTCGGGGACTGGGCAAAGTGGTCGTGACAGGTCAGGTTCCGGTCCAAAGCCAATTCCTCCGATGCCGAGGAATGTCCAACAAGGTCCTTTGCCATGACGCCGCATAGCTGCCCCACCTCAGCAAACCTGCCATACCCTGGGCAGTCACAGTCAGCCAACCAGCTGAGGAAGCTCAGTTAGGCAGTGCCCTGCAGGAAACTGGGGCCTTCACCTGAATGAGCCTAGAACCACTTGACTGCAGTGGAGCCAGTCGCCCTGTATCCTGGAGGGAGAGGAGTCAGGAAGGCTAACGCCAGGCCGAGCTTCCCAGGTACTACCCCCTCTACCATACCAGGAGGCACTCCTCATTGAGGATGCCAACGCAATACTCCTTAGTGAGCACTTCGTTGCCAAAGTAAATGTTGTGATGACAGGCAAACTTCTTCCTGCCAGTTGTACTCATGATGAGTGAGTTCCTCCTCCTGCCTGTCCAAGAAGGAGAAAGAGGACAGCCAAGGGACAATTTCATCTAGGTGGGCTGAGGTGGCCTTCTAGCTGGGGTGAAGCATGCGTTTCCCCTTCCTAGCTCCCCGACTGAGACACCCCTGAGCTCCAGGAGCACCTCAAACTGACCTGGATCTTAGAACCCTTCCCCAGACCCGGGCTTACCATCCTGACCAGCAATCCAACATGTAGCTTTGAAGGACTTCCTCATGATGTTTCAGCTACTTGCTCTCACCGGAAATAATCACAACTTTTAAACTGTTCTTCATGCCAACTTAAATGTTTCATTTTTACTACCTCATGTTTTGGATGAGGCATGTATTTTTAAATAGATTTTCACCCTTATTGTACCTCTGTGATAAACTGCTTACTTACATTCATACCATAATTATCTTTCAGTTTTACTTGTCTGTTCCCCAAGATTCAGTGAAACTAAGAATTCTATTTATGCTTGTATCTTTCAGCAACCATATGTGAGATAATGGTGCACATTACTGCAGAAATCACATATACAGGTCCAAAGGGAGACGAAGAAAAAGAAAGCAAGTTTTAAAGTCTGTACATTCCTAACTCTGTATCAGAAACTCACAAATAACAGTGAAATCAAAGAATGATCACAGCCAATTCCTTTTCATACCTAGACTGAAATAAGAATCTTCAAAAGAAAAGAAAGTTCAGAATTTGGGTTTGCAAAAAGTTTCCTATATAGACAAAATTATTGGTAACTTTCTCTGACTAGAAAACAAACAAAAATCCACGTTTTTCATATGTGTAAATATACACATTTTTATTTCCATCAGTGATGATACGCAAGTAAGTAATAAAGTGAAAGTACAATAAATTGATATATGGAATGTTCACAGTCTCCAAATATTCCATTGAGACTATTAATTTTATGTAAACCATAAAGAATGCTTCATGAAACTACATTATACAGTGTCTTTTAGTATTTTACTCACATTTTAAATAATCAACAATTAGAGGGAATTCTTCCTCATTATTTATTACGACTACCGTTATTTTCCTTGAGTAATCCTGTTGAAATTAAGTATTTTAAATAAAACATTAAAAACAAATTATATTGACTGATTTCAGCTTTTAATGAAATCCTACTTGTGTATTTGTAGTAATGTGAAGTATAACTTTCTCCTCACAATTACTCTTTTATAAAACCGGTGTTATTGTTTTCTCTGACACTAACATTGTGATATCTCACAGCTTTACTGTGTGTATACATGACATCCCTCCAGAGAGTAGGCGTCAAATATGTGGAAAAATCATATTTGTGACAAAATTCTGGGAAAGGCAATGGTGAAATGGAAGAATAATTTCTAACTTGCTAACTGTTGGTCAATGGGTTTGTATTTATTTAGCTATAGACACGTATGTGCACACTGTGAGTTTGCCCATGTACATATACATTTCTAGGAGATACCCGTAATATATGGGTTGTGTAATTTTTAATTTATCCACTATTGTGTATGTGTGAAATTAGAAAAGCAGTTACCTTTTCTTTACTCAATTTGTTGGAAAGCCAAAAAAGTCTGTCAACCTTCATTTCAATTAATCCAATACTGTTAACTGCGGACACCTTCATTCTCCTTGTTCTCCTTTGGCAACCGGGAAGTTAATTCTCACTCTAATTCAGCTCTCAGGGTGTGATCCACAAACTTTGTATATGCTTAAAAGGATAAAAGTTCAGTGAAATGTCAAGCCATGCTGTGAAATGTTCCATTGTTTCTATATCTCTAATTGTCCTTTCATGTTATAGAGGCAAGAAAAACAATTCAATGTGTTTCTTAGTATCCAGTCCAATGCACTCTTTCTTCATAATATGCCAAACCCATCCCTTCAAGGCCTTGACATCTCAACATGGCTGGACGTCTCAAAATCTCTTCTCATTAATAACCATTATGTTAATCACTGTTGCCCACAACTGGAATTCGACTGTGAAATCCCCTGGTGGAAATTGCTGTAATGGCTCAAACTACTGGAATGACTATTTGTTTTACCTGAAAACATCTGATGAGCATATACATATGCTATGTGCATGAACATATTGTACATTAACAACATACCATCACTGCCAGTAGATAATAGGTATCCCAAACCTTTGAACCAAACTGACCTCAGGTGCTCCCACAAACCAAGCTTTTTCCTCCACAGGAGGAAAAAACCGCAAGTCCAGGCCGGGCGTGGTGGCTCTCGCCTGTAATTTCCACATTTTGGGAAGCCGAGGTTGGTGGGTCACTTGAGGTCAGGAGTTCGACACCAGCCTAGGCAACATGGCAAAAACCTGTCTCTACCAAAAATAGAAGAAGTAGCCAGGCCTAGTGGCACATTCCTGTGGTCGAGCTACTTGGGATGCTGAGGCAGGAGAACCGCCTGAACCTGGGAGGCAGAGGTTGTAGTAAGCTAAGATCAGACTACTGCACTCCAGCCTGGATGACACAGCGAGACCATGTGTCAAAAAAGAAAAAAAACAAAGCAACTCCACTCGTCCAGTCGCTTAGGTAAAAAGTACTGTAGTTGGCTGGGCACGATGGCTAACGCCTGTATTCCCAGCACTTTGGACTTTGGAAGGCTGAGACGGGCAGATCACCTGAGATCAGCAGTTGGAGACCAGTCTGGCCAACATGGTGAAGCCTGGCCTCTACTAAAAATACAAAACATTAGCTGGGCATGGTGACGAATGCTTGTAATCCCAGCTAGTCGAGAGGGGGAACCTGGGAGGCAGAGGATGTGGTGAATGGAGATGATGCCACTGCACTCCTGCCTGGGCTACACAGCGAGTGTACCCTGTGAGAAACAAAGGTGAACAGAAGAAAAGTTCTTTATTTAAATATCTAGTACATTAATTTTCAAGTTGTTGTAGAAACATTTCTCTTTAAACTCCTATTGTAATGTCACTTTTCCTGCTACTCACAAATTTAATCTGTAATATTTGCAGTATCGTGAAGTTCTAAGTACATTTAAATTCCTATTATGATAATCCATGGATTGCTGAGAAATAGTGGTTTTAATTTTGTTGTTCAATTTCCACTTAATTTTATTTCAACTTGTGTTAACTCAATTGAAAATTCTTTAGTAGTTTTTTAAATCTCATATCAAGACTTTTATTCACATCAATTGCTGTATAAATGCTCCCACCTTGAAGAACACTCTCTTATAGCCTGCTTCCCTACGACAGTCTTGACTGGTTGCCCTCCAGGCCTGTTTCAATTGTCTCATTCTAGGACTTACATTCACTACCCTTTTAAGAATTTATCTTTCTCTTTTCTTGTGTGTCCTGTTTTCTGCATTTCACATCTTTATCTTTCTTGGTTTACTTCTTCTTTTTGGTAGGAAAAAATCTCTAGTAATTTCTTGAGGAAAGGTTCACCTGGAGACAAAATTTTCGAGTTCTCATATGTCTGAAAAATGTTATGTTTTCTCCTTGTACATTTGATTTTAGTCTATTTGGAAATAAAAACATATGTCAGAAATCAGTTTCTTTTAGAATTTTCAAATCAGAACTCCATAATCCATTGCCTTCTGCTTTATAGCGGTAGTGTTGAGATTTTTTTTTTTTTTTTTTAATTTGACATGGAGTTTCGCTCCTGTTGCACAGGCTGGAGTACAATGGCAGGATCTCAGCTCATCGCAACCTGCACCTCCTGGATTGAAGTGATTCTCCTGCCTCAGCCTCCCCAGTAGCTGGGATTACAGGTAGGCGCCACCATGCCTGGACAATTCTGTGTTTTTAGTAGAGATGGGGTTTCTCCATGTTGGTCAGGCTGGTCTCAAACTCCTGACATCAGGTCATTCGCCTGCCTTGGCCTCCCAAAGTGCACCTCGGCCTCCCAAACTGCGCCTTGGCCTCCCACAGTGCTGGGATTACATGCATGAGCCACCATGCCTGGCCAGTGTTGAAAATTTCTAAATCATCTGGTTCCTCATCCTTTGTTCGTGACCTATTTTTACCTCTCTGGAAACTTACACCATTTTCTCTTTGTTCTCAGTGTTCTCAAATTGTACATTGATGTATCTTGACACGAGTCTGCTTTCATCGATTTTCATGCTATTTTGCTAGGTGTTCGCCTTTTAATCTGTAAATAAGCATCCTTATGTTCTGAGACTTTTTAATTATTTGCCAACAATTTATCCCCCTTTGTTTTACTTATTTATTTCACTTCTATAATTCATATAAATAAAATAATTGGAAAAAATTATCTTGGAGAAGCAGATACCATCACACTGATTCTGTCTGTGTTAACCTATCATACCTGAAGGTTGTCATATTTTATTAAGCAGAAATGTTGTATTTCTTGGTATTCACATTACAACCTGAAGATGGGCAATGACTGTCAAAATTTTAAATGTATGGGTAATAGTTAGAAGATGCAAGCACTGTATCCTCCAGAATTTTAGCATATGAAAATTGCTAATTTTAAATTCCAGGCACATTGATTTAAGCTTCAACATTCTCCCAGCTAAAATGAATCCATTTGTGCTAAGTTCTGTGATCAAAGGTGAATAAGACATTGTTTCTGCCTTCAGTGATAGCTGAGTCCAAAGGGAGACAAATAGAAATGATGTAAAAAGAGAGATAAGTAGTTCATGCGCAGTGGCTCACCAGCACTTTGGGAGGGCAAGGAGGGAGGATCATGAGGTCCGGAGATTGAGGCCATCCTGACTAACAAGGTAAAACCCTGTCTCTACAAAAAATTAGCCAGCCTTGGTGGCACACACCTGTAGTCCCAACTTCTTGGGAGGCTGAGGCAGGACAATTGCTTGAACCCGGGAGACGGAGGTTGCAGTGAACGGAGATCATGCCACTATACTCCAGCATAGGCAACAGAGTGAGACTCTGTTTCAAGAAAAAAAAGACATAAAGTGCTATAAAAACTGAGAAAAGGGACAGAATATCTGTGACAGATAATTTGTTTGGGTCAGTTGGAAATGAGGAGGTCTCAGTGTATGCTTTTACTGTTTCACGTTTGATTATGGGCAGAAACAAATGAATCTTAATATTTATGGGGTCACAGACACTTTTTAAAGGTGATGAAATCTATGATGATTCTTTCCATAAAAATCTATGTAACATACATCTGTATTTTACTTAGAAACTCAGAATGTGCACCATCAAGTGCTCTGGATAGAGTAGAATGAGTAGTAGTATTTAAGGCAGACAAGATGGGAAGGGGAATCCAAACACAGGAAATGCCCTGTGCGAGAGCCTGGACACAAAAAAGCTCGTACATTATTGGAATCAAAGTGAGTATAACATAATTCAGGGTGACTGGAGCATAGCTGGAAGATGAACCAATCATGGCGTAAGATGAAAACAGAAGGCCAGGCACGGTGGCTCACGCCTGCAATCCTACATTTTGGGAGGCACTGGCGGGCAGATCACCTAAAGTCAGAATTTGAAGACCACCCTGGGTAAAATGGCAAAAGCCCATCTCTAATGAAAATACAAACATTATCCACGCATGGTGTGGGGGTGACTGTAATCGTAGCTACTCAGGAGGCTGAGGCAGCAGAATCGGTTAAACCTGAATGGCAGAGGTTGCAGTGATCTGACATCGCACCACTTAACCATTAAACACCAGCCTGGAAGAAAGATTGAAACTCCATCTCAAAATAAATAAATAAATAAATAAATAAATAAATAAATAAATAAAAAATTTAGAAAGGCCGGGAGCGGTAGCTTCTGCATATAATCCCAGCAATTTTGGAGGCTGAAGTGGGCAGATCACTAGGAGTTGGGATTTCAAGATCAGCCTGACCAACTGGGAGAAATCCCATCTCTACTAAAAAAAAAAAAAAAAAAAGTACAAAATAAGCCCAGCACGATGGCGAGTGCCTGTAATCCCAGCTACTTGGGAGGCTGAGGCAGGAGAATCGCTTGAATCCAGGAGGTGGAGTTTGCGGTGAGCTGAGATCGCGCCATGGCACTCCAGCCTGGGCAACAAGAGCGAAACTCTACCTCAAAAATAAACACACAAAAATGAAACTAGAAGATAAGTATATATCCAGGGATAAAGCATGAAGTATCTCCAATGTCACTCATGCACTTTGTTTACTCAGAGACAACACCAGGATTGATTAAAATTATGCACATCATGTCAACCCTTTTCTAAATGTTAACAAATGTCACTGGAACAGCTAGTACCCATGGAATAGGATGTAACATTCTGACTGCAGGCTTTCACTTGCATTCCCTACAGGTGTTGAGTGTGGAGTGTTCAAACCTCAAGCTTATAGATTCATGAAGGAAAAATTATGTGCATTGAAAATTGAGAACAACTATGTTAAGAACAATATTCCATGAAAGTAAGTTCCTATGTACTCATCTGCTCTTAATTGTATTACACTGTTCTCATGCAGAATGATACAAGTAACAATTATTATTGTTATTACTATTATTAGTATTATGAAATGGAGTCTAGCTCGGTAGTCCATACTGGAGCGCACTGCTGCGAACTCAGCTCACTGAAACCTCCGACTCCTGGGTTCAAGGGATTCTCCTGCTTCAGCCTCCCATGTAGCTGGGATTGCAGGCACCCACCAAAACACCTAAGTAATTTTTATATTTTCAGTAGGGACGTGGTTTCACTGCATTGGCCAGGCTGGTCTTGAACTCCTGACTTCCTGAACCACCCACCTTGGACTCCCAACGTGCTGGGATTACAAGTGTGAGCCACCGCACCCAGCCAAAATTAATATTTTGAAATATTTAGAAATATATGTTCTCGGGCACAGTGGCTCAAGTCTGTGATCCCATGACTTTGGGAGGCCGAGGTGGGTGGACCACTTGAACTGAGGAGTTGGAGACTAGCTTGAAAATATGGTGAAACCCTGTCTCTACAAAAGATACAAAAAATTAGCCAGGACTGGAGGTGTGTGCCTGTGTTCCCAGCTACTGAAGAAGCTAAGGTGAGAGGATTGTTCAGGAGGATCACTTGAGCTCAGGAGGATGAAGCTGCAGTGCGCAGAGATTGAGCTTCTGCACTCCAGTCCAGTCTGGGCAAGAAAGTGAGGTTCTGTCTCTTGTACGTAGGGGTGTGTGCGTGTGTGTGTGTGTGTGTGTGTGTGTGTGTGTGTATACACATATGCCTGTATATGTATACACACACTCATATATACATATATAAGAAAGAGTGAAACTCCCTCATACACACACACAGACACACACACACATACAAACACGCACACAAACATATATTCTTGGCCACCTTAATTCCTCTATAATGGAATTCTGAACAGCATGCTTAAGGGTCAATACCAGGGCCTGCAGGCAGATAGCCTGTGCCAGAACTGTTCAGAGTGGGTTTTTTCACATTATACAGTTTCATCTTCTGAGTACACTTCCTGATCCTATTGTTCCCTTCATATCTTGCATATCTTTCTGGGGAAAAGACCACATGCAGCAATACCTTTTTTTTTTTTTTTTTTTTTTGCTAAGTGTTTTCTTATTATTTGGAGGAGTTTTTAGTCGAAAAATTTCTAAGGACGAAACTTTTCGTCTTTTGGCTCAGGAAACTGCAGGCACCAGTTGCACAACAGTATTTAAGAGTAGCACAGATAATAAGTCATATCCATTGCCTTAAACAAAATGTACAGAATTCGGTATTTTTAGTTACACGCGAACACTATATAGGGTTTGCAATTGATCATTTTTATATTCTATATTCTATTTGATACTGAACATAGAGCGTCAAGAATTGGGGCACACAATGATTTTTCAGTAAATATGCATAGAGTGCTGTAAATATTGAGATTGGAAAACATACCATGTTTCTGCCCTCATCATGTTCTCATTCTATTAAATGTTGTAATAACACAACTTTGAGTCATAAATCTTTCAAAAGAGAAGTACACACAAAAAAGAGCTAGACAAATACGTGGGACATTATGATCATTTAGAGCTTGTATCAGTTACAGCCAGGTCTTCAAGGCCCATAAATGCCAGGATAGAAAGTTTAGAACAAACTGTCTACACAAAGGCAAGTTTTTGTTGCTGTTGTTGTTTTTTCATAGGAAAATAATATCAGAGTTTCACAAAGGTTATAAGACTAACTGCAATATATAGGATGGGTTGAAGATCAGCAAGAGAAGACAGAAGGTGAGTTCTGAGTTTTATTAAATGCTTAAACTAACATATGATGGTGGCCTGGGTAAAGAAAGTTGAAGCAAGGACTGGAAGAAAGAGACAGGTGCAAGAATCATTGTAAAGATAAAGTCCACAAGTCTTGGCATGAGTTTTCAAATTGAGGCTAGTAAAAAATATTGTGGGATTCTTGCCATTCATCTATCCATCAAATTATTCAATGCAACTTTATTAAGATTCTAGATTATTATTAATCTTTATCATTATTCAAGATTATTAAGGTGTATTACTCATTGAATAATAAATATTGCATGCATGTTTATTACTATGCAAAAAGCACTGTGCTGGGTTCTGGAGGTACAGCAATGAATATGGGGTTAATGGTCCCCAACTTCATGAAGCTTTACATAGAGGGAGAGACAGATAATAAATAAAAGACACAAGCAGTCGTAAATGTTGTGAAGGAAATTTTGGGACGCGGAAAGAGAGTAACAGATAGTAGTGACGGTTGGTATAACAGACAGAACTACTGTACATTGGGCACTAAGTGAAGCTTTCTCCAGGGAAGTCTTATGTGATATATCTGAAAGAGCAGCCATTGATAAAGAGGGAAAAAAACAGCTGCCAACCCTCTAAAATAGGAGAATTTTGGCCTAGCTCTGTGTTTGAAGAACAGAGAGTTGCTAATGTGCAGAATAAAGCTGAGAATTTGAGTAAGAGGAAAATGGTAAAGTAACCAGTGGTTTTAATAGTACAGATGGGAATGCTGTCCTTGATAAAAGTAGTTCCAGTGGAATGAGACCAAAACCCAATTGAACTGAACTGAAAAGCCAGTGGGAAGAAATGAGGGAAGTGGGTACAGCGTGCTTAGTGGAGAAAAGTAATGAAGGGGTAGGTGTCAGGGGAGTAAACAACGGGAAAAATTCTAATTTATAAAAGCAATCTAAGAATTTAGATCACAGCTGTATATGTATACTGAGGTGGTAGAGAGGGAGAGATTAACGTACATGAGAAAATAAAATTGACAGCAGTGGATTGCGGTTTCTAGCACCTACAGTTCACTCTCACTTTGCCTGTGAGTTGGATAAATGTCTGAAAGCTGATTGTTTTTCAAAGTTGGTTTCTATTTGGGAAAGAAGGGAGTAGGGAACAACATGACATTGTAAACTGCAAAGCAAAATAAGGATATAGAGTACATAGAGGAAGAAAGAGCTCGGGCACTAGAAGATCTTGTTCCTCAAACCGCATGCTGCCTACTTTGTAGTCTAGCTTGACACGTGAGCCCTACTCCAGTTTCCAAAAGAACAATGATTGTTTCATTTAATCGGACCAAGGGCACTTGACACATCCCACCATATACATCTGTCATTTCAAAGAAGAAAGAGTATTTTAGAACTACAAATAGAAATAATGTAACATTAAGATGAAAATCAAATAACAAATCTAGCTTCGTTGAAAATCTGTCTATACTGATATCTTATTATTTTTTTTAATTCTGCCAAGGATTAGTGAACATATTCTCCCAGTCTTTTGTCTGTATGTTAAAACTTGCTAAACACCTCAAGTCTCGCATAAGAACTACAATGGAAAATGGATCAGTCAGGAGTTCTTCCATACAATTATCAATAAATTATATTTCTTCATACTGAAATTTGTTTTTTCATTATTGTAAGAAATTAACTTTTATATTAATAGTAGGTGATGTAACAAAGCAGGTCTTTAAGGAGATAACTGACACTGGATTTCCATGCCATTACTCAGGTGGCCCTTATTTGCCAGCCAGGTTCCCTCCCTGGACACACACTGAAGGTCCCCAACCATTTTGCGATCTCTTCACATTCCCAGCTCCTGAGGAAGCTCCAAAATACCTGTCCATGAAGAAAATAGAACATTTCCGCACACTGGATCCCAGTGTGGTCCTCCAGATTCCCTGTGAGGTGGACTATCTTGTATGGGAAGGCAGGGCACTGGGAGGGAGGATGTCAGAGACGATAACACATGTCAGGGCAGCCCAGGGTCATGGAAACAGAACAAGACAGTCCCGGGAGAAACATTCTAAAACGGCATAGACCTAGGTGGGCCTCAGGTGGACATCTGCGTGGAGAGGGAGAGGGCCCTGGTTGAGCTCAAAATGAGCCCCAGGTGGTAGCAGATCTTAGGGCAGGGCATGGAGCTGGCAAGTGATGATGAGACAGCTATCCCTTAAGCCCTGCTTCTCACCCACTGACTTTAGCCACATATGCATCCTAGTGGCTTAACGTTCCCCAATCCTGACATGTGGGTGTTATAATTTCCTGATGGGCCTTTCTCCCCCAAACCATGGATTGCCTGGGATTGCTCACTGCAGTCTCCTCCATGATCCTTGGGTTCTCCATGAGGGGCACAGATCCAGGACTCAAAGGCCTCTGAGTTGCCAATCCTTGGTTGCTCGCCTGGCCTCCTCTCTGTTCTGTCTCTAATGCTGTCCTTCCCTCCATGGGATAGAACTGCAAAGCATTGAGCCATAGGCCCTGGCTGATGATCTAGGGGACTGCAGAAGCAAGTCCAGGGGAGTTCAGGTCACAGCTTAAAGCCAGTTCCCCGGAGACCAAGGAATGACCAGCGAAGTCCTTTCCCAGGATGCCCCACGGCGAACCCCACCTCAGCAATCCTGCCAAAACCCGGGCAGTCTTATTCAGCCAAACAACCTCCACCTCCACCTCAGCCATGATGTCTTTCATATGATAAGCTCAGCCGTTGTGTCTTCCAATATGATAAGGTCAGGTAGGAGGTGTACTGCCTGCAGCTGGAGGCTTGACCTTCATGATCCCAGAACCACTGGACTGCAGTGGAATGAGACACTCTGTACCCTGCAGGGAGAGGAGTCAGGAAGGTTCATGCCAGACCTCACCTCCCACACACCAGCTGCCCTACCATGCTGGGAGGCATTCCTTACCGAGGATGCCAACACAGTACTCCTTAATGATGACTTCACTGTCGAAATAGAGATTGTGACGACATGAAATCTTCATCCCGCCGCCGGTAACCGGGATCGCTGAGGTCCTCCACCTGCCTGATCAAGGAGAAAGAGAATGGATTCAATACAACCATCTTATCTAGCTGGGCTGTAGTGAACCACGAGTTTCCACTTTCCATTTCTCCCACTGAGACAACCCTGGTCCCCAGGGGGACCACAGACTGACTCAGAAACTGGACCCCTCCCACCGACCCAGGCTCCCCAGCCTGACCTACAAATCCATCATGTAGCAAAGCAGGACTTCATCATGGTTTCCGGCCCAGGCCGACATCTCGTGTGCCAAACAACCTACCTCTGGTCAGGAAGCCTCCAGATGATTGGGTGGGCAAGTCTCGTGACGCCCTGCAGTTTTGCAAGAGCACAGAGACTGTGGAGCAGGGCTATCTCCCAGACATTTGGCCTGTCACCGTCCGTTGTTGGTCCTGTGTCTCTGTCTGGCGAGGAGGCAACGGCACAGCTATGGTGGTTTGTGGAGTGGGTGGACCCCGGCCAAGACGGCCTGGGCTGACAAGAGCGGAGAGGAAGAAGAAGTGGGCAGGTGGTTGCAGCTGAGGAGCGGAGGGGCGGGGTGGCACGGGGTGGTGTGAGGCGGCTGCTTCTCCGGGTTCATGAGCTGCAGGAGGCCTTTGTGTGCTGAGTGCCGGACCTGCTCTGCTGATGTCCGGGTGTGTGCTGTCTTCTCATCCTAGTCTCCCTGAGGGGTGGGCCTGCCCACTTGAGGGAAGTCCTGTAGTAAGAAACGGCGGCAGAGTTGTGCCTGGCGCTCCCCATGGGAATTGCGTGGGTGCAAAGGAGGTTATATAGACTCAAGGCCTACACCCCTTTGGGTTCGGCGCCGGCAGGGGGAAGAAAGCCTATCTGGGGAGCTGGTGCCTGCCTTGAGGTGGTCGGCAGCCCCATGCACCGCGAACCCGTCTTAAGCACCTTGTGTTTCTGGGCTGAGCCTGTTGGAAACGGGCACCGAGAGCATGGGGTGGTTGAATGGCTGGCAATGGCAAAGAGACTGCCCGTCCTCCAGGGACGTTCCCAGGGAAACGTGCCCTTCGACTTTCTGCTGCGCGGGAAGGGACCTTGGCGCCGCGATTCTCCCTTGTGAGTGCTGTGCTTGGCTCCCCTTGCCTACCACGTGTTCCCAGGGCTGCTACAAGCAAGCTGCAAGGATATGGCTCTGGCCCAAAAGGCGGAGATGCCCTGTGGCCTGGGGCACTCACGGAGCCCAGCTCCAAGTGAAGGACCTCCAGCGAGTCCATTGACGGCACAGGTGTTCTTGGTCCAGGGCCAGGCTGTGCCCGCTGGCCCTCCTTCTGCCACATCACGTCGGTCTCCTCCTCAACCACCACCTCCACCTCAGCCATTATGTCTTCCACCATCAGCACCGCCTCCTCTTCCAAGGCCGCCTCCTTGCTCTGTACTCCGGCCGTCCTCAACAGCAGAGCCTCCAGCCTGAACACGGTGCCGTCCTGTGTGCTCCCACAGATCCCGGCCTGCGCAGCCCAGCCCAACCTCCGCACCCCTAGGCTCTTGGGGACCGATCCCCCACAGACACCCTCCCTAAAAACCCACGGGCATCGCCCTGCTGAGAACCTAGTCCCACACCCACGTGGACCCAGGTTTCCTGAGGAGCTCCGCTGGACCCGCAGATCCTGCAATGGCCACAGGGCTCGGCTCCCCCGCAGGCTCAACTGTGCACAGGAGCTCAGGAGCCAGAGGCCCAGGCCCTGGGCCTGCAGAGCACCACCAGCAGGCACCGCAGCCACTGCAGCGGGTGCGGGAGCCTCTGGGTCGGCAAGGCATTGCAAAACACCGTGCGCGCAAGTCATCAATGGCCAACCCTGGCGGCCGGCCTCTGGTGTGCCCAGGGCATAGGACAAGAGGCCCTTTGGAATGCTCCTTGGACTGCAGCATCCTCAGGGAGGAAGCATGGTACGCAGAGCCTGTATTTGCCTCGACCTGCGATAGTGTGTGCCGGGGTTCTGGCCTCTACAACAGATCAATTTCACCTTAGCACAAGGAGGCGACTTTCCTCCCACGTGCCCGGCCCGACTCACTTCCCCTAGGCCGCCCCTGTCAACCTGGCCCCAGCAACCAGAGAGAGTTCTCTGGATCTGCAGTATTGCTTCCGTACCATCCAGCTGGCCTGCCTAACGAAGAGAGATGTTTCATGTGTTCATGACACATAGAGATTTTCATGGCTTGCCACACTCAGGATGTCAGGACACAGGGCTGCCGTGCCCACAATTCCAAATGCCACGCAGCCCGTCTGTCCCAGGATGCCGAGCTACCGGGCACAAGCTCCAAGGGCTTCTCGGAGGAGGTTTGGGGAGAGGAGTTGGCGTTAGGGGGAGTTGGAGATGCAGGCCCACCAGTGGCTGTGCCGCCCAGGGAGACGCCCACCGCCCTCCCATTCATTGGCCAGCATGGGAGGAAGGCGGTCGCAGCGCGGCTCCCCGCGCTCTTCCCGCGCAGTCCATTAGGGGGCGCCCGGGAGCCCCGCGCATGCGCACTGAGGGCCCGCTGACCCACTGGGTGCAATAAAGGCTGCGGCCGGGTTCGTGTGGCTCGGTTCGGGCAGCATAGGCCTTGCTCAGTGGGAGTGCGGAGGAGGGCACCGTTTTCAGGATGGAGGCTGTACAGGAGGGGGCGGCCGGGGTGGAGAGTGAGCAGGTGGCTTTGGGGGAGGAGGCGGTGCTGGTGTTGGATGACATAATGGCGGAGGTGGAGGTGGTGGCCCAGGAGGAGGGCCTCGTGGAGCCGCAGGAGGAGGCCCAGCGGGCACAGCCTGGCCCTGGGCCCATGACCCCAGAGTCTGCACTGGAGGAGCTGCTGGCCGTTCAGGTGGAGCTGGGGCCGGTTAATGCCCAAGCCAGGAAGGCCTTTTCTCGGCAGAGGGAAAAGATGGAGCGGAGGCGCAAGGCCCACCTAGACTGCAGAGGCGCGGTCATCCAGAGCGTCCCTGGCTTCTGGGCCAATGTTGTATCCTTCTCAGTGTTTCTTCTGCCTTTCTGGTGGAGAGGTGCTCTCGGGGAAGTGTAAGTAACTTATGGGCAGCTTGGCATCGATGTGACGCCACCTTTGGGGAACAAAGGTGAGTTGCCCCGGACAAATGTGGCTAGGGAAAACTGCAGCAGGCGTGGGTACTATTTTCCTGCGTGCGGCAGAGAAACCCTTGGTGATGCCGAGCAGCAGACGTTTGGGGCATGTTTTTGAAGAACAGAAGCGAGTTCAGACCAGAATAGGTTTTTGTGTGCATCAAGCTATTTTTAAGGCAGTGTGATTGCTCCCCCTTTCTAGTCCGATCTGGGACTGGGCGTCTTCGGCTATAAGCAGATTCTGCCACTCCTCAGACACCAGCAAGTCTCTGCAAATCGCACCTCCGCATGTCAGTGCAGTCAGCCTCAGAATTATACACCCTCTGTGAAGCCAAGGGGCCTTATTTTAGGGGTAGGGGGAGGCGAAAGGAGGTCATATACGTGGAAGCAGATCTGAGAAATCCCCTACCCCAGCCTCTGGGTGCTCTTAGGCCTTCTTCCCTGTTGCTCCTAGCTTCTCCTTCCACCGCATGTAAAGCCTCTTTGACCTAAATCAGATTGCAAACCACCCCCAGATGTCAGCCCTGATCACTGACCAAGATGAAGACATGCTGAGCTACATGATCAACTTGGAGGTGAGGACAGCAAGACTGAGGCTAGAGGGTTTAGTGGGGGAGGGTAAGGGAAATAATTGGTTCCTGTGAGCAACAGTTGGCACCTCACCCAAAAAGGTATTTAAACTTTCTCCACCTTGTCCTGACAGGTGGAAGAAGTGAAGCATCCCGTTCATCTCTGCAGGATCATGTTGTTCTTTCGGAGTAACCCCTACTTCCAGAATAAAGTGATTACCAAGGAATATCTGGTGAACATCACAGGTGACAGGTGGCTCCCAGGATGGGTAGTGGAAGGAAGATGGTGGGTGGATCATTGCCAACGTGATCCAGTCCCCTTCCCACAAAACTTTCTGTCTCTGTAGAATACAGGGCTTCTCATTCCACTCCAATTCAGTGGTATCCAGATTATGAAGTTGAGGCCTGTCGCCGCAGACACCACAACAGCAGCCTTAACTTCTTCAACTGGTTTTCTGACCACAACTTCGCAGGATCTAATAGGATTGCTGAGGTGGGTCCTCACTGGGAAACATCAGCAATGACCCTGGTGTGTTCCCACCTGTTTGGGTCACCAGTCTGAGCCCTGATGAGGCGTTTGCCGATTGATTCCCCTGACAGATCCTATGTAAGGACCTGTGGCGCAATCCCCTGCCGTACTACAAGAGGATGAAGCCACCTGAAGAGGGAACAGAGATTTCAGGTGAGCCGTTCAGTTGGAACTGGAGCTGTTTGATGCCCACTATGAGGGGGTTGACACACCTGCCTATTCAGGGAGCCTGGACGCTCGTTTCAGAAATGTAGAAATTGAGGCTGCTTTCCTATATGTAGAAATTCCTTGAGAGGACGAGAGAGAGTGACAGAATCCAGGACATTCATGGCATTGGGCTGAAAAAGGCAGATTAGAGACTGCACTGCAAGGCAGGTTATAGCTGTGAGTCTTAAGCCCAGGGGAGCATAGTCCATTTCCAGAATCACTGAGAAGTGAAGCTGAAAATCATTCACTTCAATCTGTAGCCCTTGATTCCATGGCCGTCAACCCCAGCGGCAGTCATCCTACCTACTCCATGAGATTGGGCTCCCTGAATGTGCCTCCTGGTCATCCCTGTCCTAGACCGCAAAGGATTGTTTAGATTGATGGATTTCCTTGAGCTATTGCCGCATCAGATTTCTGTGTGCTTTTAGTGTACAATGCATCTTGTTAGCTGACTCCCCTCACAGAGAGTACTGGGAATGGGGCAGGTATTGCGGAGAACAGTTTGTAACCCATGGTAGGAGGAAGTTTAAGAGATCACAAATGGGGAAGGGATATCCTTTTCTCAGCGGGCCCTGCAATTAAAACATTTCAAAGTATGGCTGAGAGAAATGCGTTTTGACATGCGTTTGTGTTTCTCTAGGGGACTCCCAGATGTTGAGTTGACTGTGAGGGAGCATCGGACCTTACTTAAAACAGCAGAACTCCTAAAAAGTTACTACCGTATGCAGGATGTCAGTACTCAGCATGGTCTTATGCCCAGGAAGTAAAGGAAAAACCGACCCAGTCACAAAAAAATCAGACAGGAAAAGGGGGTAAACTTGGATTGTATGGAATGCCAAATAAATATTCTCAAGAATGTTTGACTGTGTGTGTGTGTGTTTGTTTCTGTGTGTGTGTGTACGTTTATCCCCTGGATTTGGGTGTCATATTGAATTGATCAATCAATATGCTTTATTTTCTTCATGGAACTGACCCGTCTGTGTTGGAGCTGGGCCTCTAAAATTGTGGAGTGAATGGGTGTGGAATGTGTTGGGATTCTTCCTACAGGACAGAGTTGGGGAGGTCAAAGCAAAAGACAGCTTAGTTGGAAACTTACTTTGTCCTATGGAAGCAGAAGTAGTTCAAGGAAAGGGGTTAAGGTTTCCACAGCCCAGTTTGCTGGGACCTCTAAAATCCTTCATTTTGGGTATCATCATACACAATAGATAAGCACAGGATGATGGAAATCTTGAAGTTCCCTTTCTTGTTGAATTCACGTTCTTTTAAAGGTGAATGCATAATCCTTTTCTGGGACAATCAGCCCCTCAGAACTTCTCACACATCAACGTGAGAAGAAATGGGCAGGTAAGGTGTATGGAGGGACTGTGGGAAAGGTGACAGAGGCATGTGGGAAAGCATTCAGGATATGCTTTTTGGCGTAGATGACTAAGGGAAAACACAGACTGGCAGAAGTGCGGGGAAAGGGGTTGGATTTGTGGAATATAAGATTGCTGGGGAATCCACGCATGGACTGTCTTGTCACTTGATGACACAGGATATGGACACTCTTGTTGATGTTTACATCTTTAGTTGGGTTAAGCTTTTCTCCACGATTGTATGTTAGGTGAGGAACCAGTAGTGTATGTAGCTACCAACATTACGAGTGCATTTTGTGCTCTTGCAAACTCTAGTGAGGCTCTATTCTCCCCAGTGATTGGCACTGCAGATTGTTTCTGGAGCCCAGGGCCCTCTGATTTTCTGTGGCCTTTTCAGCATACTTTGCCTAAGTTTAATAATGTAAAGAGCAGATAGTTGCACAGTATGTGTTGCAAGCCTCACACAGGAGGACAACACATACAGTTTTCATTCACGGGTGGGTGGCGGCTTCCCATGAACACCTGTGTCTATGCACAAGACGAGGGGTTGCCTGTGTCACTGATGGGTGAGGAGGATTTCAGTGTCGGCGGCAGAACTTTCTTCCCGGTTCCCAGAAAAAACAGTTCCAACATGAGCATCCATGTTGGCCACACACTAGTAGAGTGCTAACATTCCTGTCCCATATGTACTCTGGTCGGCACAGCTTCTGTGAGAAGAGCTATGTTGTTTCAGGGAGGAAGGTTTGACAGTCAAAGTTCATGAATCTGTTGTACTGCCTTCAATACGCATTCCACACCTCCTGCTCGGTAACAGCAGTTGAGCTTTGAAAATCTATAGCCCAGTTTTGCCCCTGCTCCTGGGCACAGTGCTGAAGCTCTGGAGGGGGAGTCTTGTCCTCCTCTGACTACTGTCCCCATGACCCACAAACACAGGAGAAACAGGTTTTCTCAGCAAATTATTCTGAAAACATTCGGAACCCTTTGGCCCCGTGAAGCTGCCCTTTATCTCACTGTGTGCAGGTCAAAGACACTGTGGTCCAGTACAGTATCCCTATAGTGGGAATGGGGCCACAGATTGGTGCCTGCACTCAGGGCAACTCAGATTAGGAAATGTCTGGGGACTTGCCTATAATCAGGTCATGTGAAAAGGTCTTGCCCCAAATTTAATGCATAGGAAAAAGTTGAGGAAGGTGTCTTGCAATGATTTCTCTAGGAGGTAAATAGATAAGAAGGAGACCATAAATAGATGGCTAGGGCTAGTTTTGGAACTAGCCTGTTTTAAAGTGGTGGTAGGGGAAGAGCTTTTTACAAGGCAGGCAGCAAACCAGGAACTGTCTACAATGGAAGGGCGTGCCATGGGTTGGTGGCTCAGCCATATTGCCACCCCACCGAGTGAATGCAGCCGACTGGGCTCCTTCCTCAAATCCTACATACAATTCAGTCTAGTGATTTCACATGAGATCCATTGTTTTGGTATTATCAGAGATGGTGCTGAATTGTACAGGCTGTCTAACGCTTCTTCCACTGAATATCCGTGCACATGGGCCACAAACGCTAAGGGTACTGACGGATTTGTATTCTGCCTCAGTAACTCTGAAACACCTCTGTTACATCTACTGTCAGGGTCTTTTTCATGTTTAAAGTACCAAGTGTGTGTTTGTAGTTTTTAGTGTGTTTGTAGTTGTGTATGTTTATTTCTCTGCGTGGGTTTGTATCTTTCCTCTGACTCCACCTATGTCTCCCCATATTTTTCCACACTACCTGCGGTAATTTGTACATGCCTATCTCTACAACCATGCTAGAATTTGTATCTGTGTCTTTGAACATCTGTCACTCTCTCTCCCTTCCTTTCTTCCTTCCTTTCCTTTACACCCTTCCTTTCTTCTTTCCCTTCCTTCCCCACCACACTCTCTCCGTCTGTATCATCTACCTTTCTGTTCTCTATCTGAATTTAGTTTGTAATTCTGAATCTCTTGGCAGTGGCGTCAGACATCAGAATGTCTGGATGAAATTCCTCTTTGAAAGACTCTGAGCTGAAAGAGATGAGTTCTTTTTGTGAGCCATAATGAACGGTTTATTTCAGGCCAATCTAGCAATGACAGTGTTAAAAACAAATACTGAGCATTGCAGCAAAGCCAAAAGTCCCATGGATTCCACTCATCCCGCTCAGTGTATCGAAAAGGTGGAAAAGTGAAAAAGTGGGTATGCCTGTGGTCTCCCAAGCGGAAGGAGAACTTTCAAGTGATTGTGTCAGATGATTTTCCAGCAGGCAGCTATAGTTCGTAGATACATGCTGCGTAAACACAAGCACGATGATGAAACGTAGAAAATGTTCTTCTTCCTCCATTTCAGTTTTGTATTATCTTTTAACCAACATCATGCGTACAGAATTTCTTCACGACATGTCATAAACTATTGTTTAATGAACTCATACCTGAATTATTCATTGTGTCAAAGAATGTCAAACAATCATGATTCGTTATGACCTGCTACAGATAAGTGATAGGAAATAAGAAAATGAGAGCATATAGAAAGGGCACATCGTGGTCTGGGAACTTCACCAAGAGGTTCAGGCTAGCTGAATGCATGTCAGGGATTCAGAAAAAGACACTTGCACTTGTTATTAAGGGCTTTGAATGGAAAAGGAGCACTCTTTTTACATTTATGTCTTTTAAGTCATTTGGGGAGTTTGGTGTATTATTACTTACAGTGTTCTCTCTGCCCTTTCTTATTGTTCTCCCCATCTGGCGCTGTTATTATGTGAAAGCTGGTTTCCTCCATCGGATCGCGTAGGCTCTAATGATGTTTCATTTATTTTGATTCTCCTCACACTACGTAGTTTTAATTTGCCGAATGTGACTCTTTTTTTGTTGGTTTTCCGAGAATGGGTCTTACTCTGTCTTCTAGGTTGGACAGCAGCCCCAGGGTCTTAGCCCACTGCATCCCAGACACCACACACCCATGTGATCCTCTCAACTCAGACTCTCACACAGCTGGCACTAGAGGTGCATGCAACCCTTCCCAGCTATGTATTAATTTAGCAATTGATTACTTTTTGGATATGGGCCCATGTTGCCCCAGGCTCCTCTGGAACTCCTGAGTGCAGGCAATCCTCCCACCTCAGCCTACCAAAGTGCCGGAATGACAGGTGTGACCCATGGCCCTGGCATGGCTTTGAGTTTTTTGCTTTTTTCTTCTACCTCCTCACGTCTTCTTTTCAAACATGCAGTGAAGGTTTCAATTCATGGACTGTAGTCTCCGTGCCTCTAATTTCTATCTTTCAACTCATCGTCAGCATTCATTGCGATTTTCATATTTATAAATTTATATATATATATATGTGCACATATATATTTTTCCTTAACTTACCAAACGATGTTGCATTCTTTCCTGTGTCATGAAAAAGACTTTGATAGAAATGAAAAGCACCGCTTTATAATAAAATAGTTTATTGACATTTATTCTCTTAAGGCGTTTTAAAAATTGTATGTTCATTTGAAACTGTCATATGAAATGATACATATTTATAACATAAGGAGTGTTGTTCAAAAGGTCATATATATTATGCATTGGATACATCCAGCTAATCAACATATGCGTGATCTCACATACTTGTCATTTTTGTTGTGAAAAAACTTGACATGCACTGTCTTAGAATTTTGTTAGAGAAAGAATACATTATCACCAGTTATAGTCAGCAGGCTGAAGAAAATATTTTTGACCTATCCCTCCTTTCTAACTAGAAATATGAATTCTTGATCCAGCATCTCCTCAGTGCACCCTCTTCACCCCCGCCTTCGGAGTCACTACCTCTGTGAAGTCCGCTTTTTCAATTTCTTATAAGAATGAGGTCATGTGCTAGTTGCCTTTCAGATACCTGGCTTATGTGACTTAACAAAATGGCATGCACACATTCAGCAGATTCACACGCATTGTCACAACTGGCAGGATTTCCTTATTTATTATTGCATTACATTTTTCTATTCCGCGTAGGTGTATTTACCCCATTTTTTTAATCCACTCATCAATTGAGGGACACTCAGGTTGCTTCCGTTATTTTGGCTCTAGGGAAAATGTAATGAGTGCAACAATACTTGCATGGGTGCATGCACACCTTCAACATACTGATCTGTGTACTTGTGGGCGTGCCCGGGTATTTTGATTTGCTGGATCATATGGTGGGTGGTTCTACCTGTAGATTTTTGAAGACTGTTTATATTAAATAAAACCCATAAAACTTCTTGTAATGCCTGCACCAATTTACATTCTCACCAAAAGTGAGCAAGGAATTCCTTTTCTCTGCATCCTCACCAGAAATGAGGGTTTTCTTTTTTCTTTTTTTTTTTTTCTTGTCTTTTGGAAAATAGGCATTCTGACTGAAGTGAGAAGAAATCTCATTGTGTTTTGATTTGCATTTTCCTGGTGGGTTGGGGATGATGAGGACTTTTTAGTGTGTCCTCTGGACAACTGTATGTCTTAGTTTCAGAAATGAGTATTCCAGCCTTTGCCCATTTGTTTTCAAGCTATTGAGTTGTGGGGAGTTCCTTATGTACTTTGAATATTGACCCATTAACAGATCTATGGTGACCCAATCATTGCTCCCATCCTGTAGGATGCCCCTTCTGTTTCTTTAGTTTTCTGTGTTGTGGTGAAGCACTTTAGTTTGATATGATTACATCCTCTATTTCTGATGGTGTTTACTGTGCTCTTGCAGTCACTTTGAGACCATCATTGCCTACAGAGATGCCATGGAGCTTCTTCCTTGTGATTTGTTCTGGTATTTTTATTGTTTCCTGTCTGACATTGGAGGTTGGTGATAAATTATCCACTTGTAAATTCCTTTATGTGGCTATTCAGTTTGTCCCCAACCTAGTTTATAGAAGATACTTGATTTTTCACTGGGCGTTGTTGCTTCTTTGGGAAAAGGCCGTGACTTAGCTGCAAATGCAGTGACTTAGTTCTGGGCTCCTGTTGTTTTTCATAAGCTCAAGTCTCTGCTTTTCTGCAGTGCTATCCTATTTCGGTACGTAAAGCTTTGTAGTAGTATATCATGAAGTTAGGTAGTGTGATGCCTCCAGCTTTGTGCGTTTTACTGGATTGCTCTGGGCTTTCAGGATGTTCTGCCGTTTCACAGGAAATTTAGGATTCTCAGATTACTTTTCTAAGAAGAATGGGTCATTGATATTTTTACAGGGGTTGTATAGGATCTGAGGATCACTCAGGTAGTATTGATGTCAATGCCATTTAGACAATGTGTTTGTGTGCACATGCTCAGGGCCAAGAGACACTGGGTGTCCTCAGCAATAGTGAGGTGGGCCTTAATGTCCAGCCAGATTGCCTTCCTGGAAACACACAGAGGATCCCCTTCCGTTTTGCTGTCTCTTCACATTTCCTCCCCTGCGAGCCCTGTGTGGTCCTCCAGATTCCCTGTGCGATGGCCTGCCTTTTTTGTGGGTGGGGAGTTGCTGGGTGAATGAGGATGGCAGAGGGGAACAAGCATGTCAGGAGAGCCTGGGTTCATCCAAATGGGACTTGGCAGGCCTGGGAGAGCCATTCTGGGAGGATGTAGACCTGGACAGGCCTCAGATGGGCATCTGTATGGAGGGTGAGACAGCCCTGGTGGATCCCAAACTGAAGGCCAGGTAGTGGCACGCCTCAGGACAGAGAAGGGAGCTAGCAAGGGATGATGAGGCAGCTATCTCTTGATCCTGGCTTCTTACCCATTGACCTTTGCTAATTATGCCTATTTAGCAGATTAGGGTTCCCCTATCCTGAAATGTGGGAACTACAGTTCCCTTATGGACCTTTCTCCACCAGCCCATGATGGCCTGAGTTTGCTCACTGCAATCTCCTCCCTGAGCCTTGGCTTCTCTATGTGCATCCTAACTCCGGGACCCACAGGCTTCTCAACCCCCAGGCCTGGGCTGCTTCCCTGTCCTCTTCTCTGTTCCCTCTCTGAGGGCCTAACTCCGTTGAGTAGTGCTGCAGGAGATTGAGCCACAGGCCCTGGCTGATGACCTCGGGGACTGGGCAAAGTGGTCGTGACAGGTCAGGTTCCGGTCCAAAGCCAATTCCTCCGATGCCGAGGAATGTCCAACAAGGTCCTTTGCCATGACGCCGCATAGCTGCCCCACCTCAGCAAACCTGCCATACCCTGGGCAGTCACAGTCAGCCAACCAGCTGAGGAAGCTCAGTTAGGCAGTGCCCTGCAGGAAACTGGGGCCTTCACCTGAATGAGCCTAGAACCACTTGACTGCAGTGGAGCCAGTCGCCCTGTATCCTGGAGGGAGAGGAGTCAGGAAGGCTAACGCCAGGCCGAGCTTCCCAGGTACTACCCCCTCTACCATACCAGGAGGCACTCCTCATTGAGGATGCCAACGCAATACTCCTTAGTGAGCACTTCGTTGCCAAAGTAAATGTTGTGATGACAGGCAAACTTCTTCCTGCCAGTTGTACTCATGATGAGTGAGTTCCTCCTCCTGCCTGTCCAAGAAGGAGAAAGAGGACAGCCAAGGGACAATTTCATCTAGGTGGGCTGAGGTGGCCTTCTAGCTGGGGTGAAGCATGCGTTTCCCCTTCCTAGCTCCCCGACTGAGACACCCCTGAGCTCCAGGAGCACCTCAAACTGACCTGGATCTTAGAACCCTTCCCCAGACCCGGGCTTACCATCCTGACCAGCAATCCAACATGTAGCTTTGAAGGACTTCCTCATGATGTTTCAGCTACTTGCTCTCACCGGAAATAATCACAACTTTTAAACTGTTCTTCATGCCAACTTAAATGTTTCATTTTTACTACCTCATGTTTTGGATGAGGCATGTATTTTTAAATAGATTTTCACCCTTATTGTACCTCTGTGATAAACTGCTTACTTACATTCATACCATAATTATCTTTCAGTTTTACTTGTCTGTTCCCCAAGATTCAGTGAAACTAAGAATTCTATTTATGCTTGTATCTTTCAGCAACCATATGTGAGATAATGGTGCACATTACTGCAGAAATCACATATACAGGTCCAAAGGGAGACGAAGAAAAAGAAAGCAAGTTTTAAAGTCTGTACATTCCTAACTCTGTATCAGAAACTCACAAATAACAGTGAAATCAAAGAATGATCACAGCCAATTCCTTTTCATACCTAGACTGAAATAAGAATCTTCAAAAGAAAAGAAAGTTCAGAATTTGGGTTTGCAAAAAGTTTCCTATATAGACAAAATTATTGGTAACTTTCTCTGACTAGAAAACAAACAAAAATCCACGTTTTTCATATGTGTAAATATACACATTTTTATTTCCATCAGTGATGATACGCAAGTAAGTAATAAAGTGAAAGTACAATAAATTGATATATGGAATGTTCACAGTCTCCAAATATTCCATTGAGACTATTAATTTTATGTAAACCATAAAGAATGCTTCATGAAACTACATTATACAGTGTCTTTTAGTATTTTACTCACATTTTAAATAATCAACAATTAGAGGGAATTCTTCCTCATTATTTATTACGACTACCGTTATTTTCCTTGAGTAATCCTGTTGAAATTAAGTATTTTAAATAAAACATTAAAAACAAATTATATTGACTGATTTCAGCTTTTAATGAAATCCTACTTGTGTATTTGTAGTAATGTGAAGTATAACTTTCTCCTCACAATTACTCTTTTATAAAACCGGTGTTATTGTTTTCTCTGACACTAACATTGTGATATCTCACAGCTTTACTGTGTGTATACATGACATCCCTCCAGAGAGTAGGCGTCAAATATGTGGAAAAATCATATTTGTGACAAAATTCTGGGAAAGGCAATGGTGAAATGGAAGAATAATTTCTAACTTGCTAACTGTTGGTCAATGGGTTTGTATTTATTTAGCTATAGACACGTATGTGCACACTGTGAGTTTGCCCATGTACATATACATTTCTAGGAGATACCCGTAATATATGGGTTGTGTAATTTTTAATTTATCCACTATTGTGTATGTGTGAAATTAGAAAAGCAGTTACCTTTTCTTTACTCAATTTGTTGGAAAGCCAAAAAAGTCTGTCAACCTTCATTTCAATTAATCCAATACTGTTAACTGCGGACACCTTCATTCTCCTTGTTCTCCTTTGGCAACCGGGAAGTTAATTCTCACTCTAATTCAGCTCTCAGGGTGTGATCCACAAACTTTGTATATGCTTAAAAGGATAAAAGTTCAGTGAAATGTCAAGCCATGCTGTGAAATGTTCCATTGTTTCTATATCTCTAATTGTCCTTTCATGTTATAGAGGCAAGAAAAACAATTCAATGTGTTTCTTAGTATCCAGTCCAATGCACTCTTTCTTCATAATATGCCAAACCCATCCCTTCAAGGCCTTGACATCTCAACATGGCTGGACGTCTCAAAATCTCCTCTCATTAATAACCATTATGTTAATCACTGTTGCCCACAACTGGAATTCGACTGTGAAATCCCCGGTGGAAATTGCTGTAATGGCTCAAACTACTGGAATGACTATTTGTTTTACCTGAAAACATCTGATGAGCATATATATATGCTATGTGCATGAACATATTGTACATTAACAACATACCATCACTGCCAGTAGATAATAGGTATCCCAAACCTTTGAACCAAACTGACCTCAGGTGCTCCCACAAACCAAGCTTTTTCCTCCACAGCTTTCTTTTTATGTCAAAAAACCGCAAGTCCAGGCCGGGCGTGGTGGCTCTCGCCTGTAATTTCCACATTTTGGGAAGCCGAGGTTGGTGGGTCACTTGAGGTCAGGAGTTCGACACCAGCCTAGGCAACATGGCAAAAACCTGTCTCTACCAAAAATAGAAGAAGTAGCCAGGCCTAGTGGCACATTCCTGTGGTCGAGCTACTTGGGATGCTGAGGCAGGAGAACCGCCTGAACCTGGGAGGCAGAGGTTGTAGTAAGCTAAGATCAGACTACTGCACTCCAGCCTGGATGACACAGCGAGACCATGTGTCAAAAAAGAAAAAAAACAAAGCAACTCCACTCGTCCAGTCGCTTAGGTAAAAAGTACTGTAGTTGGCTGGGCATGATGGCTAACGCCTGTATTCCCAGCACTTTGGACTTTGGAAGGCTGAGACGGGCAGATCACCTGAGATCAGCAGTTGGAGACCAGTCTGGCCAACATGGTGAAGCCTGGCCTCTACTAAAAATACAAAACATTAGCTGGGCATGGTGACGAATGCTTGTAATCCCAGCTAGTCGAGAGGGGGAACCTGGGAGGCAGAGGATGTGGTGAATGGAGATGATGCCACTGCACTCCTGCCTGGGCTACACAGCGAGTGTACCCTGTGAGAAACAAAGGTGAACAGAAGAAAAGTTCTTTATTTAAATATCTAGTACATTAATTTTCAAGTTGTTGTAGAAACATTTCTCTTTAAACTCCTATTGTAATGTCACTTTTCCTGCTACTCACAAATTTAATCTGTAATATTTGCAGTATCGTGAAGTTCTAAGTACATTTAAATTCCTATTATGATAATCCATGGATTGCTGAGAAATAGTGGTTTTAATTTTGTTGTTCAATTTCCACTTAATTTTATTTCAACTTGTGTTAACTCAATTGAAAATTCTTTAGTAGTTTTTTAAATCTCATATCAAGACTTTTATTCACATCAATTGCTGTATAAATGCTCCCACCTTGAAGAACACTCTCTTATAGCCTGCTTCCCTACGACAGTCTTGACTGGTTGCCCTCCAGGCCTGTTTCAATTGTCTCATTCTAGGACTTACATTCACTACCCTTTTAAGAATTTATCTTTCTCTTTTCTTGTGTGTCCTGTTTTCTGCATTTCACATCTTTATCTTTCTTGGTTTACTTCTTCTTTTTGGTAGGAAAAAATCTCTAGTAATTTCTTGAGGAAAGGTTCACCTGGAGACAAAATTTTCGAGTTCTCATATGTCTGAAAAATGTTATGTTTTCTCCTTGTACATTTGATTTTAGTCTATTTGGAAATAAAAACATATGTCAGAAATCAGTTTCTTTTAGAATTTTCAAATCAGAACTCCATAATCCATTGCCTTCTGCTTTATAGCGGTAGTGTTGAGATTTTTTTTTTTTTTTTTAATTTGACATGGAGTTTCGCTCCTGTTGCACAGGCTGGAGTACAATGGCAGGATCTCAGCTCATCGCAACCTGCACCTCCTGGATTGAAGTGATTCTCCTGCCTCAGCCTCCCCAGTAGCTGGGATTACAGGTAGGCGCCACCATGCCTGGACAATTCTGTGTTTTTAGTAGAGATGGGGTTTCTCCATGTTGGTCAGGCTGGTCTCAAACTCCTGACATCAGGTCATTCGCCTGCCTTGGCCTCCCAAAGTGCACCTCGGCCTCCCAAACTGCGCCTTGGCCTCCCACAGTGCTGGGATTACATGCATGAGCCACCATGCCTGGCCAGTGTTGAAAATTTCTAAATCATCTGGTTCCTCATCCTTTGTTCGTGACCTATTTTTACCTCTCTGGAAACTTACACCATTTTCTCTTTGTTCTCAGTGTTCTCAAATTGTACATTGATGTATCTTGACACGAGTCTGCTTTCATCGATTTTCATGCTATTTTGCTAGGTGTTCGCCTTTTAATCTGTAAATAAGCATCCTTATGTTCTGAGACTTTTTAATTATTTGCCAACAATTTATCCCCCTTTGTTTTACTTATTTATTTCACTTCTATAATTCATATAAATAAAATAATTGGAAAAAATTATCTTGGAGAAGCAGATACCATCACACTGATTCTGTCTGTGTTAACCTATCATACCTGAAGGTTGTCATATTTTATTAAGCAGAAATGTTGTATTTCTTGGTATTCACATTACAACCTGAAGATGGGCAATGACTGTCAAAATTTTAAATGTATGGGTAATAGTTAGAAGATGCAAGCACTGTATCCTCCAGAATTTTAGCATATGAAAATTGCTAATTTTAAATTCCAGGCACATTGATTTAAGCTTCAACATTCTCCCAGCTAAAATGAATCCATTTGTGCTAAGTTCTGTGATCAAAGGTGAATAAGACATTGTTTCTGCCTTCAGTGATAGCTGAGTCCAAAGGGAGACAAATAGAAATGATGTAAAAAGAGAGATAAGTAGTTCATGCGCAGTGGCTCACCAGCACTTTGGGAGGGCAAGGAGGGAGGATCATGAGGTCCGGAGATTGAGGCCATCCTGACTAACAAGGTAAAACCCTGTCTCTACAAAAAATTAGCCAGCCTTGGTGGCACACACCTGTAGTCCCAACTTCTTGGGAGGCTGAGGCAGGACAATTGCTTGAACCCGGGAGACGGAGGTTGCAGTGAACGGAGATCATGCCACTATACTCCAGCATAGGCAACAGAGTGAGACTCTGTTTCAAGAAAAAAAAGACATAAAGTGCTATAAAAACTGAGAAAAGGGACAGAATATCTGTGACAGATAATTTGTTTGGGTCAGTTGGAAATGAGGAGGTCTCAGTGTATGCTTTTACTGTTTCACGTTTGATTATGGGCAGAAACAAATGAATCTTAATATTTATGGGGTCACAGACACTTTTTAAAGGTGATGAAATCTATGGTGATTCTTTCCATAAAAATCTATGTAACATACATCTGTATTTTACTTAGAAACTCAGAATGTGCACCATCAAGTGCTCTGGATAGAGTAGAATGAGTAGTAGTATTTAAGGCAGACAAGATGGGAAGGGGAATCCAAACACAGGAAATGCCCTGTGCGAGAGCCTGGACACAAAAAAGCTCGTACATTATTGGAATCAAACTGAGTATAACATAATTCAGGGTGACTGGAGCATAGCTGGAAGATGAACCAATCATGGCGTAAGATGAAAACAGAAGGCCAGGCACGGTGGCTCACGCCTGCAATCCTACATTTTGGGAGGCACTGGTGGGCAGATCACCTAAAGTCAGAATTTGAAGACCACCCTGGGTAAAATGGCAAAAGCCCATCTCTAATGAAAATACAAACATTATCCACGCATGGTGTGGGGGTGACTGTAATCGTAGCTACTCAGGAGGCTGAGGCAGGAGAATCGGTTAAACCTGAATGGCAGAGGTTGCAGTGATCTGACATCGCACCACTTAACCATTAAACACCAGCCTGGAAGAAAGATTGAAACTCCATCTCAAAATAAATAAATAAATAAATAAATAAATAAATAAATAAATAAAAAATTTAGAAAGGCCGGGAGCGGTAGCTTCTGCATATAATCCCAGCAATTTTGGAGGCTGAAGTGGGCAGATCACTAGGAGTTGGGATTTCAAGATCAGCCTGACCAACTGGGAGAAATCCCATCTCTACTAAAAAAAAAAAAAAAAAAAGTACAAAATAAGCCCAGCACGATGGCGAGTGCCTGTAATCCCAGCTACTTGGGAGGCTGAGGCAGGAGAATCGCTTGAATCCAGGAGGTGGAGTTTGCGGTGAGCTGAGATCGCGCCATGGCACTCCAGCCTGGGCAACAAGAGCGAAACTCTACCTCAAAAATAAACACACAAAAATGAAACTAGAAGATAAGTATATATCCAGGGATAAAGCATGAAGTATCTCCAATGTCACTCATGCACTTTGTTTACTCAGAGACAACACCAGGATTGATTAAAATTATGCACATCATGTCAACCCTTTTCTAAATGTTAACAAATGTCACTGGAACAGCTAGTACCCATGGAATAGGATGTAACATTCTGACTGCAGGCTTTCACTTGCATTCCCTACAGGTGTTGAGTGTGGAGTGTTCAAACCTCAAGCTTATAGATTCATGAAGGAAAAATTATGTGCATTGAAAATTGAGAACAACTATGTTAAGAACAATATTCCATGAAAGTAAGTTCCTATGTACTCATCTGCTCTTAATTGTATTACACTGTTGTCATGCAGAATGATACAAGTAACAATTATTATTGTTATTACTATTATTAGTATTATGAAATGGAGTCTAGCTCGGTAGTCCATACTGGAGCGCACTGCTGCGAACTCAGCTCACTGAAACCTCCGACTCCTGGGTTCAAGGGATTCTCCTGCTTCAGCCTCCCATGTAGCTGGGATTGCAGGCACCCACCAAAACACCTAAGTAATTTTTATATTTTCAGTAGGGACGTGGTTTCACTGCATTGGCCAGGCTGGTCTTGAACTCCTGACTTCCTGAACCACCCACCTTGGACTCCCAACGTGCTGGGATTACAAGTGTGAGCCACCGCACCCAGCCAAAATTAATATTTTGAAATATTTAGAAATATATGTTCTAGGGCACAGTGGCTCAAGTCTGTGATCCCATGACTTTGGGAGGCCGAGGTGGGTGGACCACTTGAACTGAGGAGTTGGAGACTAGCTTGAAAATATGGTGAAACCCTGTCTCTACAAAAGATACAAAAAATTAGCCAGGACTGGAGGTGTGTGCCTGTGTTCCCAGCTACTGAAGAAGCTAAGGTGAGAGGACTGTTCAGGAGGATCACTTGAGCTCAGGAGGATGAAGCTGCAGTGCGCAGAGATTGAGCTTCTGCACTCCAGTCCAGTCTGGGCAAGAAAGTGAGGTTCTGTCTCTTGTACGTAGGGGTGTGTGTGTGTGTGTGTGTGTGTGTGTGTGTGTGTGTATACACATATGCATGTATATGTATACACACACTCATATATACATATATAAGAAAGAGTGAAACTCCCTCATACACACACACAGACACACACACACATACAAACACGCACACAAACATATATTCTTGGCCACCTTAATTCCTCTATAATGGAATTCTGAACAGCATGCTTAAGGGTCAATACCAGGGCCTGCAGGCAGATAGCCTGTGCCAGAACTGTTCAGAGTGGGTTTTTTCACATTATACAGTTTCATCTTCTGAGTACACTTCCTGATCCTATTGTTCCCTTCATATCTTGCATATCTTTCTGGGGAAAAGACCACATGCAGCAATACCTTTTTTTTTTTTTTTTTTTTTTGCTAAGTGTTTTCTTATTATTTGGAGGAGTTTTTAGTCGAAAAATTTCTAAGGACGAAACTTTTCGTCTTTTGGCTCAGGAAACTGCAGGCACCAGTTGCACAACAATATTTAAGAGTAGCACAGATAATAAGTCATATCCATTGCCTTAAACAAAATGTACAGAATTCGGTATTTTTAGTTACACGCGAACACTATATAGGGTTTGCAATTGATCATTTTTATATTCTATATTCTATTTGATACTGAACATAGAGCGTCAAGAATTGGGGCACACAATGATTTTTCAGTAAATATGCATAGAGTGCTGTAAATATTGAGATTGGAAAACATACCATGTTTCTGCCCTCATCATGTTCTCATTCTATTAAATGTTGTAATAACACAACTTTGAGTCATAAATCTTTCAAAAGAGAAGTACACACAAAAAAGAGCTAGACAAATACGTGGGACATTATGATCATTTAGAGCTTGTATCAGTTACAGCCAGGTCTTCAAGGCCCATAAATGCCAGGATAGAAAGTTTAGAACAAACTGTCTACACAAAGGCAAGTTTTTGTTGCTGTTGTTGTTTTTTCATAGGAAAATAATATCAGAGTTTCACAAAGGTTATAAGACTAACTGCAATATATAGGATGGGTTGAAGATCAGCAAGAGAAGACAGAAGGTGAGTTCTGAGTTTTATTAAATGCTTAAACTAACATATGATGGTGGCCTGGGTAAAGAAAGTTGAAGCAAGGACTGGAAGAAAGAGACAGGTGCAAGAATCATTGTAAAGATAAAGTCCACAAGTCTTGGCATGAGTTTTCAAATTGAGGCTAGTAAAAAATATTGTGGGATTCTTGCCATTCATCTATCCATCAAATTATTCAATGCAACTTTATTAAGATTCTAGATTATTATTAATCTTTATCATTATTCAAGATTATTAAGGTGTATTACTCATTGAATAATAAATATTGCATGCATGTTTATTACTATGCAAAAAGCACTGTGCTGGGTTCTGGAGGTACAGCAATGAATATGGGGTTAATGGTCCCCAACTTCATGAAGCTTTACATAGAGGGAGAGACAGATAATAAATAAAAGACACAAGCAGTCGTAAATGTTGTGAAGGAAATTTTGGGACGCGGAAAGAGAGTAACAGATAGTAGTGACGGTTGGTATAACAGACAGAACTACTGTACATTGGGCACTAAGTGAAGCTTTCTCCAGGGAAGTCTTATGTGATATATCTGAAAGAGCAGCCATTGATAAAGAGGGAAAAAAACAGCTGCCAACCCTCTAAAATAGGAGAATTTTGGCCTAGCTCTGTGTTTGAAGAACAGAGAGTTGCTAATGTGCAGAATAAAGCTGAGAATTTGAGTAAGAGGAAAATGGTAAAGTAACCAGTGGTTTTAATAGTACAGATGGGAATGCTGTCCTTGATAAAAGTAGTTCCAGTGGAATGAGACCAAAACCCAATTGAACTGAACTGAAAAGCCAGTGGGAAGAAATGAGGGAAGTGGGTACAGCGTGCTTAGTGGAGAAAAGTAATGAAGGGGTAGGTGTCAGGGGAGTAAACAACGGGAAAAATTCTAATTTATAAAAGCAATCTAAGAATTTAGATCACAGCTGTATATGTATACTGAGGTGGTAGAGAGGGAGAGATTAACGTACATGAGAAAATAAAATTGACAGCAGTGGATTGCGGTTTCTAGCACCTACAGTTCACTCTCACTTTGCCTGTGAGTTGGATAAATGTCTGAAAGCTGATTGTTTTTCAAAGTTGGTTTCTATTTGGGAAAGAAGGGAGTAGGGAACAACATGACATTGTAAACTGCAAAGCAAAATAAGGATATAGAGTACATAGAGGAAGAAAGAGCTCGGGCACTAGAAGATCTTGTTCCTCAAACCGCATGCTGCCTACTTTGTAGTCTAGCTTGACACGTGAGCCCTACTCCAGTTTCCAAAAGAACAATGATTGTTTCATTTAATCGGACCAAGGGCACTTGACACATCCCACCATATACATCTGTCATTTCAAAGAAGAAAGAGTATTTTAGAACTACAAATAGAAATAATGTAACATTAAGATGAAAATCAAATAACAAATCTAGCTTCGTTGAAAATCTGTCTATACTGATATCTTATTATTTTTTTTAATTCTGCCAAGGATTAGTGAACATATTCTCCCAGTCTTTTGTCTGTATGTTAAAACTTGCTAAACACCTCAAGTCTCGCATAAGAACTACAATGGAAAATGGATCAGTCAGGAGTTCTTCCATACAATTATCAATAAATTATATTTCTTCATACTGAAATTTGTTTTTTCATTATTGTAAGAAATTAACTTTTATATTAATAGTAGGTGATGTAACAAAGCAGGTCTTTAAGGAGATAACTGACACTGGATTTCCATGCCATTACTCAGGTGGCCCTTATTTGCCAGCCAGGTTCCCTCCCTGGACACACACTGAAGGTCCCCAACCATTTTGCGATCTCTTCACATTCCCAGCTCCTGAGGAAGCTCCAAAATACCTGTCCATGAAGAAAATAGAACATTTCCGCACACTGGATCCCAGTGTGGTCCTCCAGATTCCCTGTGAGGTGGACTATCTTGTATGGGAAGGCAGGGCACTGGGAGGGAGGATGTCAGAGACGATAACACATGTCAGGGCAGCCCAGGGTCATGGAAACAGAACAAGACAGTCCCGGGAGAAACATTCTAAAACGGCATAGACCTAGGTGGGCCTCAGGTGGACATCTGCGTGGAGAGGGAGAGGGCCCTGGTTGAGCTCAAAATGAGCCCCAGGTGGTAGCAGATCTTAGGGCAGGGCATGGAGCTGGCAAGTGATGATGAGACAGCTATCCCTTAAGCCCTGCTTCTCACCCACTGACTTTAGCCACATATGCATCCTAGTGGCTTAACGTTCCCCAATCCTGACATGTGGGTGTTATAATTTCCTGATGGGCCTTTCTCCCCCAAACCATGGATTGCCTGGGATTGCTCACTGCAGTCTCCTCCATGATCCTTGGGTTCTCCATGAGGGGCACAGATCCAGGACTCAAAGGCCTCTGAGTTGCCAATCCTTGGTTGCTCGCCTGGCCTCCTCTCTGTTCTGTCTCTAATGCTGTCCTTCCCTCCATGGGATAGAACTGCAAAGCATTGAGCCATAGGCCCTGGCTGATGATCTAGGGGACTGCAGAAGCAAGTCCAGGGGAGTTCAGGTCACAGCTTAAAGCCAGTTCCCCGGAGACCAAGGAATGACCAGCGAAGTCCTTTCCCAGGATGCCCCACGGCGAACCCCACCTCAGCAATCCTGCCAAAACCCGGGCAGTCTTATTCAGCCAAACAACCTCCACCTCCACCTCAGCCATGATGTCTTTCATATGATAAGCTCAGCCGTTGTGTCTTCCAATATGATAAGGTCAGGTAGGAGGTGTACTGCCTGCAGCTGGAGGCTTGACCTTCATGATCCCAGAACCACTGGACTGCAGTGGAATGAGACACTCTGTACCCTGCAGGGAGAGGAGTCAGGAAGGTTCATGCCAGACCTCACCTCCCACACACCAGCTGCCCTACCATGCTGGGAGGCATTCCTTACCGAGGATGCCAACACAGTACTCCTTAATGATGACTTCACTGTCGAAATAGAGATTGTGACGACATGAAATCTTCATCCCGCCGCCGGTAACCGGGATCGCTGAGGTCCTCCACCTGCCTGATCAAGGAGAAAGAGAATGGATTCAATACGACCATCTTATCTAGCTGGGCTGTAGTGAACCACGAGTTTCCACTTTCCATTTCTCCCACTGAGACAACCCTGGTCCCCAGGGGGACCACAGACTGACTCAGAAACTGGACCCCTCCCACCGACCCAGGCTCCCCAGCCTGACCTACAAATCCATCATGTAGCAAAGCAGGACTTCATCATGGTTTCCGGCCCAGGCCGACATCTCGTGTGCCAAACAACCTACCTCTGGTCAGGAAGCCTCCAGATGATTGGGTGGGCAAGTCTCGTGACGCCCTGCAGTTTTGCAAGAGCACAGAGACTGTGAAGCAGGGCTATCTCCCAGACATTTGGCCTGTCACCGTCCGTTGTTGGTCCTGTGTCTCTGTCTGGCGAGGAGGCAACGGCACAGCTATGGTGGTTTGTGGAGTGGGTGGACCCCGGCCAAGACGGCCTGGGCTGACAAGAGCGGAGAGGAAGAAGAAGTGGGCAGGTGGTTGCAGCTGAGGAGCGGAGGGGCGGGGTGGCACGGGGTGGTGTGAGGCGGCTGCTTCTCCGGGTTCATGAGCTGCAGGAGGCCTTTGTGTGCTGAGTGCCGGACCTGCTCTGCTGATGTCCGGGTGTGTGCTGTCTTCTCATCCTAGTCTCCCTGAGGGGTGGGCCTGCCCACTTGAGGGAAGTCCTGTAGTAAGAAACGGCGGCAGAGTTGTGCCTGGCGCTCCCCATGGGAATTGCGTGGGTGCAAAGGAGGTTATATAGACTCAAGGCCTACACCCCTTTGGGTTCGGCGCCGGCAGGGGGAAGAAAGCCTATCTGGGGAGCTGGTGCCTGCCTTGAGGTGGTCGGCAGCCCCATGCACCGCGAACCCGTCTTAAGCACCTTGTGTTTCTGGGCTGAGCCTGTTGGAAACGGGCACCGAGAGCATGGGGTGGTTGAATGGCTGGCAATGGCAAAGAGACTGCCCGTCCTCCAGGGACGTTCCCAGGGAAACGTGCCCTTCGACTTTCTGCTGCGCGGGAAGGGACCTTGGCGCCGCGATTCTCCCTTGTGAGTGCTGTGCTTGGCTCCCCTTGCCTACCACGTGTTCCCAGGGCTGCTACAAGCAAGCTGCAAGGATATGGCTCTGGCCCAAAAGGCGGAGATGCCCTGTGGCCTGGGGCACTCACGGAGCCCAGCTCCAAGTGAAGGACCTCCAGCGAGTCCATTGACGGCACAGGTGTTCTTGGTCCAGGGCCAGGCTGTGCCCGCTGGCCCTCCTTCTGCCACATCACGTCGGTCTCCTCCTCAACCACCACCTCCACCTCAGCCATTATGTCTTCCACCGTCAGCACCGCCTCCTCTTCCAAGGCCGCCTCCTTGCTCTGTACTCCGGCCGTCCTCAACAGCAGAGCCTCCAGCCTGAACACGGTGCCGTCCTGTGTGCTCCCACAGATCCCGGCCTGCGCAGCCCAGCCCAACCTCCGCACCCCTAGGCTCTTGGGGACCGATCCCCCACAGACACCCTCCCTAAAAACCCACGGGCATCGCCCTGCTGAGAACCTAGTCCCACACCCACGTGGACCCAGGTTTCCTGAGGAGCTCCGCTGGACCCGCAGATCCTGCAATGGCCACAGGGCTCGGCTCCCCCGCAGGCTCAACTGTGCACAGGAGCTCAGGAGCCAGAGGCCCAGGCCCTGGGCCTGCAGAGCACCACCAGCAGGCACCGCAGCCACTGCAGCGGGTGCGGGAGCCTCTGGGTCGGCAAGGCATTGCAAAACACCGTGCGCGCAAGTCATCAATGGCCAACCCTGGCGGCCGGCCTCTGGTGTGCCCAGGGCATAGGACAAGAGGCCCTTTGGAATGCTCCTTGGACTGCAGCATCCTCAGGGAGGAAGCATGGTACGCAGAGCCTGTATTTGCCTCGACCTGCGATAGTGTGTGCCGGGGTTCTGGCCTCTACAACAGATCAATTTCACCTTAGCACAAGGAGGCGACTTTCCTCCCACGTGCCCGGCCCGACTCACTTCCCCTAGGCCGCCCCTGTCAACCTGGCCCCAGCAACCAGAGAGAGTTCTCTGGATCTGCAGTATTGCTTCCGTACCATCCAGCTGGCCTGCCTAACGAAGAGAGATGTTTCATGTGTTCATGACACATAGAGATTTTCATGGCTTGCCACACTCAGGATGTCAGGACACAGGGCTGCCGTGCCCACAATTCCAAATGCCACGCAGCCCGTCTGTCCCAGGATGCCGAGCTACCGAGCACAAGCTCCAAGGGCTTCTCGGAGGAGGTTTGGGGAGAGGAGTTGGCGTTAGGGGGAGTTGGAGATGCAGGCCCACCAGTGGCTGTGCGGCCCAGGGAGACGCCCACCGCCCTCCCATTCATTGGCCAGCATGGGAGGAAGGCGGTCGCAGCGCGGCTCCCTGCGCTCTTCCCGCGCAGTCCATTAGGGGGCGCCCGGGAGCCCCGCGCATGCGCACTGAGGGCCCGCTGACCCACTGGGTGCAATAAAGGCTGCGGCCGGGTTCGTGTGGCTCGGTTCGGGCAGCATAGGCCTTGCTCAGTGGGAGTGCGGAGGAGGGCACCGTCTTCAGGATGGAGGCTGTACAGGAGGGGGCGGCCGGGGTGGAGAGTGAGCAGGTGGCTTTGGGGGAGGAGGCGGTGCTGGTGTTGGATGACATAATGGCGGAGGTGGAGGTGGTGGCCCAGGAGGAGGGCCTCGTGGAGCCGCAGGAGGAGGCCCAGCGGGCACAGCCTGGCCCTGGGCCCATGACCCCAGAGTCTGCACTGGAGGAGCTGCTGGCCGTTCAGGTGGAGCTGGGGCCGGTTAATGCCCAAGCCAGGAAGGCCTTTTCTCGGCAGAGGGAAAAGATGGAGCGGAGGCGCAAGGCCCACCTAGACTGCAGAGGCGCGGTCATCCAGAGCGTCCCTGGCTTCTGGGCCAATGTTGTATCCTTCTCAGTGTTTCTTCTGCCTTTCTGGTGGAGAGGTGCTCTCGGGGAAGTGTAAGTAACTTATGGGCAGCTTGGCATCGATGTGACGCCACCTTTGGGGAACAAAGGTGAGTTGCCCCGGACAAATGTGGCTAGGGAAAACTGCAGCAGGCGTGGGTACTATTTTCCTGCGTGCGGCAGAGAAACCCTTGGTGATGCCGAGCAGCAGACGTTTGGGGCATGTTTTTGAAGAACAGAAGCGAGTTCAGACCAGAATAGGTTTTTGTGTGCATCAAGCTATTTTTAAGGCAGTGTGATTGCTCCCCCTTTCTAGTCCGATCTGGGACTGGGCGTCTTCGGCTATAAGCAGGTTCTGCCACTCCTCAGACACCAGCAAGTCTCTGCAAATCGCACCTCCGCATGTCAGTGCAGTCAGCCTCAGAATTATACACCCTCTGTGAAGCCAAGGGGCCTTATTTTAGGGGTAGGGGGAGGCGAAAGGAGGTCATACGTGGAAGCAGATCTGAGAAATCCCCTACCCCAGCCTCTGGGTGCTCTTAGGCCTTCTTCCCTGTTGCTCCTAGCTTCTCCTTCCACCGCATGTAAAGGCTCTTTGACCTAAATCAGATTGCAAACCACCCCCAGATGTCAGCCCTGATCACTGACCAAGATGAAGACATGCTGAGCTACATGATCAACTTGGAGGTGAGGACAGCAAGACTGAGGCTAGAGGGTTTAGTGGGGGAGGGTAAGGGAAATAATTGGTTCCTGTGAGCAACAGTTGGCACCTCACCCAAAAAGGTATTTAAACTTTCTCCACCTTGTCCTGACAGGTGGAAGAAGTGAAGCATCCCGTTCATCTCTGCAGGATCATGTTGTTCTTTCGGAGTAACCCCTACTTCCAGAATAAAGTGATTACCAAGGAATATCTGGTGAACATCACAGGTGACAGGTGGCTCCCAGGATGGGTAGTGGAAGGAAGATGGTGGGTGGATCATTGCCAACGTGATCCAGTCCCCTTCCCACAAAACTTTCTGTCTCTGTAGAATACAGGGCTTCTCATTCCACTCCAATTCAGTGGTATCCAGATTATGAAGTTGAGGCCTGTCGCCGCAGACACCACAACAGCAGCCTTAACTTCTTCAACTGGTTTTCTGACCACAACTTCGCAGGATCTAATAGGATTGCTGAGGTGGGTCCTCACTGGGAAACATCAGCAATGACCCTGGTGTGTTCCCACCTGTTTGGGTCACCAGTCTGAGCCCTGATGAGGCGTTTGCCGATTGATTCCCCTGACAGATCCTATGTAAGGACCTGTGGCGCAATCCCCTGCCGTACTACAAGAGGATGAAGCCACCTGAAGAGGGAACAGAGATTTCAGGTGAGCCGTTCAGTTGGAACTGGAGCTGTTTGATGCCCACTATGAGGGGGTTGACACACCTGCCTATTCAGGGAGCCTGGACGCTCGTTTCAGAAATGTAGAAATTGAGGCTGCTTTCCTATATGTAGAAATTCCTTGAGAGGACGAGAGAGAGTGACAGAATCCAGGACATTCATGGCATTGGGCTGAAAAAGGCAGATTAGAGACTGCACTGCAAGGCAGGTTATAGCTGTGAGTCTTAAGCCCAGGGGAGCATAGTCCATTTCCAGAATCACTGAGAAGTGAAGCTGAAAATCATTCACTTCAATCTGTAGCCCTTGATTCCATGGCCGTCAACCCCAGCGGCAGTCATCCTACCTACTCCATGAGATTGGGCTCCCTGAATGTGCCTCCTGGTCATCCCTGTCCTAGACCGCAAAGGATTGTTTAGATTGATGGATTTCCTTGAGCTATTGCCGCATCAGATTTCTGTGTGCTTTTAGTGTACAATGCATCTTGTTAGCTGACTCCCCTCACAGAGAGTACTGGGAATGGGGCAGGTATTGCGGAGAACAGTTTGTAACCCATGGTAGGAGGAAGTTTAAGAGATCACAAATGGGGAAGGGATATCCTTTTCTCAGCGGGCCCTGCAATTAAAACATTTCAAAGTATGGCTGAGAGAAATGCGTTTTGACATGCGTTTGTGTTTCTCTAGGGGACTCCCAGATGTTGAGTTGACTGTGAGGGAGCATCGGACCTTACTTAAAACAGCAGAACTCCTAAAAAGTTACTACCGTATGCAGGATGTCAGTACTCAGCATGGTCTTATGCCCAGGAAGTAAAGGAAAAACCGACCCAGTCACAAAAAAATCAGACAGGAAAAGGGGGTAAACTTGGATTGTATGGAATGCCAAATAAATATTCTCAAGAATGTTTGACTGTGTGTGTGTGTGTTTGTTTCTGTGTGTGTGTGTACGTTTATCCCCTGGATTTGGGTGTCATATTGAATTGATCAATCAATATGCTTTATTTTCTTCATGGAACTGACCCGTCTGTGTTGGAGCTGGGCCTCTAAAATTGTGGAGTGAATGGGTGTGGAATGTGTTGGGATTCTTCCTACAGGACAGAGTTGGGGAGGTCAAAGCAAAAGACAGCTTAGTTGGAAACTTACTTTGTCCTATGGAAGCAGAAGTAGTTCAAGGAAAGGGGTTAAGGTTTCCACAGCCCAGTTTGCTGGGACCTCTAAAATCCTTCATTTTGGGTATCATCATACACAATAGATAAGCACAGGATGATGGAAATCTTGAAGTTCCCTTTCTTGTTGAATTCACGTTCTTTTAAAGGTGAATGCATAATCCTTTTCTGGGACAATCAGCCCCTCAGAACTTCTCACACATCAACGTGAGAAGAAATGGGCAGGTAAGGTGTATGGAGGGACTGTGGGAAAGGTGACAGAGGCATGTGGGAAAGCATTCAGGATATGCTTTTTGGCGTAGATGACTAAGGGAAAACACAGACTGGCAGAAGTGCGGGGAAAGGGGTTGGATTTGTGGAATATAAGATTGCTGGGGAATCCACGCATGGACTGTCTTGTCACTTGATGACACAGGATATGGACACTCTTGTTGATGTTTACATCTTTAGTTGGGTTAAGCTTTTCTCCACGATTGTATGTTAGGTGAGGAACCAGTAGTGTATGTAGCTACCAACATTACGAGTGCATTTTGTGCTCTTGCAAACTCTAGTGAGGCTCTATTCTCCCCAGTGATTGGCACTGCAGATTGTTTCTGGAGCCCAGGGCCCTCTGATTTTCTGTGGCCTTTTCAGCATACTTTGCCTAAGTTTAATAATGTAAAGAGCAGATAGTTGCACAGTATGTGTTGCAAGCCTCACACAGGAGGACAACACATACAGTTTTCATTCACGGGTGGGTGGCGGCTTCCCATGAACACCTGTGTCTATGCACAAGACGAGGGGTTGCCTGTGTCACTGATGGGTGAGGAGGATTTCAGTGTCGGCGGCAGAACTTTCTTCCCGGTTCCCAGAAAAAACAGTTCCAACATGAGCATCCATGTTGGCCACACACTAGTAGAGTGCTAACATTCCTGTCCCATATGTACTCTGGTCGGCACAGCTTCTGTGAGAAGAGCTATGTTGTTTCAGGGAGGAAGGTTTGACAGTCAAAGTTCATGAATCTGTTGTACTGCCTTCAATACGCATTCCACACCTCCTGCTCGGTAACAGCAGTTGAGCTTTGAAAATCTATAGCCCAGTTTTGCCCCTGCTCCTGGGCACAGTGCTGAAGCTCTGGAGGGGGAGTCTTGTCCTCCTCTGACTACTGTCCCCATGACCCACAAACACAGGAGAAACAGGTTTTCTCAGCAAATTATTCTGAAAACATTCGGAACCCTTTGGCCCCGTGAAGCTGCCCTTTATCTCACTGTGTGCAGGTCAAAGACACTGTGGTCCAGTACAGTATCCCTATAGTGGGAATGGGGCCACAGATTGGTGCCTGCACTCAGGGCAACTCAGATTAGGAAATGTCTGGGGACTTGCCTATAATCAGGTCATGTGAAAAGGTCTTGCCCCAAATTTAATGCATAGGAAAAAGTTGAGGAAGGTGTCTTGCAATGATTTCTCTAGGAGGTAAATAGATAAGAAGGAGACCATAAATAGATGGCTAGGGCTAGTTTTGGAACTAGCCTGTTTTAAAGTGGTGGTAGGGGAAGAGCTTTTTACAAGGCAGGCAGCAAACCAGGAACTGTCTACAATGGAAGGGCGTGCCATGGGTTGGTGGCTCAGCCATATTGCCACCCCACCGAGTGAATGCAGCCGACTGGGCTCCTTCCTCAAATCCTACATACAATTCAGTCTAGTGATTTCACATGAGATCCATTGTTTTGGTATTATCAGAGATGGTGCTGAATTGTACAGGCTGTCTAACGCTTCTTCCACTGAATATCCGTGCACATGGGCCACAAACGCTAAGGGTACTGACGGATTTGTATTCTGCCTCAGTAACTCTGAAACACCTCTGTTACATCTACTGTCAGGGTCTTTTTCATGTTTAAAGTACCAAGTGTGTGTTTGTAGTTTTTAGTGTGTTTGTAGTTGTGTATGTTTATTTCTCTGCGTGGGTTTGTATCTTTCCTCTGACTCCACCTATGTCTCCCCATATTTTTCCACACTACCTGCGGTAATTTGTACATGCCTATCTCTACAACCATGCTAGAATTTGTATCTGTGTCTTTGAACATCTGTCACTCTCTCTCCCTTCCTTTCTTCCTTCCTTTCCTTTACACCCTTCCTTTCTTCTTTCCCTTCCTTCCCCACCACACTCTCTCCGTCTGTATCATCTACCTTTCTGTTCTCTATCTGAATTTAGTTTGTAATTCTGAATCTCTTGGCAGTGGCGTCAGACATCAGAATGTCTGGATGAAATTCCTCTTTGAAAGACTCTGAGCTGAAAGAGATGAGTTCTTTTTGTGAGCCATAATGAACGGTTTATTTCAGGCCAATCTAGCAATGACAGTGTTAAAAACAAATACTGAGCATTGCAGCAAAGCCAAAAGTCCCATGGATTCCACTCATCCCGCTCAGTGTATCGAAAAGGTGGAAAAGTGAAAAAGTGGGTATGCCTGTGGTCTCCCAAGCGGAAGGAGAACTTTCAAGTGATTGTGTCAGATGATTTTCCAGCAGGCAGCTATAGTTCGTAGATACATGCTGCGTAAACACAAGCACGATGATGAAACGTAGAAAATGTTCTTCTTCCTCCATTTCAGTTTTGTATTATCTTTTAACCAACATCATGCGTACAGAATTTCTTCACGACATGTCATAAACTATTGTTTAATGAACTCATACCTGAATTATTCATTGTGTCAAAGAATGTCAAACAATCATGATTCGTTATGACCTGCTACAGATAAGTGATAGGAAATAAGAAAATGAGAGCATATAGAAAGGGCACATCGTGGTCTGGGAACTTCACCAAGAGGTTCAGGCTAGCTGAATGCATGTCAGGGATTCAGAAAAAGACACTTGCACTTGTTATTAAGGGCTTTGAATGGAAAAGGAGCACTCTTTTTACATTTATGTCTTTTAAGTCATTTGGGGAGTTTGGTGTATTATTACTTACAGTGTTCTCTCTGCCCTTTCTTATTGTTCTCCCCATCTGGCGCTGTTATTATGTGAAAGCTGGTTTCCTCCATCGGATCGCGTAGGCTCTAATGATGTTTCATTTATTTTGATTCTCCTCACACTACGTAGTTTTAATTTGCCGAATGTGACTCTTTTTTTGTTGGTTTTCCGAGAATGGGTCTTACTCTGTCTTCTAGGTTGGACAGCAGCCCCAGGGTCTTAGCCCACTGCATCCCAGACACCACACACCCATGTGATCCTCTCAACTCAGACTCTCACACAGCTGGCACTAGAGGTGCATGCAACCCTTCCCAGCTATGTATTAATTTAGCAATTGATTACTTTTTGGATATGGGCCCATGTTGCCCCAGGCTCCTCTGGAACTCCTGAGTGCAGGCAATCCTCCCACCTCAGCCTACCAAAGTGCCGGAATGACAGGTGTGACCCATGGCCCTGGCATGGCTTTGAGTTTTTTGCTTTTTTCTTCTACCTCCTCACGTCTTCTTTTCAAACATGCAGTGAAGGTTTCAATTCATGGACTGTAGTCTCCGTGCCTCTAATTTCTATCTTTCAACTCATCGTCAGCATTCATTGCGATTTTCATATTTATAAATTTATATATATATATGTGCACATATATATTTTTCCTTAACTTACCAAACGATGTTGCATTCTTTCCTGTGTCATGAAAAAGACTTTGATAGAAATGAAAGGCACCGCTTTATAATAAAATAGTTTATTGACATTTATTCTCTTAAGGCGTTTTAAAAATTGTATGTTCATTTGAAACTGTCATATGAAATGATACATATTTATAACATAAGGAGTGTTGTTCAAAAGGTCATATATATTATGCATTGGATACATCCAGCTAATCAACATATGCGTGATCTCACATACTTGTCATTTTTGTTGTGAAAAAACTTGACATGCACTGTCTTAGAATTTTGTTAGAGAAAGAATACATTATCACCAGTTATAGTCAGCAGGCTGAAGAAAATATTTTTGACCTATCCCTCCTTTCTAACTAGAAATATGAATTCTTGATCCAGCATCTCCTCAGTGCACCCTCTTCACCCCCGCCTTCGGAGTCACTACCTCTGTGAAGTCCGCTTTTTCAATTTCTTATAAGAATGAGGTCATGTGCTAGTTGCCTTTCAGATACCTGGCTTATGTGACTTAACAAAATGGCATGCACACATTCAGCAGATTCACACGCATTGTCACAACTGGCAGGATTTCCTTATTTATTATTGCATTACATTTTTCTATTCCGTGTAGGTGTATTTACCCCATTTTTTTAATCCACTCATCAATTGAGGGACACTCAGGTTGCTTCCGTTATTTTGGCTCTAGGGAAAATGTAATGAGTGCAACAATACTTGCATGGGTGCATGCACACCTTCAACATACTGATCTGTGTACTTGTGGGCGTGCCCGGGTATTTTGATTTGCTGGATCATATGGTGGGTGGTTCTACCTGTAGATTTTTGAAGACTGTTTATATTAAATAAAACCCATAAAACTTCTTGTAATGCCTGCACCAATTTACATTCTCACCAAAAGTGAGCAAGGAATTCCTTTTCTCTGCATCCTCACCAGAAATGAGGGTTTTCTTTTTTCTTTTTTTTTTTTCTTGTCTTTTGGAAAATAGGCATTCTGACTGAAGTGAGAAGAAATCTCATTGTGTTTTGATTTGCATTTTCCTGGTGGGTTGGGGATGATGAGGACTTTTTAGTGTGTCCTCTGGACAACTGTATGTCTTAGTTTCAGAAATGAGTATTCCAGCCTTTGCCCATTTGTTTTCAAGCTATTGAGTTGTGGGGAGTTCCTTATGTACTTTGAATATTGACCCATTAACAGATCTATGGTGACCCAATCATTGCTCCCATCCTGTAGGATGCCCCTTCTGTTTCTTTAGTTTTCTGTGTTGTGGTGAAGCACTTTAGTTTGATATGATTACATCCTCTATTTCTGATGGTGTTTACTGTGCTCTTGCAGTCACTTTGAGACCATCATTGCCTACAGAGATGCCATGGAGCTTCTTCCTTGTGATTTGTTCTGGTATTTTTATTGTTTCCTGTCTGACATTGGAGGTTGGTGATAAATTATCCACTTGTAAATTCCTTTATGTGGCTATTCAGTTTGTCCCCAACCTAGTTTATAGAAGATACTTGATTTTTCACTGGGCGTTGTTGCTGCTTTGGGAAAAGGCCGTGACTTAGCTGCAAATGCAGTGACTTAGTTCTGGGCTCCTGTTGTTTTTCATAAGCTCAAGTCTCTGCTTTTCTGCAGTGCTATCCTATTTCGGTACGTAAAGCTTTGTAGTAGTATATCATGAAGTTAGGTAGTGTGATGCCTCCAGCTTTGTGCGTTTTACTGGATTGCTCTGGGCTTTCAGGATGTTCTGCCGTTTCACAGGAAATTTAGGATTCTCAGATTACTTTTCTAAGAAGAATGGGTCATTGATATTTTTACAGGGGTTGTATAGGATCTGAGGATCACTCAGGTAGTATTGATGTCAATGCCATTTAGACAATGTGTTTGTGTGCACATGCTCAGGGCCAAGAGACACTGGGTGTCCTCAGCAATAGTGAGGTGGGCCTTAATGTCCAGCCAGATTGCCTTCCTGGAAACACACAGAGGATCCCCTTCCGTTTTGCTGTCTCTTCACATTTCCTCCCCTGCGAGCCCTGTGTGGTCCTCCAGATTCCCTGTGCGATGGCCTGCCTTTTTTGTGGGTGGGGAGTTGCTGGGTGAATGAGGATGGCAGAGGGGAACAAGCATGTCAGGAGAGCCTGGGTTCATCCAAATGGGACTTGGCAGGCCTGGGAGAGCCATTCTGGGAGGATGTAGACCTGGACAGGCCTCAGATGGGCATCTGTATGGAGGGTGAGACAGCCCTGGTGGATCCCAAACTGAAGGCCAGGTAGTGGCACGCCTCAGGACAGAGAAGGGAGCTAGCAAGGGATGATGAGGCAGCTATCTCTTGATCCTGGCTTCTTACCCATTGACCTTTGCTAATTATGCCTATTTAGCAGATTAGGGTTCCCCTATCCTGAAATGTGGGAACTACAGTTCCCTTATGGACCTTTCTCCACCAGCCCATGATGGCCTGAGTTTGCTCACTGCAATCTCCTCCCTGAGCCTTGGCTTCTCTATGTGCATCCTAACTCCGGGACCCACAGGCTTCTCAACCCCCAGGCCTGGGCTGCTTCCCTGTCCTCTTCTCTGTTCCCTCTCTGAGGGCCTAACTCCGTTGAGTAGTGCTGCAGGAGATTGAGCCACAGGCCCTGGCTGATGACCTCGGGGACTGGGCAAAGTGGTCGTGACAGGTCAGGTTCCGGTCCAAAGCCAATTCCTCCGATGCCGAGGAATGTCCAACAAGGTCCTTTGCCATGACGCCGCATAGCTGCCCCACCTCAGCAAACCTGCCATACCCTGGGCAGTCACAGTCAGCCAACCAGCTGAGGAAGCTCAGTTAGGCAGTGCCCTGCAGGAAACTGGGGCCTTCACCTGAATGAGCCTAGAACCACTTGACTGCAGTGGAGCCAGTCGCCCTGTATCCTGGAGGGAGAGGAGTCAGGAAGGCTAACGCCAGGCCGAGCTTCCCAGGTACTACCCCCTCTACCATACCAGGAGGCACTCCTCATTGAGGATGCCAACGCAATACTCCTTAGTGAGCACTTCGTTGCCAAAGTAAATGTTGTGATGACAGGCAAACTTCTTCCTGCCAGTTGTACTCATGATGAGTGAGTTCCTCCTCCTGCCTGTCCAAGAAGGAGAAAGAGGACAGCCAAGGGACAATTTCATCTAGGTGGGCTGAGGTGGCCTTCTAGCTGGGGTGAAGCATGCGTTTCCCCTTCCTAGCTCCCCGACTGAGACACCCCTGAGCTCCAGGAGCACCTCAAACTGACCTGGATCTTAGAACCCTTCCCCAGACCCGGGCTTACCATCCTGACCAGCAATCCAACATGTAGCTTTGAAGGACTTCCTCATGATGTTTCAGCTACTTGCTCTCACCGGAAATAATCACAACTTTTAAACTGTTCTTCATGCCAACTTAAATGTTTCATTTTTACTACCTCATGTTTTGGATGAGGCATGTATTTTTAAATAGATTTTCACCCTTATTGTACCTCTGTGATAAACTGCTTACTTACATTCATACCATAATTATCTTTCAGTTTTACTTGTCTGTTCCCCAAGATTCAGTGAAACTAAGAATTCTATTTATGCTTGTATCTTTCAGCAACCATATGTGAGATAATGGTGCACATTACTGCAGAAATCACATATACAGGTCCAAAGGGAGACGAAGAAAAAGAAAGCAAGTTTTAAAGTCTGTACATTCCTAACTCTGTATCAGAAACTCACAAATAACAGTGAAATCAAAGAATGATCACAGCCAATTCCTTTTCATACCTAGACTGAAATAAGAATCTTCAAAAGAAAAGAAAGTTCAGAATTTGGGTTTGCAAAAAGTTTCCTATATAGACAAAATTATTGGTAACTTTCTCTGACTAGAAAACAAACAAAAATCCACGTTTTTCATATGTGTAAATATACACATTTTTATTTCCATCAGTGATGATACGCAAGTAAGTAATAAAGTGAAAGTACAATAAATTGATATATGGAATGTTCACAGTCTCCAAATATTCCATTGAGACTATTAATTTTATGTAAACCATAAAGAATGCTTCATGAAACTACATTATACAGTGTCTTTTAGTATTTTACTCACATTTTAAATAATCAACAATTAGAGGGAATTCTTCCTCATTATTTATTACGACTACCGTTATTTTCCTTGAGTAATCCTGTTGAAATTAAGTATTTTAAATAAAACATTAAAAACAAATTATATTGACTGATTTCAGCTTTTAATGAAATCCTACTTGTGTATTTGTAGTAATGTGAAGTATAACTTTCTCCTCACAATTACTCTTTTATAAAACCGGTGTTATTGTTTTCTCTGACACTAACATTGTGATATCTCACAGCTTTACTGTGTGTATACATGACATCCCTCCAGAGAGTAGGCGTCAAATATGTGGAAAAATCATATTTGTGACAAAATTCTGGGAAAGGCAATGGTGAAATGGAAGAATAATTTCTAACTTGCTAACTGTTGGTCAATGGGTTTGTATTTATTTAGCTATAGACACGTATGTGCACACTGTGAGTTTGCCCATGTACATATACATTTCTAGGAGATACCCGTAATATATGGGTTGTGTAATTTTTAATTTATCCACTATTGTGTATGTGTGAAATTAGAAAAGCAGTTACCTTTTCTTTACTCAATTTGTTGGAAAGCCAAAAAAGTCTGTCAACCTTCATTTCAATTAATCCAATACTGTTAACTGCGGACACCTTCATTCTCCTTGTTCTCCTTTGGCAACCGGGAAGTTAATTCTCACTCTAATTCAGCTCTCAGGGTGTGATCCACAAACTTTGTATATGCTTAAAAGGATAAAAGTTCAGTGAAATGTCAAGCCATGCTGTGAAATGTTCCATTGTTTCTATATCTCTAATTGTCCTTTCATGTTATAGAGGCAAGAAAAACAATTCAATGTGTTTCTTAGTATCCAGTCCAATGCACTCTTTCTTCATAATATGCCAAACCCATCCCTTCAAGGCCTTGACATCTCAACATGGCTGGACGTCTCAAAATCTCCTCTCATTAATAACCATTATGTTAATCACTGTTGCCCACAACTGGAATTCGACTGTGAAATCCCCGGTGGAAATTGCTGTAATGGCTCAAACTACTGGAATGACTATTTGTTTTACCTGAAAACATCTGATGAGCATATATATATGCTATGTGCATGAACATATTGTACATTAACAACATACCATCACTGCCAGTAGATAATAGGTATCCCAAACCTTTGAACCAAACTGACCTCAGGTGCTCCCACAAACCAAGCTTTTTCCTCCACAGCTTTCTTTTTATGTCAAAAAACCGCAAGTCCAGGCCGGGCGTGGTGGCTCTCGCCTGTAATTTCCACATTTTGGGAAGCCGAGGTTGGTGGGTCACTTGAGGTCAGGAGTTCGACACCAGCCTAGGCAACATGGCAAAAACCTGTCTCTACCAAAAATAGAAGAAGTAGCCAGGCCTAGTGGCACATTCCTGTGGTCGAGCTACTTGGGATGCTGAGGCAGGAGAACCGCCTGAACCTGGGAGGCAGAGGTTGTAGTAAGCTAAGATCAGACTACTGCACTCCAGCCTGGATGACACAGCGAGACCATGTGTCAAAAAAGAAAAAAAACAAAGCAACTCCACTCGTCCAGTCGCTTAGGTAAAAAGTACTGTAGTTGGCTGGGCATGATGGCTAACGCCTGTATTCCCAGCACTTTGGACTTTGGAAGGCTGAGACGGGCAGATCACCTGAGATCAGCAGTTGGAGACCAGTCTGGCCAACATGGTGAAGCCTGGCCTCTACTAAAAATACAAAACATTAGCTGGGCATGGTGACGAATGCTTGTAATCCCAGCTAGTCGAGAGGGGGAACCTGGGAGGCAGAGGATGTGGTGAATGGAGATGATGCCACTGCACTCCTGCCTGGGCTACACAGCGAGTGTACCCTGTGAGAAACAAAGGTGAACAGAAGAAAAGTTCTTTATTTAAATATCTAGTACATTAATTTTCAAGTTGTTGTAGAAACATTTCTCTTTAAACTCCTATTGTAATGTCACTTTTCCTGCTACTCACAAATTTAATCTGTAATATTTGCAGTATCGTGAAGTTCTAAGTACATTTAAATTCCTATTATGATAATCCATGGATTGCTGAGAAATAGTGGTTTTAATTTTGTTGTTCAATTTCCACTTAATTTTATTTCAACTTGTGTTAACTCAATTGAAAATTCTTTAGTAGTTTTTTAAATCTCATATCAAGACTTTTATTCACATCAATTGCTGTATAAATGCTCCCACCTTGAAGAACACTCTCTTATAGCCTGCTTCCCTACGACAGTCTTGACTGGTTGCCCTCCAGGCCTGTTTCAATTGTCTCATTCTAGGACTTACATTCACTACCCTTTTAAGAATTTATCTTTCTCTTTTCTTGTGTGTCCTGTTTTCTGCATTTCACATCTTTATCTTTCTTGGTTTACTTCTTCTTTTTGGTAGGAAAAAATCTCTAGTAATTTCTTGAGGAAAGGTTCACCTGGAGACAAAATTTTCGAGTTCTCATATGTCTGAAAAATGTTATGTTTTCTCCTTGTACATTTGATTTTAGTCTATTTGGAAATAAAAACATATGTCAGAAATCAGTTTCTTTTAGAATTTTCAAATCAGAACTCCATAATCCATTGCCTTCTGCTTTATAGCGGTAGTGTTGAGATTTTTTTTTTTTTTTTTAATTTGACATGGAGTTTCGCTCCTGTTGCACAGGCTGGAGTACAATGGCAGGATCTCAGCTCATCGCAACCTGCACCTCCTGGATTGAAGTGATTCTCCTGCCTCAGCCTCCCCAGTAGCTGGGATTACAGGTAGGCGCCACCATGCCTGGACAATTCTGTGTTTTTAGTAGAGATGGGGTTTCTCCATGTTGGTCAGGCTGGTCTCAAACTCCTGACATCAGGTCATTCGCCTGCCTTGGCCTCCCAAAGTGCACCTCGGCCTCCCAAACTGCGCCTTGGCCTCCCACAGTGCTGGGATTACATGCATGAGCCACCATGCCTGGCCAGTGTTGAAAATTTCTAAATCATCTGGTTCCTCATCCTTTGTTCGTGACCTATTTTTACCTCTCTGGAAACTTACACCATTTTCTCTTTGTTCTCAGTGTTCTCAAATTGTACATTGATGTATCTTGACACGAGTCTGCTTTCATCGATTTTCATGCTATTTTGCTAGGTGTTCGCCTTTTAATCTGTAAATAAGCATCCTTATGTTCTGAGACTTTTTAATTATTTGCCAACAATTTATCCCCCTTTGTTTTACTTATTTATTTCACTTCTATAATTCATATAAATAAAATAATTGGAAAAAATTATCTTGGAGAAGCAGATACCATCACACTGATTCTGTCTGTGTTAACCTATCATACCTGAAGGTTGTCATATTTTATTAAGCAGAAATGTTGTATTTCTTGGTATTCACATTACAACCTGAAGATGGGCAATGACTGTCAAAATTTTAAATGTATGGGTAATAGTTAGAAGATGCAAGCACTGTATCCTCCAGAATTTTAGCATATGAAAATTGCTAATTTTAAATTCCAGGCACATTGATTTAAGCTTCAACATTCTCCCAGCTAAAATGAATCCATTTGTGCTAAGTTCTGTGATCAAAGGTGAATAAGACATTGTTTCTGCCTTCAGTGATAGCTGAGTCCAAAGGGAGACAAATAGAAATGATGTAAAAAGAGAGATAAGTAGTTCATGCGCAGTGGCTCACCAGCACTTTGGGAGGGCAAGGAGGGAGGATCATGAGGTCCGGAGATTGAGGCCATCCTGACTAACAAGGTAAAACCCTGTCTCTACAAAAAATTAGCCAGCCTTGGTGGCACACACCTGTAGTCCCAACTTCTTGGGAGGCTGAGGCAGGACAATTGCTTGAACCCGGGAGACGGAGGTTGCAGTGAACGGAGATCATGCCACTATACTCCAGCATAGGCAACAGAGTGAGACTCTGTTTCAAGAAAAAAAAGACATAAAGTGCTATAAAAACTGAGAAAAGGGACAGAATATCTGTGACAGATAATTTGTTTGGGTCAGTTGGAAATGAGGAGGTCTCAGTGTATGCTTTTACTGTTTCACGTTTGATTATGGGCAGAAACAAATGAATCTTAATATTTATGGGGTCACAGACACTTTTTAAAGGTGATGAAATCTATGATGATTCTTTCCATAAAAATCTATGTAACATACATCTGTATTTTACTTAGAAACTCAGAATGTGCACCATCAAGTGCTCTGGATAGAGTAGAATGAGTAGTAGTATTTAAGGCAGACAAGATGGGAAGGGGAATCCAAACACAGGAAATGCCCTGTGCGAGAGCCTGGACACAAAAAAGCTCGTACATTATTGGAATCAAAGTGAGTATAACATAATTCAGGGTGACTGGAGCATAGCTGGAAGATGAACCAATCATGGCGTAAGATGAAAACAGAAGGCCAGGCACGGTGGCTCACGCCTGCAATCCTACATTTTGGGAGGCACTGGCGGGCAGATCACCTAAAGTCAGAATTTGAAGACCACCCTGGGTAAAATGGCAAAAGCCCATCTCTAATGAAAATACAAACATTATCCACGCATGGTGTGGGGGTGACTGTAATCGTAGCTACTCAGGAGGCTGAGGCAGGAGAATCGGTTAAACCTGAATGGCAGAGGTTGCAGTGATCTGACATCGCACCACTTAACCATTAAACACCAGCCTGGAAGAAAGATTGAAACTCCATCTCAAAATAAATAAATAAATAAATAAATAAATAAATAAATAAATAAAAAATTTAGAAAGGCCGGGAGCGGTAGCTTCTGCATATAATCCCAGCAATTTTGGAGGCTGAAGTGGGCAGATCACTAGGAGTTGGGATTTCAAGATCAGCCTGACCAACTGGGAGAAATCCCATCTCTACTAAAAAAAAAAAAAAAAAAAGTACAAAATAAGCCCAGCACGATGGCGAGTGCCTGTAATCCCAGCTACTTGGGAGGCTGAGGCAGGAGAATCGCTTGAATCCAGGAGGTGGAGTTTGCGGTGAGCTGAGATCGCGCCATGGCACTCCAGCCTGGGCAACAAGAGCGAAACTCTACCTCAAAAATAAACACACAAAAATGAAACTAGAAGATAAGTATATATCCAGGGATAAAGCATGAAGTATCTCCAATGTCACTCATGCACTTTGTTTACTCAGAGACAACACCAGGATTGATTAAAATTATGCACATCATGTCAACCCTTTTCTAAATGTTAACAAATGTCACTGGAACAGCTAGTACCCATGGAATAGGATGTAACATTCTGACTGCAGGCTTTCACTTGCATTCCCTACAGGTGTTGAGTGTGGAGTGTTCAAACCTCAAGCTTATAGATTCATGAAGGAAAAATTATGTGCATTGAAAATTGAGAACAACTATGTTAAGAACAATATTCCATGAAAGTAAGTTCCTATGTACTCATCTGCTCTTAATTGTATTACACTGTTCTCATGCAGAATGATACAAGTAACAATTATTATTGTTATTACTATTATTAGTATTATGAAATGGAGTCTAGCTCGGTAGTCCATACTGGAGCGCACTGCTGCGAACTCAGCTCACTGAAACCTCCGACTCCTGGGTTCAAGGGATTCTCCTGCTTCAGCCTCCCATGTAGCTGGGATTGCAGGCACCCACCAAAACACCTAAGTAATTTTTATATTTTCAGTAGGGACGTGGTTTCACTGCATTGGCCAGGCTGGTCTTGAACTCCTGACTTCCTGAACCACCCACCTTGGACTCCCAACGTGCTGGGATTACAAGTGTGAGCCACCGCACCCAGCCAAAATTAATATTTTGAAATATTTAGAAATATATGTTCTCGGGCACAGTGGCTCAAGTCTGTGATCCCATGACTTTGGGAGGCCGAGGTGGGTGGACCACTTGAACTGAGGAGTTGGAGACTAGCTTGAAAATATGGTGAAACCCTGTCTCTACAAAAGATACAAAAAATTAGCCAGGACTGGAGGTGTGTGCCTGTGTTCCCAGCTACTGAAGAAGCTAAGGTGAGAGGACTGTTCAGGAGGATCACTTGAGCTCAGGAGGATGAAGCTGCAGTGCGCAGAGATTGAGCTTCTGCACTCCAGTCCAGTCTGGGCAAGAAAGTGAGGTTCTGTCTCTTGTACGTAGGGGTGTGTGTGTGTGTGTGTGTGTGTGTGTGTGTGTGTGTATACACATATGCATGTATATGTATACACACACTCATATATACATATATAAGAAAGAGTGAAACTCCCTCATACACACACACAGACACACACACACATACAAACACGCACTCAAACATATATTCTTGGCCACCTTAATTCCTCTATAATGGAATTCTGAACAGCATGCTTAAGGGTCAATACCAGGGCCTGCAGGCAGATAGCCTGTGCCAGAACTGTTCAGAGTGGGTTTTTTCACATTATACAGTTTCATCTTCTGAGTACACTTCCTGATCCTATTGTTCCCTTCATATCTTGCATATCTTTCTGGGGAAAAGACCACATGCAGCAATACCTTTTTTTTTTTTTTTTTTTTGCTAAGTGTTTTCTTATTATTTGGAGGAGTTTTTAGTCGAAAAATTTCTAAGGACGAAACTTTTCGTCTTTTGGCTCAGGAAACTGCAGGCACCAGTTGCACAACAATATTTAAGAGTAGCACAGATAATAAGTCATATCCATTGCCTTAAACAAAATGTACAGAATTCGGTATTTTTAGTTACACGCGAACACTATATAGGGTTTGCAATTGATCATTTTTATATTCTATATTCTATTTGATACTGAACATAGAGCGTCAAGAATTGGGGCACACAATGATTTTTCAGTAAATATGCATAGAGTGCTGTAAATATTGAGATTGGAAAACATACCATGTTTCTGCCCTCATCATGTTCTCATTCTATTAAATGTTGTAATAACACAACTTTGAGTCATAAATCTTTCAAAAGAGAAGTACACACAAAAAAGAGCTAGACAAATACGTGGGACATTATGATCATTTAGAGCTTGTATCAGTTACAGCCAGGTCTTCAAGGCCCATAAATGCCAGGATAGAAAGTTTAGAACAAACTGTCTACACAAAGGCAAGTTTTTGTTGCTGTTGTTGTTTTTTCATAGGAAAATAATATCAGAGTTTCACAAAGGTTATAAGACTAACTGCAATATATAGGATGGGTTGAAGATCAGCAAGAGAAGACCGAAGGTGAGTTCTGAGTTTTATTAAATGCTTAAACTAACATATGATGGTGGCCTGGGTAAAGAAAGTTGAAGCAAGGACTGGAAGAAAGAGACAGGTGCAAGAATCATTGTAAAGATAAAGTCCACAAGTCTTGGCATGAGTTTTCAAATTGAGGCTAGTAAAAAATATTGTGGGATTCTTGCCATTCATCTATCCATCAAATTATTCAATGCAACTTTATTAAGATTCTAGATTATTATTAATCTTTATCATTATTCAAGATTATTAAGGTGTATTACTCATTGAATAATAAATATTGCATGCATGTTTATTACTATGCAAAAAGCACTGTGCTGGGTTCTGGAGGTACAGCAATGAATATGGGGTTAATGGTCCCCAACTTCATGAAGCTTTACATAGAGGGAGAGACAGATAATAAATAAAAGACACAAGCAGTCGTAAATGTTGTGAAGGAAATTTTGGGACGCGGAAAGAGAGTAACAGATAGTAGTGACGGTTGGTATAACAGACAGAACTACTGTACATTGGGCACTAAGTGAAGCTTTCTCCAGGGAAGTCTTATGTGATATATCTGAAAGAGCAGCCATTGATAAAGAGGGAAAAAAACAGCTGCCAACCCTCTAAAATAGGAGAATTTTGGCCTAGCTCTGTGTTTGAAGAACAGAGAGTTGCTAATGTGCAGAATAAAGCTGAGAATTTGAGTAAGAGGAAAATGGTAAAGTAACCAGTGGTTTTAATAGTACAGATGGGAATGCTGTCCTTGATAAAAGTAGTTCCAGTGGAATGAGACCAAAACCCAATTGAACTGAACTGAAAAGCCAGTGGGAAGAAATGAGGGAAGTGGGTACAGCGTGCTTAGTGGAGAAAAGTAATGAAGGGGTAGGTGTCAGGGGAGTAAACAACGGGAAAAATTCTAATTTATAAAAGCAATCTAAGAATTTAGATCACAGCTGTATATGTATACTGAGGTGGTAGAGAGGGAGAGATTAACGTACATGAGAAAATAAAATTGACAGCAGTGGATTGCGGTTTCTAGCACCTACAGTTCACTCTCACTTTGCCTGTGAGTTGGATAAATGTCTGAAAGCTGATTGTTTTTCAAAGTTGGTTTCTATTTGGGAAAGAAGGGAGTAGGGAACAACATGACATTGTAAACTGCAAAGCAAAATAAGGATATAGAGTACATAGAGGAAGAAAGAGCTCGGGCACTAGAAGATCTTGTTCCTCAAACCGCATGCTGCCTACTTTGTAGTCTAGCTTGACACGTGAGCCCTACTCCAGTTTCCAAAAGAACAATGATTGTTTCATTTAATCGGACCAAGGGCACTTGACACATCCCACCATATACATCTGTCATTTCAAAGAAGAAAGAGTATTTTAGAACTACAAATAGAAATAATGTAACATTAAGATGAAAATCAAATAACAAATCTAGCTTCGTTGAAAATCTGTCTATACTGATATCTTATTATTTTTTTTAATTCTGCCAAGGATTAGTGAACATATTCTCCCAGTCTTTTGTCTGTATGTTAAAACTTGCTAAACACCTCAAGTCTCGCATAAGAACTACAATGGAAAATGGATCAGTCAGGAGTTCTTCCATACAATTATCAATAAATTATATTTCTTCATACTGAAATTTGTTTTTTCATTATTGTAAGAAATTAACTTTTATATTAATAGTAGGTGATGTAACAAAGCAGGTCTTTAAGGAGATAACTGACACTGGATTTCCATGCCATTACTCAGGTGGCCCTTATTTGCCAGCCAGGTTCCCTCCCTGGACACACACTGAAGGTCCCCAACCATTTTGCGATCTCTTCACATTCCCAGCTCCTGAGGAAGCTCCAAAATACCTGTCCATGAAGAAAATAGAACATTTCCGCACACTGGATCCCAGTGTGGTCCTCCAGATTCCCTGTGAGGTGGACTATCTTGTATGGGAAGGCAGGGCACTGGGAGGGAGGATGTCAGAGACGATAACACATGTCAGGGCAGCCCAGGGTCATGGAAACAGAACAAGACAGTCCCGGGAGAAACATTCTAAAACGGCATAGACCTAGGTGGGCCTCAGGTGGACATCTGCGTGGAGAGGGAGAGGGCCCTGGTTGAGCTCAAAATGAGCCCCAGGTGGTAGCAGATCTTAGGGCAGGGCATGGAGCTGGCAAGTGATGATGAGACAGCTATCCCTTAAGCCCTGCTTCTCACCCACTGACTTTAGCCACATATGCATCCTAGTGGCTTAACGTTCCCCAATCCTGACATGTGGGTGTTATAATTTCCTGATGGGCCTTTCTCCCCCAAACCATGGATTGCCTGGGATTGCTCACTGCAGTCTCCTCCATGATCCTTGGGTTCTCCATGAGGGGCACAGATCCAGGACTCAAAGGCCTCTGAGTTGCCAATCCTTGGTTGCTCGCCTGGCCTCCTCTCTGTTCTGTCTCTAATGCTGTCCTTCCCTCCATGGGATAGAACTGCAAAGCATTGAGCCATAGGCCCTGGCTGATGATCTAGGGGACTGCAGAAGCAAGTCCAGGGGAGTTCAGGTCACAGCTTAAAGCCAGTTCCCCGGAGACCAAGGAATGACCAGCGAAGTCCTTTCCCAGGATGCCCCACGGCGAACCCCACCTCAGCAATCCTGCCAAAACCCGGGCAGTCTTATTCAGCCAAACAACCTCCACCTCCACCTCAGCCATGATGTCTTTCATATGATAAGCTCAGCCGTTGTGTCTTCCAATATGATAAGGTCAGGTAGGAGGTGTACTGCCTGCAGCTGGAGGCTTGACCTTCATGATCCCAGAACCACTGGACTGCAGTGGAATGAGACACTCTGTACCCTGCAGGGAGAGGAGTCAGGAAGGTTCATGCCAGACCTCACCTCCCACACACCAGCTGCCCTACCATGCTGGGAGGCATTCCTTACCGAGGATGCCAACACAGTACTCCTTAATGATGACTTCACTGTCGAAATAGAGATTGTGACGACATGAAATCTTCATCCCGCCGCCGGTAACCGGGATCGCTGAGGTCCTCCACCTGCCTGATCAAGGAGAAAGAGAATGGATTCAATACGACCATCTTATCTAGCTGGGCTGTAGTGAACCACGAGTTTCCACTTTCCAGTTCTCCCACTGAGACAACCCTGGTCCCCAGGGGGACCACAGACTGACTCAGAAACTGGACCCCTCCCACCGACCCAGGCTCCCCAGCCTGACCTACAAATCCATCATGTAGCAAAGCAGGACTTCATCATGGTTTCCGGCCCAGGCCGACATCTCGTGTGCCAAACAACCTACCTCTGGTCAGGAAGCCTCCAGATGATTGGGTGGGCAAGTCTCGTGACGCCCTGCAGTTTTGCAAGAGCACAGAGACTGTGAAGCAGGGCTATCTCCCAGACATTTGGCCTGTCACCGTCCGTTGTTGGTCCTGTGTCTCTGTCTGGCGAGGAGGCAACGGCACAGCTATGGTGGTTTGTGGAGTGGGTGGACCCCGGCCAAGACGGCCTGGGCTGACAAGAGCGGAGAGGAAGAAGAAGTGGGCAGGTGGTTGCAGCTGAGGAGCGGAGGGGCGGGGTGGCACGGGGTGGTGTGAGGCGGCTGCTTCTCCGGGTTCATGAGCTGCAGGAGGCCTTTGTGTGCTGAGTGCCGGACCTGCTCTGCTGATGTCCGGGTGTGTGCTGTCTTCTCATCCTAGTCTCCCTGAGGGGTGGGCCTGCCCACTTGAGGGAAGTCCTGTAGTAAGAAACGGCGGCAGAGTTGTGCCTGGCGCTCCCCATGGGAATTGCGTGGGTGCAAAGGAGGTTATATAGACTCAAGGCCTACACCCCTTTGGGTTCGGCGCCGGCAGGGGGAAGAAAGCCTATCTGGGGAGCTGGTGCCTGCCTTGAGGTGGTCGGCAGCCCCATGCACCGCGAACCCGTCTTAAGCACCTTGTGTTTCTGGGCTGAGCCTGTTGGAAACGGGCACCGAGAGCATGGGGTGGTTGAATGGCTGGCAATGGCAAAGAGACTGCCCGTCCTCCAGGGACGTTCCCAGGGAAACGTGCCCTTCGACTTTCTGCTGCGCGGGAAGGGACCTTGGCGCCGCGATTCTCCCTTGTGAGTGCTGTGCTTGGCTCCCCTTGCCTACCACGTGTTCCCAGGGCTGCTACAAGCAAGCTGCAAGGATATGGCTCTGGCCCAAAAGGCGGAGATGCCCTGTGGCCTGGGGCACTCACGGAGCCCAGCTCCAAGTGAAGGACCTCCAGCGAGTCCATTGACGGCACAGGTGTTCTTGGTCCAGGGCCAGGCTGTGCCCGCTGGCCCTCCTTCTGCCACATCACGTCGGTCTCCTCCTCAACCACCACCTCCACCTCAGCCATTATGTCTTCCACCGTCAGCACCGCCTCCTCTTCCAAGGCCGCCTCCTTGCTCTGTACTCCGGCCGTCCTCAACAGCAGAGCCTCCAGCCTGAACACGGTGCCGTCCTGTGTGCTCCCACAGATCCCGGCCTGCGCAGCCCAGCCCAACCTCCGCACCCCTAGGCTCTTGGGGACCGATCCCCCACAGACACCCTCCCTAAAAACCCACGGGCATCGCCCTGCTGAGAACCTAGTCCCACACCCACGTGGACCCAGGTTTCCTGAGGAGCTCCGCTGGACCCGCAGATCCTGCAATGGCCACAGGGCTCGGCTCCCCCGCAGGCTCAACTGTGCACAGGAGCTCAGGAGCCAGAGGCCCAGGCCCTGGGCCTGCAGAGCACCACCAGCAGGCACCGCAGCCACTGCAGCGGGTGCGGGAGCCTCTGGGTCGGCAAGGCATTGCAAAACACCGTGCGCGCAAGTCATCAATGGCCAACCCTGGCGGCCGGCCTCTGGTGTGCCCAGGGCATAGGACAAGAGGCCCTTTGGAATGCTCCTTGGACTGCAGCATCCTCAGGGAGGAAGCATGGTACGCAGAGCCTGTATTTGCCTCGACCTGCGATAGTGTGTGCCGGGGTTCTGGCCTCTACAACAGATCAATTTCACCTTAGCACAAGGAGGCGACTTTCCTCCCACGTGCCCGGCCCGACTCACTTCCCCTAGGCCGCCCCTGTCAACCTGGCCCCAGCAACCAGAGAGAGTTCTCTGGATCTGCAGTATTGCTTCCGTACCATCCAGCTGGCCTGCCTAACGAAGAGAGATGTTTCATGTGTTCATGACACATAGAGATTTTCATGGCTTGCCACACTCAGGATGTCAGGACACAGGGCTGCCGTGCCCACAATTCCAAATGCCACGCAGCCCGTCTGTCCCAGGATGCCGAGCTACCGGGCACAAGCTCCAAGGGCTTCTCGGAGGAGGTTTGGGGAGAGGAGTTGGCGTTAGGGGGAGTTGGAGATGCAGGCCCACCAGTGGCTGTGCCGCCCAGGGAGACGCCCACCGCCCTCCCATTCATTGGCCAGCATGGGAGGAAGGCGGTCGCAGCGCGGCTCCCCACGCTCTTCCCGCGCAGTCCATTAGGGGGCGCCCGGGAGCCCCGCGCATGCGCACTGAGGGCCCGCTGACCCACTGGGTGCAATAAAGGCTGCGGCCGGGTTCGTGTGGCTCGGTTCGGGCAGCATAGGCCTTGCTCAGTGGGAGTGCGGAGGAGGGCACCGTCTTCAGGATGGAGGCTGTACAGGAGGGGGCGGCCGGGGTGGAGAGTGAGCAGGTGGCTTTGGGGGAGGAGGCGGTGCTGGTGTTGGATGACATAATGGCGGAGGTGGAGGTGGTGGCCCAGGAGGAGGGCCTCGTGGAGCCGCAGGAGGAGGCCCAGCGGGCACAGCCTGGCCCTGGGCCCATGACCCCAGAGTCTGCACTGGAGGAGCTGCTGGCCGTTCAGGTGGAGCTGGGGCCGGTTAATGCCCAAGCCAGGAAGGCCTTTTCTCGGCAGAGGGAAAAGATGGAGCGGAGGCGCAAGGCCCACCTAGACTGCAGAGGCGCGGTCATCCAGAGCGTCCCTGGCTTCTGGGCCAATGTTGTATCCTTCTCAGTGTTTCTTCTGCCTTTCTGGTGGAGAGGTGCTCTCGGGGAAGTGTAAGTAACTTATGGGCAGCTTGGCATCGATGTGACGCCACCTTTGGGGAACAAAGGTGAGTTGCCCCGGACAAATGTGGCTAGGGAAAACTGCAGCAGGCGTGGGTACTATTTTCCTGCGTGCGGCAGAGAAACCCTTGGTGATGCCGAGCAGCAGACGTTTGGGGCATGTTTTTGAAGAACAGAAGCGAGTTCAGACCAGAATAGGTTTTTGTGTGCATCAAGCTATTTTTAAGGCAGTGTGATTGCTCCCCCTTTCTAGTCCGATCTGGGACTGGGCGTCTTCGGCTATAAGCAGGTTCTGCCACTCCTCAGACACCAGCAAGTCTCTGCAAATCGCACCTCCGCATGTCAGTGCAGTCAGCCTCAGAATTATACACCCTCTGTGAAGCCAAGGGGCCTTATTTTAGGGGTAGGGGGAGGCGAAAGGAGGTCATACGTGGAAGCAGATCTGAGAAATCCCCTACCCCAGCCTCTGGGTGCTCTTAGGCCTTCTTCCCTGTTGCTCCTAGCTTCTCCTTCCACCGCATGTAAAGGCTCTTTGACCTAAATCAGATTGCAAACCACCCCCAGATGTCAGCCCTGATCACTGACCAAGATGAAGACATGCTGAGCTACATGATCAACTTGGAGGTGAGGACAGCAAGACTGAGGCTAGAGGGTTTAGTGGGGGAGGGTAAGGGAAATAATTGGTTCCTGTGAGCAACAGTTGGCACCTCACCCAAAAAGGTATTTAAACTTTCTCCACCTTGTCCTGACAGGTGGAAGAAGTGAAGCATCCCGTTCATCTCTGCAGGATCATGTTGTTCTTTCGGAGTAACCCCTACTTCCAGAATAAAGTGATTACCAAGGAATATCTGGTGAACATCACAGGTGACAGGTGGCTCCCAGGATGGGTAGTGGAAGGAAGATGGTGGGTGGATCATTGCCAACGTGATCCAGTCCCCTTCCCACAAAACTTTCTGTCTCTGTAGAATACAGGGCTTCTCATTCCACTCCAATTCAGTGGTATCCAGATTATGAAGTTGAGGCCTGTCGCCGCAGACACCACAACAGCAGCCTTAACTTCTTCAACTGGTTTTCTGACCACAACTTCGCAGGATCTAATAGGATTGCTGAGGTGGGTCCTCACTGGGAAACATCAGCAATGACCCTGGTGTGTTCCCACCTGTTTGGGTCACCAGTCTGAGCCCTGATGAGGCGTTTGCCGATTGATTCCCCTGACAGATCCTATGTAAGGACCTGTGGCGCAATCCCCTGCCGTACTACAAGAGGATGAAGCCACCTGAAGAGGGAACAGAGATTTCAGGTGAGCCGTTCAGTTGGAACTGGAGCTGTTTGATGCCCACTATGAGGGGGTTGACACACCTGCCTATTCAGGGAGCCTGGACGCTCGTTTCAGAAATGTAGAAATTGAGGCTGCTTTCCTATATGTAGAAATTCCTTGAGAGGACGAGAGAGAGTGACAGAATCCAGGACATTCATGGCATTGGGCTGAAAAAGGCAGATTAGAGACTGCACTGCAAGGCAGGTTATAGCTGTGAGTCTTAAGCCCAGGGGAGCATAGTCCATTTCCAGAATCACTGAGAAGTGAAGCTGAAAATCATTCACTTCAATCTGTAGCCCTTGATTCCATGGCCGTCAACCCCAGCGGCAGTCATCCTACCTACTCCATGAGATTGGGCTCCCTGAATGTGCCTCCTGGTCATCCCTGTCCTAGACCGCAAAGGATTGTTTAGATTGATGGATTTCCTTGAGCTATTGCCGCATCAGATTTCTGTGTGCTTTTAGTGTACAATGCATCTTGTTAGCTGACTCCCCTCACAGAGAGTACTGGGAATGGGGCAGGTATTGCGGAGAACAGTTTGTAACCCATGGTAGGAGGAAGTTTAAGAGATCACAAATGGGGAAGGGATATCCTTTTCTCAGCGGGCCCTGCAATTAAAACATTTCAAAGTATGGCTGAGAGAAATGCGTTTTGACATGCGTTTGTGTTTCTCTAGGGGACTCCCAGATGTTGAGTTGACTGTGAGGGAGCATCGGACCTTACTTAAAACAGCAGAACTCCTAAAAAGTTACTACCGTATGCAGGATGTCAGTACTCAGCATGGTCTTATGCCCAGGAAGTAAAGGAAAAACCGACCCAGTCACAAAAAAATCAGACAGGAAAAGGGGGTAAACTTGGATTGTATGGAATGCCAAATAAATATTCTCAAGAATGTTTGACTCTGTGTGTGTGTGTTTGTTTCTGTGTGTGTGTGTACGTTTATCCCCTGGATTTGGGTGTCATATTGAATTGATCAATCAATATGCTTTATTTTCTTCATGGAACTGACCCGTCTGTGTTGGAGCTGGGCCTCTAAAATTGTGGAGTGAATGGGTGTGGAATGTGTTGGGATTCTTCCTACAGGACAGAGTTGGGGAGGTCAAAGCAAAAGACAGCTTAGTTGGAAACTTACTTTGTCCTATGGAAGCAGAAGTAGTTCAAGGAAAGGGGTTAAGGTTTCCACAGCCCAGTTTGCTGGGACCTCTAAAATCCTTCATTTTGGGTATCATCATACACAATAGATAAGCACAGGATGATGGAAATCTTGAAGTTCCCTTTCTTGTTGAATTCACGTTCTTTTAAAGGTGAATGCATAATCCTTTTCTGGGACAATCAGCCCCTCAGAACTTCTCACACATCAACGTGAGAAGAAATGGGCAGGTAAGGTGTATGGAGGGACTGTGGGAAAGGTGACAGAGGCATGTGGGAAAGCATTCAGGATATGCTTTTTGGCGTAGATGACTAAGGGAAAACACAGACTGGCAGAAGTGCGGGGAAAGGGGTTGGATTTGTGGAATATAAGATTGCTGGGGAATCCACGCATGGACTGTCTTGTCACTTGATGACACAGGATATGGACACTCTTGTTGATGTTTACATCTTTAGTTGGGTTAAGCTTTTCTCCACGATTGTATGTTAGGTGAGGAACCAGTAGTGTATGTAGCTACCAACATTACGAGTGCATTTTGTGCTCTTGCAAACTCTAGTGAGGCTCTATTCTCCCTAGTGATTGGCACTGCAGATTGTTTCTGGAGCCCAGGGCCCTCTGATTTTCTGTGGCCTTTTCAGCATACTTTGCCTAAGTTTAATAATGTAAAGAGCAGATAGTTGCACAGTATGTGTTGCAAGCCTCACACAGGAGGACAACACATACAGTTTTCATTCACGGGTGGGTGGCGGCTTCCCATGAACACCTGTGTCTATGCACAAGACGAGGGGTTGCCTGTGTCACTGATGGGTGAGGAGGATTTCAGTGTCGGCGGCAGAACTTTCTTCCCGGTTCCCAGAAAAAACAGTTCCAACATGAGCATCCATGTTGGCCACACACTAGTAGAGTGCTAACATTCCTGTCCCATATGTACTCTGGTCGGCACAGCTTCTGTGAGAAGAGCTATGTTGTTTCAGGGAGGAAGGTTTGACAGTCAAAGTTCATGAATCTGTTGTACTGCCTTCAATACGCATTCCACACCTCCTGCTCGGTAACAGCAGTTGAGCTTTGAAAATCTATAGCCCAGTTTTGCCCCTGCTCCTGGGCACAGTGCTGAAGCTCTGGAGGGGGAGTCTTGTCCTCCTCTGACTACTGTCCCCATGACCCACAAACACAGGAGAAACAGGTTTTCTCAGCAAATTATTCTGAAAACATTCGGAACCCTTTGGCCCCGTGAAGCTGCCCTTTATCTCACTGTGTGCAGGTCAAAGACACTGTGGTCCAGTACAGTATCCCTATAGTGGGAATGGGGCCACAGATTGGTGCCTGCACTCAGGGCAACTCAGATTAGGAAATGTCTGGGGACTTGCCTATAATCAGGTCATGTGAAAAGGTCTTGCCCCAAATTTAATGCATAGGAAAAAGTTGAGGAAGGTGTCTTGCAATGATTTCTCTAGGAGGTAAATAGATAAGAAGGAGACCATAAATAGATGGCTAGGGCTAGTTTTGGAACTAGCCTGTTTTAAAGTGGTGGTAGGGGAAGAGCTTTTTACAAGGCAGGCAGCAAACCAGGAACTGTCTACAATGGAAGGGCGTGCCATGGGTTGGTGGCTCAGCCATATTGCCACCCCACCGAGTGAATGCAGCCGACTGGGCTCCTTCCTCAAATCCTACATACAATTCAGTCTAGTGATTTCACATGAGATCCATTGTTTTGGTATTATCAGAGATGGTGCTGAATTGTACAGGCTGTCTAACGCTTCTTCCACTGAATATCCGTGCACATGGGCCACAAACGCTAAGGGTACTGACGGATTTGTATTCTGCCTCAGTAACTCTGAAACACCTCTGTTACATCTACTGTCAGGGTCTTTTTCATGTTTAAAGTACCAAGTGTGTGTTTGTAGTTTTTAGTGTGTTTGTAGTTGTGTATGTTTATTTCTCTGCGTGGGTTTGTATCTTTCCTCTGACTCCACCTATGTCTCCCCATATTTTTCCACACTACCTGCGGTAATTTGTACATGCCTATCTCTACAACCATGCTAGAATTTGTATCTGTGTCTTTGAACATCTGTCACTCTCTCTCCCTTCCTTTCTTCCTTCCTTTCCTTTACACCCTTCCTTTCTTCTTTCCCTTCCTTCCCCACCACACTCTCTCCGTCTGTATCATCTACCTTTCTGTTCTCTATCTGAATTTAGTTTGTAATTCTGAATCTCTTGGCAGTGGCGTCAGACATCAGAATGTCTGGATGAAATTCCTCTTTGAAAGACTCTGAGCTGAAAGAGATGAGTTCTTTTTGTGAGCCATAATGAACGGTTTATTTCAGGCCAATCTAGCAATGACAGTGTTAAAAACAAATACTGAGCATTGCAGCAAAGCCAAAAGTCCCATGGATTCCACTCATCCCGCTCAGTGTATCGAAAAGGTGGAAAAGTGAAAAAGTGGGTATGCCTGTGGTCTCCCAAGCGGAAGGAGAACTTTCAAGTGATTGTGTCAGATGATTTTCCAGCAGGCAGCTATAGTTCGTAGATACATGCTGCGTAAACACAAGCACGATGATGAAACGTAGAAAATGTTCTTCTTCCTCCATTTCAGTTTTGTATTATCTTTTAACCAACATCATGCGTACAGAATTTCTTCACGACATGTCATAAACTATTGTTTAATGAACTCATACCTGAATTATTCATTGTGTCAAAGAATGTCAAACAATCATGATTCGTTATGACCTGCTACAGATAAGTGATAGGAAATAAGAAAATGAGAGCATATAGAAAGGGCACATCGTGGTCTGGGAACTTCACCAAGAGGTTCAGGCTAGCTGAATGCATGTCAGGGATTCAGAAAAAGACACTTGCACTTGTTATTAAGGGCTTTGAATGGAAAAGGAGCACTCTTTTTACATTTATGTCTTTTAAGTCATTTGGGGAGTTTGGTGTATTATTACTTACAGTGTTCTCTCTGCCCTTTCTTATTGTTCTCCCCATCTGGCGCTGTTATTATGTGAAAGCTGGTTTCCTCCATCGGATCGCGTAGGCTCTAATGATGTTTCATTTATTTTGATTCTCCTCACACTACGTAGTTTTAATTTGCCGAATGTGACTCTTTTTTTGTTGGTTTTCCGAGAATGGGTCTTACTCTGTCTTCTAGGTTGGACAGCAGCCCCAGGGTCTTAGCCCACTGCATCCCAGACACCACACACCCATGTGATCCTCTCAACTCAGACTCTCACACAGCTGGCACTAGAGGTGCATGCAACCCTTCCCAGCTATGTATTAATTTAGCAATTGATTACTTTTTGGATATGGGCCCATGTTGCCCCAGGCTCCTCTGGAACTCCTGAGTGCAGGCAATCCTCCCACCTCAGCCTACCAAAGTGCCGGAATGACAGGTGTGACCCATGGCCCTGGCATGGCTTTGAGTTTTTTGCTTTTTTCTTCTACCTCCTCACGTCTTCTTTTCAAACATGCAGTGAAGGTTTCAATTCATGGACTGTAGTCTCCGTGCCTCTAATTTCTATCTTTCAACTCATCGTCAGCATTCATTGCGATTTTCATATTTATAAATTTATATATATATATATGTGCACATATATATTTTTCCTTAACTTACCAAACGATGTTGCATTCTTTCCTGTGTCATGAAAAAGACTTTGATAGAAATGAAAGGCACCGCTTTATAATAAAATAGTTTATTGACATTTATTCTCTTAAGGCGTTTTAAAAATTGTATGTTCATTTGAAACTGTCATATGAAATGATACATATTTATAACATAAGGAGTGTTGTTCAAAAGGTCATATATATTATGCATTGGATACATCCAGCTAATCAACATATGCGTGATCTCACATACTTGTCATTTTTGTTGTGAAAAAACTTGACATGCACTGTCTTAGAATTTTGTTAGAGAAAGAATACATTATCACCAGTTATAGTCAGCAGGCTGAAGAAAATATTTTTGACCTATCCCTCCTTTCTAACTAGAAATATGAATTCTTGATCCAGCATCTCCTCAGTGCACCCTCTTCACCCCCGCCTTCGGAGTCACTACCTCTGTGAAGTCCGCTTTTTCAATTTCTTATAAGAATGAGGTCATGTGCTAGTTGCCTTTCAGATACCTGGCTTATGTGACTTAACAAAATGGCATGCACACATTCAGCAGATTCACACGCATTGTCACAACTGGCAGGATTTCCTTATTTATTATTGCATTACATTTTTCTATTCCGCGTAGGTGTATTTACCCCATTTTTTTAATCCACTCATCAATTGAGGGACACTCAGGTTGCTTCCGTTATTTTGGCTCTAGGGAAAATGTAATGAGTGCAACAATACTTGCATGGGTGCATGCACACCTTCAACATACTGATCTGTGTACTTGTGGGCGTGCCCGGGTATTTTGATTTGCTGGATCATATGGTGGGTGGTTCTACCTGTAGATTTTTGAAGACTGTTTATATTAAATAAAACCCATAAAACTTCTTGTAATGCCTGCACCAATTTACATTCTCACCAAAAGTGAGCAAGGAATTCCTTTTCTCTGCATCCTCACCAGAAATGAGGGTTTTCTTTTTTCTTTTTTTTTTTTCTTGTCTTTTGGAAAATAGGCATTCTGACTGAAGTGAGAAGAAATCTCATTGTGTTTTGATTTGCATTTTCCTGGTGGGTTGGGGATGATGAGGACTTTTTAGTGTGTCCTCTGGACAACTGTATGTCTTAGTTTCAGAAATGAGTATTCCAGCCTTTGCCCATTTGTTTTCAAGCTATTGAGTTGTGGGGAGTTCCTTATGTACTTTGAATATTGACCCATTAACAGATCTATGGTGACCCAATCATTGCTCCCATCCTGTAGGATGCCCCTTCTGTTTCTTTAGTTTTCTGTGTTGTGGTGAAGCACTTTAGTTTGATATGATTACATCCTCTATTTCTGATGGTGTTTACTGTGCTCTTGCAGTCACTTTGAGACCATCATTGCCTACAGAGATGCCATGGAGCTTCTTCCTTGTGATTTGTTCTGGTATTTTTATTGTTTCCTGTCTGACATTGGAGGTTGGTGATAAATTATCCACTTGTAAATTCCTTTATGTGGCTATTCAGTTTGTCCCCAACCTAGTTTATAGAAGATACTTGATTTTTCACTGGGCGTTGTTGCTGCTTTGGGAAAAGGCCGTGACTTAGCTGCAAATGCAGTGACTTAGTTCTGGGCTCCTGTTGTTTTTCATAAGCTCAAGTCTCTGCTTTTCTGCAGTGCTATCCTATTTCGGTACGTAAAGCTTTGTAGTAGTATATCATGAAGTTAGGTAGTGTGATGCCTCCAGCTTTGTGCGTTTTACTGGATTGCTCTGGGCTTTCAGGATGTTCTGCCGTTTCACAGGAAATTTAGGATTCTCAGATTACTTTTCTAAGAAGAATGGGTCATTGATATTTTTACAGGGGTTGTATAGGATCTGAGGATCACTCAGGTAGTATTGATGTCAATGCCATTTAGACAATGTGTTTGTGTGCACATGCTCAGGGCCAAGAGACACTGGGTGTCCTCAGCAATAGTGAGGTGGGCCTTAATGTCCAGCCAGATTGCCTTCCTGGAAACACACAGAGGATCCCCTTCCGTTTTGCTGTCTCTTCACATTTCCTCCCCTGCGAGCCCTGTGTGGTCCTCCAGATTCCCTGTGCGATGGCCTGCCTTTTTTGTGGGTGGGGAGTTGCTGGGTGAATGAGGATGGCAGAGGGGAACAAGCATGTCAGGAGAGCCTGGGTTCATCCAAATGGGACTTGGCAGGCCTGGGAGAGCCATTCTGGGAGGATGTAGACCTGGACAGGCCTCAGGTGGGCATCTGTATGGAGGGTGAGACAGCCCTGGTGGATCCCAAACTGAAGGCCAGGTAGTGGCACGCCTCAGGACAGAGAAGGGAGCTAGCAAGGGATGATGAGGCAGCTATCTCTTGATCCTGGCTTCTTACCCATTGACCTTTGCTAATTATGCCTATTTAGCAGATTAGGGTTCCCCTATCCTGAAATGTGGGAACTACAGTTCCCTTATGGACCTTTCTCCACCAGCCCATGATGGCCTGAGTTTGCTCACTGCAATCTCCTCCCTGAGCCTTGGCTTCTCTATGTGCATCCTAACTCCGGGACCCACAGGCTTCTCAACCCCCAGGCCTGGGCTGCTTCCCTGTCCTCTTCTCTGTTCCCTCTCTGAGGGCCTAACTCCGTTGAGTAGTGCTGCAGGAGATTGAGCCACAGGCCCTGGCTGATGACCTCGGGGACTGGGCAAAGTGGTCGTGACAGGTCAGGTTCCGGTCCAAAGCCAATTCCTCCGATGCCGAGGAATGTCCAACAAGGTCCTTTGCCATGACGCCGCATAGCTGCCCCACCTCAGCAAACCTGCCATACCCTGGGCAGTCACAGTCAGCCAACCAGCTGAGGAAGCTCAGTTAGGCAGTGCCCTGCAGGAAACTGGGGCCTTCACCTGAATGAGCCTAGAACCACTTGACTGCAGTGGAGCCAGTCGCCCTGTATCCTGGAGGGAGAGGAGTCAGGAAGGCTAACGCCAGGCCGAGCTTCCCAGGTACTACCCCCTCTACCATACCAGGAGGCACTCCTCATTGAGGATGCCAACGCAATACTCCTTAGTGAGCACTTCGTTGCCAAAGTAAATGTTGTGATGACAGGCAAACTTCTTCCTGCCAGTTGTACTCATGATGAGTGAGTTCCTCCTCCTGCCTGTCCAAGAAGGAGAAAGAGGACAGCCAAGGGACAATTTCATCTAGGTGGGCTGAGGTGGCCTTCTAGCTGGGGTGAAGCATGCGTTTCCCCTTCCTAGCTCCCCGACTGAGACACCCCTGAGCTCCAGGAGCACCTCAAACTGACCTGGATCTTAGAACCCTTCCCCAGACCCGGGCTTACCATCCTGACCAGCAATCCAACATGTAGCTTTGAAGGACTTCCTCATGATGTTTCAGCTACTTGCTCTCACCGGAAATAATCACAACTTTTAAACTGTTCTTCATGCCAACTTAAATGTTTCATTTTTACTACCTCATGTTTTGGATGAGGCATGTATTTTTAAATAGATTTTCACCCTTATTGTACCTCTGTGATAAACTGCTTACTTACATTCATACCATAATTATCTTTCAGTTTTACTTGTCTGTTCCCCAAGATTCAGTGAAACTAAGAATTCTATTTATGCTTGTATCTTTCAGCAACCATATGTGAGATAATGGTGCACATTACTGCAGAAATCACATATACAGGTCCAAAGGGAGACGAAGAAAAAGAAAGCAAGTTTTAAAGTCTGTACATTCCTAACTCTGTATCAGAAACTCACAAATAACAGTGAAATCAAAGAATGATCACAGCCAATTCCTTTTCATACCTAGACTGAAATAAGAATCTTCAAAAGAAAAGAAAGTTCAGAATTTGGGTTTGCAAAAAGTTTCCTATATAGACAAAATTATTGGTAACTTTCTCTGACTAGAAAACAAACAAAAATCCACGTTTTTCATATGTGTAAATATACACATTTTTATTTCCATCAGTGATGATACGCAAGTAAGTAATAAAGTGAAAGTACAATAAATTGATATATGGAATGTTCACAGTCTCCAAATATTCCATTGAGACTATTAATTTTATGTAAACCATAAAGAATGCTTCATGAAACTACATTATACAGTGTCTTTTAGTATTTTACTCACATTTTAAATAATCAACAATTAGAGGGAATTCTTCCTCATTATTTATTACGACTACCGTTATTTTCCTTGAGTAATCCTGTTGAAATTAAGTATTTTAAATAAAACATTAAAAACAAATTATATTGACTGATTTCAGCTTTTAATGAAATCCTACTTGTGTATTTGTAGTAATGTGAAGTATAACTTTCTCCTCACAATTACTCTTTTATAAAACCGGTGTTATTGTTTTCTCTGACACTAACATTGTGATATCTCACAGCTTTACTGTGTGTATACATGACATCCCTCCAGAGAGTAGGCGTCAAATATGTGGAAAAATCATATTTGTGACAAAATTCTGGGAAAGGCAATGGTGAAATGGAAGAATAATTTCTAACTTGCTAACTGTTGGTCAATGGGTTTGTATTTATTTAGCTATAGACACGTATGTGCACACTGTGAGTTTGCCCATGTACATATACATTTCTAGGAGATACCCGTAATATATGGGTTGTGTAATTTTTAATTTATCCACTATTGTGTATGTGTGAAATTAGAAAAGCAGTTACCTTTTCTTTACTCAATTTGTTGGAAAGCCAAAAAAGTCTGTCAACCTTCATTTCAATTAATCCAATACTGTTAACTGCGGACACCTTCATTCTCCTTGTTCTCCTTTGGCAACCGGGAAGTTAATTCTCACTCTAATTCAGCTCTCAGGGTGTGATCCACAAACTTTGTATATGCTTAAAAGGATAAAAGTTCAGTGAAATGTCAAGCCATGCTGTGAAATGTTCCATTGTTTCTATATCTCTAATTGTCCTTTCATGTTATAGAGGCAAGAAAAACAATTCAATGTGTTTCTTAGTATCCAGTCCAATGCACTCTTTCTTCATAATATGCCAAACCCATCCCTTCAAGGCCTTGACATCTCAACATGGCTGGACGTCTCAAAATCTCTTCTCATTAATAACCATTATGTTAATCACTGTTGCCCACAACTGGAATTCGACTGTGAAATCCCCTGGTGGAAATTGCTGTAATGGCTCAAACTACTGGAATGACTATTTGTTTTACCTGAAAACATCTGATGAGCATATACATATGCTATGTGCATGAACATATTGTACATTAACAACATACCATCACTGCCAGTAGATAATAGGTATCCCAAACCTTTGAACCAAACTGACCTCAGGTGCTCCCACAAACCAAGCTTTTTCCTCCACAGCTTTCTTTTTATGTCAAAAAACCGCAAGTCCAGGCCGGGCGTGGTGGCTCTCGCCTGTAATTTCCACATTTTGGGAAGCCGAGGTTGGTGGGTCACTTGAGGTCAGGAGTTCGACACCAGCCTAGGCAACATGGCAAAAACCTGTCTCTACCAAAAATAGAAGAAGTAGCCAGGCCTAGTGGCACATTCCTGTGGTCGAGCTACTTGGGATGCTGAGGCAGGAGAACTGCCTGAACCTGGGAGGCAGAGGTTGTAGTAAGCTAAGATCAGACTACTTCACTCCAGCCTGGATGACACAGCGAGACCATGTGTCAAAAAAGAAAAAAAACAAAGCAACTCCACTCGTCCAGTCGCTTAGGTAAAAAGTACTGTAGTTGGCTGGGCACGATGGCTAACGCCTGTATTCCCAGCACTTTGGACTTTGGAAGGCTGAGACGGGCAGATCACCTGAGATCAGCAGTTGGAGACCAGTCTGGCCAACATGGTGAAGCCTGGCCTCTACTAAAAATACAAAACATTAGCTGGGCATGGTGACGAATGCTTGTAATCCCAGCTAGTCGAGAGGGGGAACCTGGGAGGCAGAGGATGTGGTGAATGGAGATGATGCCACTGCACTCCTGCCTGGGCTACACAGCGAGTGTACCCTGTGAGAAACAAAGGTGAACAGAAGAAAAGTTCTTTATTTAAATATCTAGTACATTAATTTTCAAGTTGTTGTAGAAACATTTCTCTTTAAACTCCTATTGTAATGTCACTTTTCCTGCTACTCACAAATTTAATCTGTAATATTTGCAGTATCGTGAAGTTCTAAGTACATTTAAATTCCTATTATGATAATCCATGGATTGCTGAGAAATAGTGGTTTTAATTTTGTTGTTCAATTTCCACTTAATTTTATTTCAACTTGTGTTAACTCAATTGAAAATTCTTTAGTAGTTTTTTAAATCTCATATCAAGACTTTTATTCACATCAATTGCTGTATAAATGCTCCCACCTTGAAGAACACTCTCTTATAGCCTGCTTCCCTACGACAGTCTTGACTGGTTGCCCTCCAGGCCTGTTTCAATTGTCTCATTCTAGGACTTACATTCACTACCCTTTTAAGAATTTATCTTTCTCTTTTCTTGTGTGTCCTGTTTTCTGCATTTCACATCTTTATCTTTCTTGGTTTACTTCTTCTTTTTGGTAGGAAAAAATCTCTAGTAATTTCTTGAGGAAAGGTTCACCTGGAGACAAAATTTTCGAGTTCTCATATGTCTGAAAAATGTTATGTTTTCTCCTTGTACATTTGATTTTAGTCTATTTGGAAATAAAAACATATGTCAGAAATCAGTTTCTTTTAGAATTTTCAAATCAGAACTCCATAATCCATTGCCTTCTGCTTTATAGCGGTAGTGTTGAGATTTTTTTTTTTTTTTTAATTTGACATGGAGTTTCGCTCCTGTTGCACAGGCTGGAGTACAATGGCAGGATCTCAGCTCATCGCAACCTGCACCTCCTGGATTGAAGTGATTCTCCTGCCTCAGCCTCCCCAGTAGCTGGGATTACAGGTAGGCGCCACCATGCCTGGACAATTCTGTGTTTTTAGTAGAGATGGGGTTTCTCCATGTTGGTCAGGCTGGTCTCAAACTCCTGACATCAGGTCATTCGCCTGCCTTGGCCTCCCAAAGTGCACCTCGGCCTCCCAAACTGCGCCTTGGCCTCCCACAGTGCTGGGATTACATGCATGAGCCACCATGCCTGGCCAGTGTTGAAAATTTCTAAATCATCTGGTTCCTCATCCTTTGTTCGTGACCTATTTTTACCTCTCTGGAAACTTACACCATTTTCTCTTTGTTCTCAGTGTTCTCAAATTGTACATTGATGTATCTTGACACGAGTCTGCTTTCATCGATTTTCATGCTATTTTGCTAGGTGTTCGCCTTTTAATCTGTAAATAAGCATCCTTATGTTCTGAGACTTTTTAATTATTTGCCAACAATTTATCCCCCTTTGTTTTACTTATTTATTTCACTTCTATAATTCATATAAATAAAATAATTGGAAAAAATTATCTTGGAGAAGCAGATACCATCACACTGATTCTGTCTGTGTTAACCTATCATACCTGAAGGTTGTCATATTTTATTAAGCAGAAATGTTGTATTTCTTGGTATTCACATTACAACCTGAAGATGGGCAATGACTGTCAAAATTTTAAATGTATGGGTAATAGTTAGAAGATGCAAGCACTGTATCCTCCAGAATTTTAGCATATGAAAATTGCTAATTTTAAATTCCAGGCACATTGATTTAAGCTTCAACATTCTCCCAGCTAAAATGAATCCATTTGTGCTAAGTTCTGTGATCAAAGGTGAATAAGACATTGTTTCTGCCTTCAGTGATAGCTGAGTCCAAAGGGAGACAAATAGAAATGATGTAAAAAGAGAGATAAGTAGTTCATGCGCAGTGGCTCACCAGCACTTTGGGAGGGCAAGGAGGGAGGATCATGAGGTCCGGAGATTGAGGCCATCCTGACTAACAAGGTAAAACCCTGTCTCTACAAAAAATTAGCCAGCCTTGGTGGCACACACCTGTAGTCCCAACTTCTTGGGAGGCTGAGGCAGGACAATTGCTTGAACCCGGGAGACGGAGGTTGCAGTGAACGGAGATCATGCCACTATACTCCAGCATAGGCAACAGAGTGAGACTCTGTTTCAAGAAAAAAAAGACATAAAGTGCTATAAAAACTGAGAAAAGGGACAGAATATCTGTGACAGATAATTTGTTTGGGTCAGTTGGAAATGAGGAGGTCTCAGTGTATGCTTTTACTGTTTCACGTTTGATTATGGGCAGAAACAAATGAATCTTAATATTTATGGGGTCACAGACACTTTTTAAAGGTGATGAAATCTATGGTGATTCTTTCCATAAAAATCTATGTAACATACATCTATATTTTACTTAGAAACTCAGAATGTGCACCATCAAGTGCTCTGGATAGAGTAGAATGAGTAGTAGTATTTAAGGCAGACAAGATGGGAAGGGGAATCCAAACACAGGAAATGCCCTGTGCGAGAGCCTGGACACAAAAAAGCTCGTACATTATTGGAATCAAACTGAGTATAACATAATTCAGGGTGACTGGAGCATAGCTGGAAGATGAACCAATCATGGCGTAAGATGAAAACAGAAGGCCAGGCACGGTGGCTCACTCCTGCAATCCTACATTTTGGGAGGCACTGGCGGGCAGATCACCTAAAGTCAGAATTTGAAGACCACCCTGGGTAAAATGGCAAAAGCCCATCTCTAATGAAAATACAAACATTATCCACGCATGGTGTGGGGGTGACTGTAATCGTAGCTACTCAGGAGGCTGAGGCAGGAGAATCGGTTAAACCTGAATGGCAGAGGTTGCAGTGATCTGACATCGCACCACTTAACCATTAAACACCAGCCTGGAAGAAAGATTGAAACTCCATCTCAAAATAAATAAATAAATAAATAAATAAATAAATAAATAAATAAAAAATTTAGAAAGGCCGGGAGCGGTAGCTTCTGCATATAATCCCAGCAATTTTGGAGGCTGAAGTGGGCAGATCACTAGGAGTTGGGATTTCAAGATCAGCCTGACCAACTGGGAGAAATCCCATCTCTACTAAAAAAAAAAAAAAAAAAAGTACAAAATAAGCCCAGCACGATGGCGAGTGCCTGTAATCCCAGCTACTTGGGAGGCTGAGGCAGGAGAATCGCTTGAATCCAGGAGGTGGAGTTTGCGGTGAGCTGAGATCGCGCCATGGCACTCCAGCCTGGGCAACAAGAGCGAAACTCTACCTCAAAAATAAACACACAAAAATGAAACTAGAAGATAAGTATATATCCAGGGATAAAGCATGAAGTATCTCCAATGTCACTCATGCACTTTGTTTACTCAGAGACAACACCAGGATTGATTAAAATTATGCACATCATGTCAACCCTTTTCTAAATGTTAACAAATGTCACTGGAACAGCTAGTACCCATGGAATAGGATGTAACATTCTGACTGCAGGCTTTCACTTGCATTCCCTACAGGTGTTGAGTGTGGAGTGTTCAAACCTCAAGCTTATAGATTCATGAAGGAAAAATTATGTGCATTGAAAATTGAGAACAACTATGTTAAGAACAATATTCCATGAAAGTAAGTTCCTATGTACTCATCTGCTCTTAATTGTATTACACTGTTCTCATGCAGAATGATACAAGTAACAATTATTATTGTTATTACTATTATTAGTATTATGAAATGGAGTCTAGCTCGGTAGTCCATACTGGAGCGCACTGCTGCGAACTCAGCTCACTGAAACCTCCGACTCCTGGGTTCAAGGGATTCTCCTGCTTCAGCCTCCCATGTAGCTGGGATTGCAGGCACCCACCAAAACACCTAAGTAATTTTTATATTTTCAGTAGGGACGTGGTTTCACTGCATTGGCCAGGCTGGTCTTGAACTCCTGACTTCCTGAACCACCCACCTTGGACTCCCAACGTGCTGGGATTACAAGTGTGAGCCACCGCACCCAGCCAAAATTAATATTTTGAAATATTTAGAAATATATGTTCTAGGGCACAGTGGCTCAAGTCTGTGATCCCATGACTTTGGGAGGCCGAGGTGGGTGGACCACTTGAACTGAGGAGTTGGAGACTAGCTTGAAAATATGGTGAAACCCTGTCTCTACAAAAGATACAAAAAATTAGCCAGGACTGGAGGTGTGTGCCTGTGTTCCCAGCTACTGAAGAAGCTAAGGTGAGAGGACTGTTCAGGAGGATCACTTGAGCTCAGGAGGATGAAGCTGCAGTGCGCAGAGATTGAGCTTCTGCACTCCAGTCCAGTCTGGGCAAGAAAGTGAGGTTCTGTCTCTTGTACGTAGGGGTGTGTGTGTGTGTGTGTGTGTGTGTGTGTGTGTGTGTGTGTATACACATATGCATGTATATGTATACACACACTCATATATACATATATAAGAAAGAGTGAAACTCCCTCATACACACACACAGACACACACACACATACAAACACGCACACAAACATATATTCTTGGCCACCTTAATTCCTCTATAATGGAATTCTGAACAGCATGCTTAAGGGTCAATACCAGGGCCTGCAGGCAGATAGCCTGTGCCAGAACTGTTCAGAGTGGGTTTTTTCACATTATACAGTTTCATCTTCTGAGTACACTTCCTGATCCTATTGTTCCCTTCATATCTTGCATATCTTTCTGGGGAAAAGACCACATGCAGCAATACCTTTTTTTTTTTTTTTTTTTGCTAAGTGTTTTCTTATTATTTGGAGGAGTTTTTAGTCGAAAAATTTCTAAGGACGAAACTTTTCGTCTTTTGGCTCAGGAAACTGCAGGCACCAGTTGCACAACAATATTTAAGAGTAGCACAGATAATAAGTCATATCCATTGCCTTAAACAAAATGTACAGAATTCGGTATTTTTAGTTACACGCGAACACTATATAGGGTTTGCAATTGATCATTTTTATATTCTATATTCTATTTGATACTGAACATAGAGCGTCAAGAATTGGGGCACACAATGATTTTTCAGTAAATATGCATAGAGTGCTGTAAATATTGAGATTGGAAAACATACCATGTTTCTGCCCTCATCATGTTCTCATTCTATTAAATGTTGTAATAACACAACTTTGAGTCATAAATCTTTCAAAAGAGAAGTACACACAAAAAAGAGCTAGACAAATACGTGGGACATTATGATCATTTAGAGCTTGTATCAGTTACAGCCAGGTCTTCAAGGCCCATAAATGCCAGGATAGAAAGTTTAGAACAAACTGTCTACACAAAGGCAAGTTTTTGTTGCTGTTGTTGTTTTTTCATAGGAAAATAATATCAGAGTTTCACAAAGGTTATAAGACTAACTGCAATATATAGGATGGGTTGAAGATCAGCAAGAGAAGACAGAAGGTGAGTTCTGAGTTTTATTAAATGCTTAAACTAACATATGATGGTGGCCTGGGTAAAGAAAGTTGAAGCAAGGACTGGAAGAAAGAGACAGGTGCAAGAATCATTGTAAAGATAAAGTCCACAAGTCTTGGCATGAGTTTTCAAATTGAGGCTAGTAAAAAATATTGTGGGATTCTTGCCATTCATCTATCCATCAAATTATTCAATGCAACTTTATTAAGATTCTAGATTATTATTAATCTTTATCATTATTCAAGATTATTAAGGTGTATTACTCATTGAATAATAAATATTGCATGCATGTTTATTACTATGCAAAAAGCACTGTGCTGGGTTCTGGAGGTACAGCAATGAATATGGGGTTAATGGTCCCCAACTTCATGAAGCTTTACATAGAGGGAGAGACAGATAATAAATAAAAGACACAAGCAGTCGTAAATGTTGTGAAGGAAATTTTGGGACGCGGAAAGAGAGTAACAGATAGTAGTGACGGTTGGTATAACAGACAGAACTACTGTACATTGGGCACTAAGTGAAGCTTTCTCCAGGGAAGTCTTATGTGATATATCTGAAAGAGCAGCCATTGATAAAGAGGGAAAAAAACAGCTGCCAACCCTCTAAAATAGGAGAATTTTGGCCTAGCTCTGTGTTTGAAGAACAGAGAGTTGCTAATGTGCAGAATAAAGCTGAGAATTTGAGTAAGAGGAAAATGGTAAAGTAACCAGTGGTTTTAATAGTACAGATGGGAATGCTGTCCTTGATAAAAGTAGTTCCAGTGGAATGAGACCAAAACCCAATTGAACTGAACTGAAAAGCCAGTGGGAAGAAATGAGGGAAGTGGGTACAGCGTGCTTAGTGGAGAAAAGTAATGAAGGGGTAGGTGTCAGGGGAGTAAACAACGGGAAAAATTCTAATTTATAAAAGCAATCTAAGAATTTAGATCACAGCTGTATATGTATACTGAGGTGGTAGAGAGGGAGAGATTAACGTACATGAGAAAATAAAATTGACAGCAGTGGATTGCGGTTTCTAGCACCTACAGTTCACTCTCACTTTGCCTGTGAGTTGGATAAATGTCTGAAAGCTGATTGTTTTTCAAAGTTGGTTTCTATTTGGGAAAGAAGGGAGTAGGGAACAACATGACATTGTAAACTGCAAAGCAAAATAAGGATATAGAGTACATAGAGGAAGAAAGAGCTCGGGCACTAGAAGATCTTGTTCCTCAAACCGCATGCTGCCTACTTTGTAGTCTAGCTTGACACGTGAGCCCTACTCCAGTTTCCAAAAGAACAATGATTGTTTCATTTAATCGGACCAAGGGCACTTGACACATCCCACCATATACATCTGTCATTTCAAAGAAGAAAGAGTATTTTAGAACTACAAATAGAAATAATGTAACATTAAGATGAAAATCAAATAACAAATCTAGCTTCGTTGAAAATCTGTCTATACTGATATCTTATTATTTTTTTTAATTCTGCCAAGGATTAGTGAACATATTCTCCCAGTCTTTTGTCTGTATGTTAAAACTTGCTAAACACCTCAAGTCTCGCATAAGAACTACAATGGAAAATGGATCAGTCAGGAGTTCTTCCATACAATTATCAATAAATTATATTTCTTCATACTGAAATTTGTTTTTTCATTATTGTAAGAAATTAACTTTTATATTAATAGTAGGTGATGTAACAAAGCAGGTCTTTAAGGAGATAACTGACACTGGATTTCCATGCCATTACTCAGGTGGCCCTTATTTGCCAGCCAGGTTCCCTCCCTGGACACACACTGAAGGTCCCCAACCATTTTGCGATCTCTTCACATTCCCAGCTCCTGAGGAAGCTCCAAAATACCTGTCCATGAAGAAAATAGAACATTTCCGCACACTGGATCCCAGTGTGGTCCTCCAGATTCCCTGTGAGGTGGACTATCTTGTATGGGAAGGCAGGGCACTGGGAGGGAGGATGTCAGAGACGATAACACATGTCAGGGCAGCCCAGGGTCATGGAAACAGAACAAGACAGTCCTGGGAGAAACATTCTAAAACGGCATAGACCTAGGTGGGCCTCAGGTGGACATCTGCGTGGAGAGGGAGAGGGCCCTGGTTGAGCTCAAAATGAGCCCCAGGTGGTAGCAGATCTTAGGGCAGGGCATGGAGCTGGCAAGTGATGATGAGACAGCTATCCCTTAAGCCCTGCTTCTCACCCACTGACTTTAGCCACATATGCATCCTAGTGGCTTAACGTTCCCCAATCCTGACATGTGGGTGTTATAATTTCCTGATGGGCCTTTCTCCCCCAAACCATGGATTGCCTGGGATTGCTCACTGCAGTCTCCTCCATGATCCTTGGGTTCTCCATGAGGGGCACAGATCCAGGACTCAAAGGCCTCTGAGTTGCCAATCCTTGGTTGCTCGCCTGGCCTCCTCTCTGTTCTGTCTCTAATGCTGTCCTTCCCTCCATGGGATAGAACTGCAAAGCATTGAGCCATAGGCCCTGGCTGATGATCTAGGGGACTGCAGAAGCAGGTCCAGGGGAGTTCAGGTCACAGCTTAAAGCCAGTTCCCCGGAGACCAAGGAATGACCAGCGAAGTCCTTTCCCAGGATGCCCCACGGCGAACCCCACCTCAGCAATCCTGCCAAAACCCGGGCAGTCTTATTCAGCCAAACAACCTCCACCTCCACCTCAGCCATGATGTCTGTCATATGATAAGCTCAGCCGTTGTGTCTTCCAATATGATAAGGTCAGGTAGGAGGTGTACTGCCTGCAGCTGGAGGCTTGACCTTCATGATCCCAGAACCACTGGACTGCAGTGGAATGAGACACTCTGTACCCTGCAGGGAGAGGAGTCAGGAAGGTTCATGCCAGACCTCACCTCCCACACACCAGCTGCCCTACCATGCTGGGAGCCATTCCTTACCGAGGATGCCAACACAGTACTCCTTAATGATGACTTCACTGTCGAAATAGAGATTGTGACGACATGAAATCTTCATCCCGCCGCCGGTAACCGGGATCGCTGAGGTCCTCCACCTGCCTGATCAAGGAGAAAGAGAATGGATTCAATACGACCATCTTATCTAGCTGGGCTGTAGTGAACCACGAGTTTCCACTTTCCAGTTCTCCCACTGAGACAACCCTGGTCCCCAGGGGGACCACAGACTGACTCAGAAACTGGACCCCTCCCACCGACCCAGGCTCCCCAGCCTGACCTACAAATCCATCATGTAGCAAAGCAGGACTTCATCATGGTTTCCGGCCCAGGCCGACATCTCGTGTGCCAAACAACCTACCTCTGGTCAGGAAGCCTCCAGATGATTGGGTGGGCAAGTCTCGTGACGCCCTGCAGTTTTGCAAGAGCACAGAGACTGTGAAGCAGGGCTATCTCCCAGACATTTGGCCTGTCACCGTCCGTTGTTGGTCCTGTGTCTCTGTCTGGCGAGGAGGCAACGGCACAGCTATGGTGGTTTGTGGAGTGGGTGGACCCCGGCCAAGACGGCCTGGGCTGACAAGAGCGGAGAGGAAGAAGAAGTGGGCAGGTGGTTGCAGCTGAGGAGCGGAGGGGCGGGGTGGCACGGGGTGGTGTGAGGCGGCTGCTTCTCCGGGTTCATGAGCTGCAGGAGGCCTTTGTGTGCTGAGTGCCGGACCTGCTCTGCTGATGTCCGGGTGTGTGCTGTCTTCTCATCCTAGTCTCCCTGAGGGGTGGGCCTGCCCACTTGAGGGAAGTCCTGTAGTAAGAAACGGCGGCAGAGTTGTGCCTGGCGCTCCCCATGGGAATTGCGTGGGTGCAAAGGAGGTTATATAGACTCAAGGCCTACACCCCTTTGGGTTCGGCGCCGGCAGGGGGAAGAAAGCCTATCTGGGGAGCTGGTGCCTGCCTTGAGGTGGTCGGCAGCCCCATGCACCGCGAACCCGTCTTAAGCACCTTGTGTTTCTGGGCTGAGCCTGTTGGAAACGGGCACCGAGAGCATGGGGTGGTTGAATGGCTGGCAATGGCAAAGAGACTGCCCGTCCTCCAGGGACGTTCCCAGGGAAACGTGCCCTTCGACTTTCTGCTGCGCGGGAAGGGACCTTGGCGCCGCGATTCTCCCTTGTGAGTGCTGTGCTTGGCTCCCCTTGCCTACCACGTGTTCCCAGGGCTGCTACAAGCAAGCTGCAAGGATATGGCTCTGGCCCAAAAGGCGGAGATGCCCTGTGGCCTGGGGCACTCACGGAGCCCAGCTCCAAGTGAAGGACCTCCAGCGAGTCCATTGACGGCACAGGTGTTCTTGGTCCAGGGCCAGGCTGTGCCCGCTGGCCCTCCTTCTGCCACATCACGTCGGTCTCCTCCTCAACCACCACCTCCACCTCAGCCATTATGTCTTCCACCGTCAGCACCGCCTCCTCTTCCAAGGCCGCCTCCTTGCTCTGTACTCCGGCCGTCCTCAACAGCAGAGCCTCCAGCCTGAACACGGTGCCGTCCTGTGTGCTCCCACAGATCCCGGCCTGCGCAGCCCAGCCCAACCTCCGCACCCCTAGGCTCTTGGGGACCGATCCCCCACAGACACCCTCCCTAAAAACCCACGGGCATCGCCCTGCTGAGAACCTAGTCCCACACCCACGTGGACCCAGGTTTCCTGAGGAGCTCCGCTGGACCCGCAGATCCTGCAATGGCCACAGGGCTCGGCTCCCCCGCAGGCTCAACTGTGCACAGGAGCTCAGGAGCCAGAGGCCCAGGCCCTGGGCCTGCAGAGCACCACCAGCAGGCACCGCAGCCACTGCAGCGGGTGCGGGAGCCTCTGGGTCGGCAAGGCATTGCAAAACACCGTGCGCGCAAGTCATCAATGGCCAACCCTGGCGGCCGGCCTCTGGTGTGCCCAGGGCATAGGACAAGAGGCCCTTTGGAATGCTCCTTGGACTGCAGCATCCTCAGGGAGGAAGCATGGTACGCAGAGCCTGTATTTGCCTCGACCTGCGATAGTGTGTGCCGGGGTTCTGGCCTCTACAACAGATCAATTTCACCTTAGCACAAGGAGGCGACTTTCCTCCCACGTGCCCGGCCCGACTCACTTCCCCTAGGCCGCCCCTGTCAACCTGGCCCCAGCAACCAGAGAGAGTTCTCTGGATCTGCAGTATTGCTTCCGTACCATCCAGCTGGCCTGCCTAACGAAGAGAGATGTTTCATGTGTTCATGACACATAGAGATTTTCATGGCTTGCCACACTCAGGATGTCAGGACACAGGGCTGCCGTGCCCACAATTCCAAATGCCACGCAGCCCGTCTGTCCCAGGATGCCGAGCTACCGAGCACAAGCTCCAAGGGCTTCTCGGAGGAGGTTTGGGGAGAGGAGTTGGCGTTAGGGGGAGTTGGAGATGCAGGCCCACCAGTGGCTGTGCGGCCCAGGGAGACGCCCACCGCCCTCCCATTCATTGGCCAGCATGGGAGGAAGGCGGTCGCAGCGCGGCTCCCTGCGCTCTTCCCGCGCAGTCCATTAGGGGGCGCCCGGGAGCCCCGCGCATGCGCACTGAGGGCCCGCTGACCCACTGGGTGCAATAAAGGCTGCGGCCGGGTTCGTGTGGCTCGGTTCGGGCAGCATAGGCCTTGCTCAGTGGGAGTGCGGAGGAGGGCACCGTCTTCAGGATGGAGGCTGTACAGGAGGGGGCGGCCGGGGTGGAGAGTGAGCAGGTGGCTTTGGGGGAGGAGGCGGTGCTGGTGTTGGATGACATAATGGCGGAGGTGGAGGTGGTGGCCCAGGAGGAGGGCCTCGTGGAGCCGCAGGAGGAGGCCCAGCGGGCACAGCCTGGCCCTGGGCCCATGACCCCAGAGTCTGCACTGGAGGAGCTGCTGGCCGTTCAGGTGGAGCTGGGGCCGGTTAATGCCCAAGCCAGGAAGGCCTTTTCTCGGCAGAGGGAAAAGATGGAGCGGAGGCGCAAGGCCCACCTAGACTGCAGAGGCGCGGTCATCCAGAGCGTCCCTGGCTTCTGGGCCAATGTTGTATCCTTCTCAGTGTTTCTTCTGCCTTTCTGGTGGAGAGGTGCTCTCGGGGAAGTGTAAGTAACTTATGGGCAGCTTGGCATCGATGTGACGCCACCTTTGGGGAACAAAGGTGAGTTGCCCCGGACAAATGTGGCTAGGGAAAACTGCAGCAGGCGTGGGTACTATTTTCCTGCGTGCGGCAGAGAAACCCTTGGTGATGCCGAGCAGCAGACGTTTGGGGCATGTTTTTGAAGAACAGAAGCGAGTTCAGACCAGAATAGGTTTTTGTGTGCATCAAGCTATTTTTAAGGCAGTGTGATTGCTCCCCCTTTCTAGTCCGATCTGGGACTGGGCGTCTTCGGCTATAAGCAGGTTCTGCCACTCCTCAGACACCAGCAAGTCTCTGCAAATCGCACCTCCGCATGTCAGTGCAGTCAGCCTCAGAATTATACACCCTCTGTGAAGCCAAGGGGCCTTATTTTAGGGGTAGGGGGAGGCGAAAGGAGGTCATACGTGGAAGCAGATCTGAGAAATCCCCTACCCCAGCCTCTGGGTGCTCTTAGGCCTTCTTCCCTGTTGCTCCTAGCTTCTCCTTCCACCGCATGTAAAGGCTCTTTGACCTAAATCAGATTGCAAACCACCCCCAGATGTCAGCCCTGATCACTGACCAAGATGAAGACATGCTGAGCTACATGATCAACTTGGAGGTGAGGACAGCAAGACTGAGGCTAGAGGGTTTAGTGGGGGAGGGTAAGGGAAATAATTGGTTCCTGTGAGCAACAGTTGGCACCTCACCCAAAAAGGTATTTAAACTTTCTCCACCTTGTCCTGACAGGTGGAAGAAGTGAAGCATCCCGTTCATCTCTGCAGGATCATGTTGTTCTTTCGGAGTAACCCCTACTTCCAGAATAAAGTGATTACCAAGGAATATCTGGTGAACATCACAGGTGACAGGTGGCTCCCAGGATGGGTAGTGGAAGGAAGATGGTGGGTGGATCATTGCCAACGTGATCCAGTCCCCTTCCCACAAAACTTTCTGTCTCTGTAGAATACAGGGCTTCTCATTCCACTCCAATTCAGTGGTATCCAGATTATGAAGTTGAGGCCTGTCGCCGCAGACACCACAACAGCAGCCTTAACTTCTTCAACTGGTTTTCTGACCACAACTTCGCAGGATCTAATAGGATTGCTGAGGTGGGTCCTCACTGGGAAACATCAGCAATGACCCTGGTGTGTTCCCACCTGTTTGGGTCACCAGTCTGAGCCCTGATGAGGCGTTTGCCGATTGATTCCCCTGACAGATCCTATGTAAGGACCTGTGGCGCAATCCCCTGCCGTACTACAAGAGGATGAAGCCACCTGAAGAGGGAACAGAGATTTCAGGTGAGCCGTTCAGTTGGAACTGGAGCTGTTTGATGCCCACTATGAGGGGGTTGACACACCTGCCTATTCAGGGAGCCTGGACGCTCGTTTCAGAAATGTAGAAATTGAGGCTGCTTTCCTATATGTAGAAATTCCTTGAGAGGACGAGAGAGAGTGACAGAATCCAGGACATTCATGGCATTGGGCTGAAAAAGGCAGATTAGAGACTGCACTGCAAGGCAGGTTATAGCTGTGAGTCTTAAGCCCAGGGGAGCATAGTCCATTTCCAGAATCACTGAGAAGTGAAGCTGAAAATCATTCACTTCAATCTGTAGCCCTTGATTCCATGGCCGTCAACCCCAGCGGCAGTCATCCTACCTACTCCATGAGATTGGGCTCCCTGAATGTGCCTCCTGGTCATCCCTGTCCTAGACCGCAAAGGATTGTTTAGATTGATGGATTTCCTTGAGCTATTGCCGCATCAGATTTCTGTGTGCTTTTAGTGTACAATGCATCTTGTTAGCTGACTCCCCTCACAGAGAGTACTGGGAATGGGGCAGGTATTGCGGAGAACAGTTTGTAACCCATGGTAGGAGGAAGTTTAAGAGATCACAAATGGGGAAGGGATATCCTTTTCTCAGCGGGCCCTGCAATTAAAACATTTCAAAGTATGGCTGAGAGAAATGCGTTTTGACATGCGTTTGTGTTTCTCTAGGGGACTCCCAGATGTTGAGTTGACTGTGAGGGAGCATCGGACCTTACTTAAAACAGCAGAACTCCTAAAAAGTTACTACCGTATGCAGGATGTCAGTACTCAGCATGGTCTTATGCCCAGGAAGTAAAGGAAAAACCGACCCAGTCACAAAAAAATCAGACAGGAAAAGGGGGTAAACTTGGATTGTATGGAATGCCAAATAAATATTCTCAAGAATGTTTGACTGTGTGTGTGTGTGTTTGTTTCTGTGTGTGTGTGTACGTTTATCCCCTGGATTTGGGTGTCATATTGAATTGATCAATCAATATGCTTTATTTTCTTCATGGAACTGACCCGTCTGTGTTGGAGCTGGGCCTCTAAAATTGTGGAGTGAATGGGTGTGGAATGTGTTGGGATTCTTCCTACAGGACAGAGTTGGGGAGGTCAAAGCAAAAGACAGCTTAGTTGGAAACTTACTTTGTCCTATGGAAGCAGAAGTAGTTCAAGGAAAGGGGTTAAGGTTTCCACAGCCCAGTTTGCTGGGACCTCTAAAATCCTTCATTTTGGGTATCATCATACACAATAGATAAGCACAGGATGATGGAAATCTTGAAGTTCCCTTTCTTGTTGAATTCACGTTCTTTTAAAGGTGAATGCATAATCCTTTTCTGGGACAATCAGCCCCTCAGAACTTCTCACACATCAACGTGAGAAGAAATGGGCAGGTAAGGTGTATGGAGGGACTGTGGGAAAGGTGACAGAGGCATGTGGGAAAGCATTCAGGATATGCTTTTTGGCGTAGATGACTAAGGGAAAACACAGACTGGCAGAAGTGCGGGGAAAGGGGTTGGATTTGTGGAATATAAGATTGCTGGGGAATCCACGCATGGACTGTCTTGTCACTTGATGACACAGGATATGGACACTCTTGTTGATGTTTACATCTTTAGTTGGGTTAAGCTTTTCTCCACGATTGTATGTTAGGTGAGGAACCAGTAGTGTATGTAGCTACCAACATTACGAGTGCATTTTGTGCTCTTGCAAACTCTAGTGAGGCTCTATTCTCCCCAGTGATTGGCACTGCAGATTGTTTCTGGAGCCCAGGGCCCTCTGATTTTCTGTGGCCTTTTCAGCATACTTTGCCTAAGTTTAATAATGTAAAGAGCAGATAGTTGCACAGTATGTGTTGCAAGCCTCACACAGGAGGACAACACATACAGTTTTCATTCACGGGTGGGTGGCGGCTTCCCATGAACACCTGTGTCTATGCACAAGACGAGGGGTTGCCTGTGTCACTGATGGGTGAGGAGGATTTCAGTGTCGGCGGCAGAACTTTCTTCCCGGTTCCCAGAAAAAACAGTTCCAACATGAGCATCCATGTTGGCCACACACTAGTAGAGTGCTAACATTCCTGTCCCATATGTACTCTGGTCGGCACAGCTTCTGTGAGAAGAGCTATGTTGTTTCAGGGAGGAAGGTTTGACAGTCAAAGTTCATGAATCTGTTGTACTGCCTTCAATACGCATTCCACACCTCCTGCTCGGTAACAGCAGTTGAGCTTTGAAAATCTATAGCCCAGTTTTGCCCCTGCTCCTGGGCACAGTGCTGAAGCTCTGGAGGGGGAGTCTTGTCCTCCTCTGACTACTGTCCCCATGACCCACAAACACAGGAGAAACAGGTTTTCTCAGCAAATTATTCTGAAAACATTCGGAACCCTTTGGCCCCGTGAAGCTGCCCTTTATCTCACTGTGTGCAGGTCAAAGACACTGTGGTCCAGTACAGTATCCCTATAGTGGGAATGGGGCCACAGATTGGTGCCTGCACTCAGGGCAACTCAGATTAGGAAATGTCTGGGGACTTGCCTATAATCAGGTCATGTGAAAAGGTCTTGCCCCAAATTTAATGCATAGGAAAAAGTTGAGGAAGGTGTCTTGCAATGATTTCTCTAGGAGGTAAATAGATAAGAAGGAGACCATAAATAGATGGCTAGGGCTAGTTTTGGAACTAGCCTGTTTTAAAGTGGTGGTAGGGGAAGAGCTTTTTACAAGGCAGGCAGCAAACCAGGAACTGTCTACAATGGAAGGGCGTGCCATGGGTTGGTGGCTCAGCCATATTGCCACCCCACCGAGTGAATGCAGCCGACTGGGCTCCTTCCTCAAATCCTACATACAATTCAGTCTAGTGATTTCACATGAGATCCATTGTTTTGGTATTATCAGAGATGGTGCTGAATTGTACAGGCTGTCTAACGCTTCTTCCACTGAATATCCGTGCACATGGGCCACAAACGCTAAGGGTACTGACGGATTTGTATTCTGCCTCAGTAACTCTGAAACACCTCTGTTACATCTACTGTCAGGGTCTTTTTCATGTTTAAAGTACCAAGTGTGTGTTTGTAGTTTTTAGTGTGTTTGTAGTTGTGTATGTTTATTTCTCTGCGTGGGTTTGTATCTTTCCTCTGACTCCACCTATGTCTCCCCATATTTTTCCACACTACCTGCGGTAATTTGTACATGCCTATCTCTACAACCATGCTAGAATTTGTATCTGTGTCTTTGAACATCTGTCACTCTCTCTCCCTTCCTTTCTTCCTTCCTTTCCTTTACACCCTTCCTTTCTTCTTTCCCTTCCTTCCCCACCACACTCTCTCCGTCTGTATCATCTACCTTTCTGTTCTCTATCTGAATTTAGTTTGTAATTCTGAATCTCTTGGCAGTGGCGTCAGACATCAGAATGTCTGGATGAAATTCCTCTTTGAAAGACTCTGAGCTGAAAGAGATGAGTTCTTTTTGTGAGCCATAATGAACGGTTTATTTCAGGCCAATCTAGCAATGACAGTGTTAAAAACAAATACTGAGCATTGCAGCAAAGCCAAAAGTCCCATGGATTCCACTCATCCCGCTCAGTGTATCGAAAAGGTGGAAAAGTGAAAAAGTGGGTATGCCTGTGGTCTCCCAAGCGGAAGGAGAACTTTCAAGTGATTGTGTCAGATGATTTTCCAGCAGGCAGCTATAGTTCGTAGATACATGCTGCGTAAACACAAGCACGATGATGAAACGTAGAAAATGTTCTTCTTCCTCCATTTCAGTTTTGTATTATCTTTTAACCAACATCATGCGTACAGAATTTCTTCACGACATGTCATAAACTATTGTTTAATGAACTCATACCTGAATTATTCATTGTGTCAAAGAATGTCAAACAATCATGATTCGTTATGACCTGCTACAGATAAGTGATAGGAAATAAGAAAATGAGAGCATATAGAAAGGGCACATCGTGGTCTGGGAACTTCACCAAGAGGTTCAGGCTAGCTGAATGCATGTCAGGGATTCAGAAAAAGACACTTGCACTTGTTATTAAGGGCTTTGAATGGAAAAGGAGCACTCTTTTTACATTTATGTCTTTTAAGTCATTTGGGGAGTTTGGTGTATTATTACTTACAGTGTTCTCTCTGCCCTTTCTTATTGTTCTCCCCATCTGGCGCTGTTATTATGTGAAAGCTGGTTTCCTCCATCGGATCGCGTAGGCTCTAATGATGTTTCATTTATTTTGATTCTCCTCACACTACGTAGTTTTAATTTGCCGAATGTGACTCTTTTTTTGTTGGTTTTCCGAGAATGGGTCTTACTCTGTCTTCTAGGTTGGACAGCAGCCCCAGGGTCTTAGCCCACTGCATCCCAGACACCACACACCCATGTGATCCTCTCAACTCAGACTCTCACACAGCTGGCACTAGAGGTGCATGCAACCCTTCCCAGCTATGTATTAATTTAGCAATTGATTACTTTTTGGATATGGGCCCATGTTGCCCCAGGCTCCTCTGGAACTCCTGAGTGCAGGCAATCCTCCCACCTCAGCCTACCAAAGTGCCGGAATGACAGGTGTGACCCATGGCCCTGGCATGGCTTTGAGTTTTTTGCTTTTTTCTTCTACCTCCTCACGTCTTCTTTTCAAACATGCAGTGAAGGTTTCAATTCATGGACTGTAGTCTCCGTGCCTCTAATTTCTATCTTTCAACTCATCGTCAGCATTCATTGCGATTTTCATATTTATAAATTTATATATATATATATGTGCACATATATATTTTTCCTTAACTTACCAAACGATGTTGCATTCTTTCCTGTGTCATGAAAAAGACTTTGATAGAAATGAAAGGCACCGCTTTATAATAAAATAGTTTATTGACATTTATTCTCTTAAGGCGTTTTAAAAATTGTATGTTCATTTGAAACTGTCATATGAAATGATACATATTTATAACATAAGGAGTGTTGTTCAAAAGGTCATATATATTATGCATTGGATACATCCAGCTAATCAACATATGCGTGATCTCACATACTTGTCATTTTTGTTGTGAAAAAACTTGACATGCACTGTCTTAGAATTTTGTTAGAGAAAGAATACATTATCACCAGTTATAGTCAGCAGGCTGAAGAAAATATTTTTGACCTATCCCTCCTTTCTAACTAGAAATATGAATTCTTGATCCAGCATCTCCTCAGTGCACCCTCTTCACCCCCGCCTTCGGAGTCACTACCTCTGTGAAGTCCGCTTTTTCAATTTCTTATAAGAATGAGGTCATGTGCTAGTTGCCTTTCAGATACCTGGCTTATGTGACTTAACAAAATGGCATGCACACATTCAGCAGATTCACACGCATTGTCACAACTGGCAGGATTTCCTTATTTATTATTGCATTACATTTTTCTATTCCGCGTAGGTGTATTTACCCCATTTTTTTAATCCACTCATCAATTGAGGGACACTCAGGTTGCTTCCGTTATTTTGGCTCTAGGGAAAATGTAATGAGTGCAACAATACTTGCATGGGTGCATGCACACCTTCAACATACTGATCTGTGTACTTGTGGGCGTGCCCGGGTATTTTGATTTGCTGGATCATATGGTGGGTGGTTCTACCTGTAGATTTTTGAAGACTGTTTATATTAAATAAAACCCATAAAACTTCTTGTAATGCCTGCACCAATTTACATTCTCACCAAAAGTGAGCAAGGAATTCCTTTTCTCTGCATCCTCACCAGAAATGAGGGTTTTCTTTTTTCTTTTTTTTTTTTCTTGTCTTTTGGAAAATAGGCATTCTGACTGAAGTGAGAAGAAATCTCATTGTGTTTTGATTTGCATTTTCCTGGTGGGTTGGGGATGATGAGGACTTTTTAGTGTGTCCTCTGGACAACTGTATGTCTTAGTTTCAGAAATGAGTATTCCAGCCTTTGCCCATTTGTTTTCAAGCTATTGAGTTGTGGGGAGTTCCTTATGTACTTTGAATATTGACCCATTAACAGATCTATGGTGACCCAATCATTGCTCCCATCCTGTAGGATGCCCCTTCTGTTTCTTTAGTTTTCTGTGTTGTGGTGAAGCACTTTAGTTTGATATGATTACATCCTCTATTTCTGATGGTGTTTACTGTGCTCTTGCAGTCACTTTGAGACCATCATTGCCTACAGAGATGCCATGGAGCTTCTTCCTTGTGATTTGTTCTGGTATTTTTATTGTTTCCTGTCTGACATTGGAGGTTGGTGATAAATTATCCACTTGTAAATTCCTTTATGTGGCTATTCAGTTTGTCCCCAACCTAGTTTATAGAAGATACTTGATTTTTCACTGGGCGTTGTTGCTGCTTTGGGAAAAGGCCGTGACTTAGCTGCAAATGCAGTGACTTAGTTCTGGGCTCCTGTTGTTTTTCATAAGCTCAAGTCTCTGCTTTTCTGCAGTGCTATCCTATTTCGGTACGTAAAGCTTTGTAGTAGTATATCATGAAGTTAGGTAGTGTGATGCCTCCAGCTTTGTGCGTTTTACTGGATTGCTCTGGGCTTTCAGGATGTTCTGCCGTTTCACAGGAAATTTAGGATTCTCAGATTACTTTTCTAAGAAGAATGGGTCATTGATATTTTTACAGGGGTTGTATAGGATCTGAGGATCACTCAGGTAGTATTGATGTCAATGCCATTTAGACAATGTGTTTGTGTGCACATGCTCAGGGCCAAGAGACACTGGGTGTCCTCAGCAATAGTGAGGTGGGCCTTAATGTCCAGCCAGATTGCCTTCCTGGAAACACACAGAGGATCCCCTTCCGTTTTGCTGTCTCTTCACATTTCCTCCCCTGCGAGCCCTGTGTGGTCCTCCAGATTCCCTGTGCGATGGCCTGCCTTTTTTGTGGGTGGGGAGTTGCTGGGTGAATGAGGATGGCAGAGGGGAACAAGCATGTCAGGAGAGCCTGGGTTCATCCAAATGGGACTTGGCAGGCCTGGGAGAGCCATTCTGGGAGGATGTAGACCTGGACAGGCCTCAGGTGGGCATCTGTATGGAGGGTGAGACAGCCCTGGTGGATCCCAAACTGAAGGCCAGGTAGTGGCACGCCTCAGGACAGAGAAGGGAGCTAGCAAGGGATGATGAGGCAGCTATCTCTTGATCCTGGCTTCTTACCCATTGACCTTTGCTAATTATGCCTATTTAGCAGATTAGGGTTCCCCTATCCTGAAATGTGGGAACTACAGTTCCCTTATGGACCTTTCTCCACCAGCCCATGATGGCCTGAGTTTGCTCACTGCAATCTCCTCCCTGAGCCTTGGCTTCTCTATGTGCATCCTAACTCCGGGACCCACAGGCTTCTCAACCCCCAGGCCTGGGCTGCTTCCCTGTCCTCTTCTCTGTTCCCTCTCTGAGGGCCTAACTCCGTTGAGTAGTGCTGCAGGAGATTGAGCCACAGGCCCTGGCTGATGACCTCGGGGACTGGGCAAAGTGGTCGTGACAGGTCAGGTTCCGGTCCAAAGCCAATTCCTCCGATGCCGAGGAATGTCCAACAAGGTCCTTTGCCATGACGCCGCATAGCTGCCCCACCTCAGCAAACCTGCCATACCCTGGGCAGTCACAGTCAGCCAACCAGCTGAGGAAGCTCAGTTAGGCAGTGCCCTGCAGGAAACTGGGGCCTTCACCTGAATGAGCCTAGAACCACTTGACTGCAGTGGAGCCAGTCGCCCTGTATCCTGGAGGGAGAGGAGTCAGGAAGGCTAACGCCAGGCCGAGCTTCCCAGGTACTACCCCCTCTACCATACCAGGAGGCACTCCTCATTGAGGATGCCAACGCAATACTCCTTAGTGAGCACTTCGTTGCCAAAGTAAATGTTGTGATGACAGGCAAACTTCTTCCTGCCAGTTGTACTCATGATGAGTGAGTTCCTCCTCCTGCCTGTCCAAGAAGGAGAAAGAGGACAGCCAAGGGACAATTTCATCTAGGTGGGCTGAGGTGGCCTTCTAGCTGGGGTGAAGCATGCGTTTCCCCTTCCTAGCTCCCCGACTGAGACACCCCTGAGCTCCAGGAGCACCTCAAACTGACCTGGATCTTAGAACCCTTCCCCAGACCCGGGCTTACCATCCTGACCAGCAATCCAACATGTAGCTTTGAAGGACTTCCTCATGATGTTTCAGCTACTTGCTCTCACCGGAAATAATCACAACTTTTAAACTGTTCTTCATGCCAACTTAAATGTTTCATTTTTACTACCTCATGTTTTGGATGAGGCATGTATTTTTAAATAGATTTTCACCCTTATTGTACCTCTGTGATAAACTGCTTACTTACATTCATACCATAATTATCTTTCAGTTTTACTTGTCTGTTCCCCAAGATTCAGTGAAACTAAGAATTCTATTTATGCTTGTATCTTTCAGCAACCATATGTGAGATAATGGTGCACATTACTGCAGAAATCACATATACAGGTCCAAAGGGAGACGAAGAAAAAGAAAGCAAGTTTTAAAGTCTGTACATTCCTAACTCTGTATCAGAAACTCACAAATAACAGTGAAATCAAAGAATGATCACAGCCAATTCCTTTTCATACCTAGACTGAAATAAGAATCTTCAAAAGAAAAGAAAGTTCAGAATTTGGGTTTGCAAAAAGTTTCCTATATAGACAAAATTATTGGTAACTTTCTCTGACTAGAAAACAAACAAAAATCCACGTTTTTCATATGTGTAAATATACACATTTTTATTTCCATCAGTGATGATACGCAAGTAAGTAATAAAGTGAAAGTACAATAAATTGATATATGGAATGTTCACAGTCTCCAAATATTCCATTGAGACTATTAATTTTATGTAAACCATAAAGAATGCTTCATGAAACTACATTATACAGTGTCTTTTAGTATTTTACTCACATTTTAAATAATCAACAATTAGAGGGAATTCTTCCTCATTATTTATTACGACTACCGTTATTTTCCTTGAGTAATCCTGTTGAAATTAAGTATTTTAAATAAAACATTAAAAACAAATTATATTGACTGATTTCAGCTTTTAATGAAATCCTACTTGTGTATTTGTAGTAATGTGAAGTATAACTTTCTCCTCACAATTACTCTTTTATAAAACCGGTGTTATTGTTTTCTCTGACACTAACATTGTGATATCTCACAGCTTTACTGTGTGTATACATGACATCCCTCCAGAGAGTAGGCGTCAAATATGTGGAAAAATCATATTTGTGACAAAATTCTGGGAAAGGCAATGGTGAAATGGAAGAATAATTTCTAACTTGCTAACTGTTGGTCAATGGGTTTGTATTTATTTAGCTATAGACACGTATGTGCACACTGTGAGTTTGCCCATGTACATATACATTTCTAGGAGATACCCGTAATATATGGGTTGTGTAATTTTTAATTTATCCACTATTGTGTATGTGTGAAATTAGAAAAGCAGTTACCTTTTCTTTACTCAATTTGTTGGAAAGCCAAAAAAGTCTGTCAACCTTCATTTCAATTAATCCAATACTGTTAACTGCGGACACCTTCATTCTCCTTGTTCTCCTTTGGCAACCGGGAAGTTAATTCTCACTCTAATTCAGCTCTCAGGGTGTGATCCACAAACTTTGTATATGCTTAAAAGGATAAAAGTTCAGTGAAATGTCAAGCCATGCTGTGAAATGTTCCATTGTTTCTATATCTCTAATTGTCCTTTCATGTTATAGAGGCAAGAAAAACAATTCAATGTGTTTCTTAGTATCCAGTCCAATGCACTCTTTCTTCATAATATGCCAAACCCATCCCTTCAAGGCCTTGACATCTCAACATGGCTGGACGTCTCAAAATCTCTTCTCATTAATAACCATTATGTTAATCACTGTTGCCCACAACTGGAATTCGACTGTGAAATCCCCTGGTGGAAATTGCTGTAATGGCTCAAACTACTGGAATGACTATTTGTTTTACCTGAAAACATCTGATGAGCATATACATATGCTATGTGCATGAACATATTGTACATTAACAACATACCATCACTGCCAGTAGATAATAGGTATCCCAAACCTTTGAACCAAACTGACCTCAGGTGCTCCCACAAACCAAGCTTTTTCCTCCACAGCTTTCTTTTTATGTCAAAAAACCGCAAGTCCAGGCCGGGCGTGGTGGCTCTCGCCTGTAATTTCCACATTTTGGGAAGCCGAGGTTGGTGGGTCACTTGAGGTCAGGAGTTCGACACCAGCCTAGGCAACATGGCAAAAACCTGTCTCTACCAAAAATAGAAGAAGTAGCCAGGCCTAGTGGCACATTCCTGTGGTCGAGCTACTTGGGATGCTGAGGCAGGAGAACTGCCTGAACCTGGGAGGCAGAGGTTGTAGTAAGCTAAGATCAGACTACTTCACTCCAGCCTGGATGACACAGCGAGACCATGTGTCAAAAAAGAAAAAAAACAAAGCAACTCCACTCGTCCAGTCGCTTAGGTAAAAAGTACTGTAGTTGGCTGGGCACGATGGCTAACGCCTGTATTCCCAGCACTTTGGACTTTGGAAGGCTGAGACGGGCAGATCACCTGAGATCAGCAGTTGGAGACCAGTCTGGCCAACATGGTGAAGCCTGGCCTCTACTAAAAATACAAAACATTAGCTGGGCATGGTGACGAATGCTTGTAATCCCAGCTAGTCGAGAGGGGGAACCTGGGAGGCAGAGGATGTGGTGAATGGAGATGATGCCACTGCACTCCTGCCTGGGCTACACAGCGAGTGTACCCTGTGAGAAACAAAGGTGAACAGAAGAAAAGTTCTTTATTTAAATATCTAGTACATTAATTTTCAAGTTGTTGTAGAAACATTTCTCTTTAAACTCCTATTGTAATGTCACTTTTCCTGCTACTCACAAATTTAATCTGTAATATTTGCAGTATCGTGAAGTTCTAAGTACATTTAAATTCCTATTATGATAATCCATGGATTGCTGAGAAATAGTGGTTTTAATTTTGTTGTTCAATTTCCACTTAATTTTATTTCAACTTGTGTTAACTCAATTGAAAATTCTTTAGTAGTTTTTTAAATCTCATATCAAGACTTTTATTCACATCAATTGCTGTATAAATGCTCCCACCTTGAAGAACACTCTCTTATAGCCTGCTTCCCTACGACAGTCTTGACTGGTTGCCCTCCAGGCCTGTTTCAATTGTCTCATTCTAGGACTTACATTCACTACCCTTTTAAGAATTTATCTTTCTCTTTTCTTGTGTGTCCTGTTTTCTGCATTTCACATCTTTATCTTTCTTGGTTTACTTCTTCTTTTTGGTAGGAAAAAATCTCTAGTAATTTCTTGAGGAAAGGTTCACCTGGAGACAAAATTTTCGAGTTCTCATATGTCTGAAAAATGTTATGTTTTCTCCTTGTACATTTGATTTTAGTCTATTTGGAAATAAAAACATATGTCAGAAATCAGTTTCTTTTAGAATTTTCAAATCAGAACTCCATAATCCATTGCCTTCTGCTTTATAGCGGTAGTGTTGAGATTTTTTTTTTTTTTTTAATTTGACATGGAGTTTCGCTCCTGTTGCACAGGCTGGAGTACAATGGCAGGATCTCAGCTCATCGCAACCTGCACCTCCTGGATTGAAGTGATTCTCCTGCCTCAGCCTCCCCAGTAGCTGGGATTACAGGTAGGCGCCACCATGCCTGGACAATTCTGTGTTTTTAGTAGAGATGGGGTTTCTCCATGTTGGTCAGGCTGGTCTCAAACTCCTGACATCAGGTCATTCGCCTGCCTTGGCCTCCCAAAGTGCACCTCGGCCTCCCAAACTGCGCCTTGGCCTCCCACAGTGCTGGGATTACATGCATGAGCCACCATGCCTGGCCAGTGTTGAAAATTTCTAAATCATCTGGTTCCTCATCCTTTGTTCGTGACCTATTTTTACCTCTCTGGAAACTTACACCATTTTCTCTTTGTTCTCAGTGTTCTCAAATTGTACATTGATGTATCTTGACACGAGTCTGCTTTCATCGATTTTCATGCTATTTTGCTAGGTGTTCGCCTTTTAATCTGTAAATAAGCATCCTTATGTTCTGAGACTTTTTAATTATTTGCCAACAATTTATCCCCCTTTGTTTTACTTATTTATTTCACTTCTATAATTCATATAAATAAAATAATTGGAAAAAATTATCTTGGAGAAGCAGATACCATCACACTGATTCTGTCTGTGTTAACCTATCATACCTGAAGGTTGTCATATTTTATTAAGCAGAAATGTTGTATTTCTTGGTATTCACATTACAACCTGAAGATGGGCAATGACTGTCAAAATTTTAAATGTATGGGTAATAGTTAGAAGATGCAAGCACTGTATCCTCCAGAATTTTAGCATATGAAAATTGCTAATTTTAAATTCCAGGCACATTGATTTAAGCTTCAACATTCTCCCAGCTAAAATGAATCCATTTGTGCTAAGTTCTGTGATCAAAGGTGAATAAGACATTGTTTCTGCCTTCAGTGATAGCTGAGTCCAAAGGGAGACAAATAGAAATGATGTAAAAAGAGAGATAAGTAGTTCATGCGCAGTGGCTCACCAGCACTTTGGGAGGGCAAGGAGGGAGGATCATGAGGTCCGGAGATTGAGGCCATCCTGACTAACAAGGTAAAACCCTGTCTCTACAAAAAATTAGCCAGCCTTGGTGGCACACACCTGTAGTCCCAACTTCTTGGGAGGCTGAGGCAGGACAATTGCTTGAACCCGGGAGACGGAGGTTGCAGTGAACGGAGATCATGCCACTATACTCCAGCATAGGCAACAGAGTGAGACTCTGTTTCAAGAAAAAAAAGACATAAAGTGCTATAAAAACTGAGAAAAGGGACAGAATATCTGTGACAGATAATTTGTTTGGGTCAGTTGGAAATGAGGAGGTCTCAGTGTATGCTTTTACTGTTTCACGTTTGATTATGGGCAGAAACAAATGAATCTTAATATTTATGGGGTCACAGACACTTTTTAAAGGTGATGAAATCTATGGTGATTCTTTCCATAAAAATCTATGTAACATACATCTATATTTTACTTAGAAACTCAGAATGTGCACCATCAAGTGCTCTGGATAGAGTAGAATGAGTAGTAGTATTTAAGGCAGACAAGATGGGAAGGGGAATCCAAACACAGGAAATGCCCTGTGCGAGAGCCTGGACACAAAAAAGCTCGTACATTATTGGAATCAAACTGAGTATAACATAATTCAGGGTGACTGGAGCATAGCTGGAAGATGAACCAATCATGGCGTAAGATGAAAACAGAAGGCCAGGCACGGTGGCTCACTCCTGCAATCCTACATTTTGGGAGGCACTGGCGGGCAGATCACCTAAAGTCAGAATTTGAAGACCACCCTGGGTAAAATGGCAAAAGCCCATCTCTAATGAAAATACAAACATTATCCACGCATGGTGTGGGGGTGACTGTAATCGTAGCTACTCAGGAGGCTGAGGCAGGAGAATCGGTTAAACCTGAATGGCAGAGGTTGCAGTGATCTGACATCGCACCACTTAACCATTAAACACCAGCCTGGAAGAAAGATTGAAACTCCATCTCAAAATAAATAAATAAATAAATAAATAAATAAATAAATAAATAAAAAATTTAGAAAGGCCGGGAGCGGTAGCTTCTGCATATAATCCCAGCAATTTTGGAGGCTGAAGTGGGCAGATCACTAGGAGTTGGGATTTCAAGATCAGCCTGACCAACTGGGAGAAATCCCATCTCTACTAAAAAAAAAAAAAAAAAAAGTACAAAATAAGCCCAGCACGATGGCGAGTGCCTGTAATCCCAGCTACTTGGGAGGCTGAGGCAGGAGAATCGCTTGAATCCAGGAGGTGGAGTTTGCGGTGAGCTGAGATCGCGCCATGGCACTCCAGCCTGGGCAACAAGAGCGAAACTCTACCTCAAAAATAAACACACAAAAATGAAACTAGAAGATAAGTATATATCCAGGGATAAAGCATGAAGTATCTCCAATGTCACTCATGCACTTTGTTTACTCAGAGACAACACCAGGATTGATTAAAATTATGCACATCATGTCAACCCTTTTCTAAATGTTAACAAATGTCACTGGAACAGCTAGTACCCATGGAATAGGATGTAACATTCTGACTGCAGGCTTTCACTTGCATTCCCTACAGGTGTTGAGTGTGGAGTGTTCAAACCTCAAGCTTATAGATTCATGAAGGAAAAATTATGTGCATTGAAAATTGAGAACAACTATGTTAAGAACAATATTCCATGAAAGTAAGTTCCTATGTACTCATCTGCTCTTAATTGTATTACACTGTTCTCATGCAGAATGATACAAGTAACAATTATTATTGTTATTACTATTATTAGTATTATGAAATGGAGTCTAGCTCGGTAGTCCATACTGGAGCGCACTGCTGCGAACTCAGCTCACTGAAACCTCCGACTCCTGGGTTCAAGGGATTCTCCTGCTTCAGCCTCCCATGTAGCTGGGATTGCAGGCACCCACCAAAACACCTAAGTAATTTTTATATTTTCAGTAGGGACGTGGTTTCACTGCATTGGCCAGGCTGGTCTTGAACTCCTGACTTCCTGAACCACCCACCTTGGACTCCCAACGTGCTGGGATTACAAGTGTGAGCCACCGCACCCAGCCAAAATTAATATTTTGAAATATTTAGAAATATATGTTCTAGGGCACAGTGGCTCAAGTCTGTGATCCCATGACTTTGGGAGGCCGAGGTGGGTGGACCACTTGAACTGAGGAGTTGGAGACTAGCTTGAAAATATGGTGAAACCCTGTCTCTACAAAAGATACAAAAAATTAGCCAGGACTGGAGGTGTGTGCCTGTGTTCCCAGCTACTGAAGAAGCTAAGGTGAGAGGACTGTTCAGGAGGATCACTTGAGCTCAGGAGGATGAAGCTGCAGTGCGCAGAGATTGAGCTTCTGCACTCCAGTCCAGTCTGGGCAAGAAAGTGAGGTTCTGTCTCTTGTACGTAGGGGTGTGTGTGTGTGTGTGTGTGTGTGTGTGTGTGTGTGTGTGTATACACATATGCATGTATATGTATACACACACTCATATATACATATATAAGAAAGAGTGAAACTCCCTCATACACACACACAGACACACACACACATACAAACACGCACACAAACATATATTCTTGGCCACCTTAATTCCTCTATAATGGAATTCTGAACAGCATGCTTAAGGGTCAATACCAGGGCCTGCAGGCAGATAGCCTGTGCCAGAACTGTTCAGAGTGGGTTTTTTCACATTATACAGTTTCATCTTCTGAGTACACTTCCTGATCCTATTGTTCCCTTCATATCTTGCATATCTTTCTGGGGAAAAGACCACATGCAGCAATACCTTTTTTTTTTTTTTTTTTTGCTAAGTGTTTTCTTATTATTTGGAGGAGTTTTTAGTCGAAAAATTTCTAAGGACGAAACTTTTCGTCTTTTGGCTCAGGAAACTGCAGGCACCAGTTGCACAACAATATTTAAGAGTAGCACAGATAATAAGTCATATCCATTGCCTTAAACAAAATGTACAGAATTCGGTATTTTTAGTTACACGCGAACACTATATAGGGTTTGCAATTGATCATTTTTATATTCTATATTCTATTTGATACTGAACATAGAGCGTCAAGAATTGGGGCACACAATGATTTTTCAGTAAATATGCATAGAGTGCTGTAAATATTGAGATTGGAAAACATACCATGTTTCTGCCCTCATCATGTTCTCATTCTATTAAATGTTGTAATAACACAACTTTGAGTCATAAATCTTTCAAAAGAGAAGTACACACAAAAAAGAGCTAGACAAATACGTGGGACATTATGATCATTTAGAGCTTGTATCAGTTACAGCCAGGTCTTCAAGGCCCATAAATGCCAGGATAGAAAGTTTAGAACAAACTGTCTACACAAAGGCAAGTTTTTGTTGCTGTTGTTGTTTTTTCATAGGAAAATAATATCAGAGTTTCACAAAGGTTATAAGACTAACTGCAATATATAGGATGGGTTGAAGATCAGCAAGAGAAGACAGAAGGTGAGTTCTGAGTTTTATTAAATGCTTAAACTAACATATGATGGTGGCCTGGGTAAAGAAAGTTGAAGCAAGGACTGGAAGAAAGAGACAGGTGCAAGAATCATTGTAAAGATAAAGTCCACAAGTCTTGGCATGAGTTTTCAAATTGAGGCTAGTAAAAAATATTGTGGGATTCTTGCCATTCATCTATCCATCAAATTATTCAATGCAACTTTATTAAGATTCTAGATTATTATTAATCTTTATCATTATTCAAGATTATTAAGGTGTATTACTCATTGAATAATAAATATTGCATGCATGTTTATTACTATGCAAAAAGCACTGTGCTGGGTTCTGGAGGTACAGCAATGAATATGGGGTTAATGGTCCCCAACTTCATGAAGCTTTACATAGAGGGAGAGACAGATAATAAATAAAAGACACAAGCAGTCGTAAATGTTGTGAAGGAAATTTTGGGACGCGGAAAGAGAGTAACAGATAGTAGTGACGGTTGGTATAACAGACAGAACTACTGTACATTGGGCACTAAGTGAAGCTTTCTCCAGGGAAGTCTTATGTGATATATCTGAAAGAGCAGCCATTGATAAAGAGGGAAAAAAACAGCTGCCAACCCTCTAAAATAGGAGAATTTTGGCCTAGCTCTGTGTTTGAAGAACAGAGAGTTGCTAATGTGCAGAATAAAGCTGAGAATTTGAGTAAGAGGAAAATGGTAAAGTAACCAGTGGTTTTAATAGTACAGATGGGAATGCTGTCCTTGATAAAAGTAGTTCCAGTGGAATGAGACCAAAACCCAATTGAACTGAACTGAAAAGCCAGTGGGAAGAAATGAGGGAAGTGGGTACAGCGTGCTTAGTGGAGAAAAGTAATGAAGGGGTAGGTGTCAGGGGAGTAAACAACGGGAAAAATTCTAATTTATAAAAGCAATCTAAGAATTTAGATCACAGCTGTATATGTATACTGAGGTGGTAGAGAGGGAGAGATTAACGTACATGAGAAAATAAAATTGACAGCAGTGGATTGCGGTTTCTAGCACCTACAGTTCACTCTCACTTTGCCTGTGAGTTGGATAAATGTCTGAAAGCTGATTGTTTTTCAAAGTTGGTTTCTATTTGGGAAAGAAGGGAGTAGGGAACAACATGACATTGTAAACTGCAAAGCAAAATAAGGATATAGAGTACATAGAGGAAGAAAGAGCTCGGGCACTAGAAGATCTTGTTCCTCAAACCGCATGCTGCCTACTTTGTAGTCTAGCTTGACACGTGAGCCCTACTCCAGTTTCCAAAAGAACAATGATTGTTTCATTTAATCGGACCAAGGGCACTTGACACATCCCACCATATACATCTGTCATTTCAAAGAAGAAAGAGTATTTTAGAACTACAAATAGAAATAATGTAACATTAAGATGAAAATCAAATAACAAATCTAGCTTCGTTGAAAATCTGTCTATACTGATATCTTATTATTTTTTTTAATTCTGCCAAGGATTAGTGAACATATTCTCCCAGTCTTTTGTCTGTATGTTAAAACTTGCTAAACACCTCAAGTCTCGCATAAGAACTACAATGGAAAATGGATCAGTCAGGAGTTCTTCCATACAATTATCAATAAATTATATTTCTTCATACTGAAATTTGTTTTTTCATTATTGTAAGAAATTAACTTTTATATTAATAGTAGGTGATGTAACAAAGCAGGTCTTTAAGGAGATAACTGACACTGGATTTCCATGCCATTACTCAGGTGGCCCTTATTTGCCAGCCAGGTTCCCTCCCTGGACACACACTGAAGGTCCCCAACCATTTTGCGATCTCTTCACATTCCCAGCTCCTGAGGAAGCTCCAAAATACCTGTCCATGAAGAAAATAGAACATTTCCGCACACTGGATCCCAGTGTGGTCCTCCAGATTCCCTGTGAGGTGGACTATCTTGTATGGGAAGGCAGGGCACTGGGAGGGAGGATGTCAGAGACGATAACACATGTCAGGGCAGCCCAGGGTCATGGAAACAGAACAAGACAGTCCTGGGAGAAACATTCTAAAACGGCATAGACCTAGGTGGGCCTCAGGTGGACATCTGCGTGGAGAGGGAGAGGGCCCTGGTTGAGCTCAAAATGAGCCCCAGGTGGTAGCAGATCTTAGGGCAGGGCATGGAGCTGGCAAGTGATGATGAGACAGCTATCCCTTAAGCCCTGCTTCTCACCCACTGACTTTAGCCACATATGCATCCTAGTGGCTTAACGTTCCCCAATCCTGACATGTGGGTGTTATAATTTCCTGATGGGCCTTTCTCCCCCAAACCATGGATTGCCTGGGATTGCTCACTGCAGTCTCCTCCATGATCCTTGGGTTCTCCATGAGGGGCACAGATCCAGGACTCAAAGGCCTCTGAGTTGCCAATCCTTGGTTGCTCGCCTGGCCTCCTCTCTGTTCTGTCTCTAATGCTGTCCTTCCCTCCATGGGATAGAACTGCAAAGCATTGAGCCATAGGCCCTGGCTGATGATCTAGGGGACTGCAGAAGCAGGTCCAGGGGAGTTCAGGTCACAGCTTAAAGCCAGTTCCCCGGAGACCAAGGAATGACCAGCGAAGTCCTTTCCCAGGATGCCCCACGGCGAACCCCACCTCAGCAATCCTGCCAAAACCCGGGCAGTCTTATTCAGCCAAACAACCTCCACCTCCACCTCAGCCATGATGTCTGTCATATGATAAGCTCAGCCGTTGTGTCTTCCAATATGATAAGGTCAGGTAGGAGGTGTACTGCCTGCAGCTGGAGGCTTGACCTTCATGATCCCAGAACCACTGGACTGCAGTGGAATGAGACACTCTGTACCCTGCAGGGAGAGGAGTCAGGAAGGTTCATGCCAGACCTCACCTCCCACACACCAGCTGCCCTACCATGCTGGGAGCCATTCCTTACCGAGGATGCCAACACAGTACTCCTTAATGATGACTTCACTGTCGAAATAGAGATTGTGACGACATGAAATCTTCATCCCGCCGCCGGTAACCGGGATCGCTGAGGTCCTCCACCTGCCTGATCAAGGAGAAAGAGAATGGATTCAATACGACCATCTTATCTAGCTGGGCTGTAGTGAACCACGAGTTTCCACTTTCCAGTTCTCCCACTGAGACAACCCTGGTCCCCAGGGGGACCACAGACTGACTCAGAAACTGGACCCCTCCCACCGACCCAGGCTCCCCAGCCTGACCTACAAATCCATCATGTAGCAAAGCAGGACTTCATCATGGTTTCCGGCCCAGGCCGACATCTCGTGTGCCAAACAACCTACCTCTGGTCAGGAAGCCTCCAGATGATTGGGTGGGCAAGTCTCGTGACGCCCTGCAGTTTTGCAAGAGCACAGAGACTGTGGAGCAGGGCTATCTCCCAGACATTTGGCCTGTCACCGTCCGTTGTTGGTCCTGTGTCTCTGTCTGGCGAGGAGGCAACGGCACAGCTATGGTGGTTTGTGGAGTGGGTGGACCCCGGCCAAGACGGCCTGGGCTGACAAGAGCGGAGAGGAAGAAGAAGTGGGCAGGTGGTTGCAGCTGAGGAGCGGAGGGGCGGGGTGGCACGGGGTGGTGTGAGGCGGCTGCTTCTCCGGGTTCATGAGCTGCAGGAGGCCTTTGTGTGCTGAGTGCCGGACCTGCTCTGCTGATGTCCGGGTGTGTGCTGTCTTCTCATCCTAGTCTCCCTGAGGGGTGGGCCTGCCCACTTGAGGGAAGTCCTGTAGTAAGAAACGGCGGCAGAGTTGTGCCTGGCGCTCCCCATGGGAATTGCGTGGGTGCAAAGGAGGTTATATAGACTCAAGGCCTACACCCCTTTGGGTTCGGCGCCGGCAGGGGGAAGAAAGCCTATCTGGGGAGCTGGTGCCTGCCTTGAGGTGGTCGGCAGCCCCATGCACCGCGAACCCGTCTTAAGCACCTTGTGTTTCTGGGCTGAGCCTGTTGGAAACGGGCACCGAGAGCATGGGGTGGTTGAATGGCTGGCAATGGCAAAGAGACTGCCCGTCCTCCAGGGACGTTCCCAGGGAAACGTGCCCTTCGACTTTCTGCTGCGCGGGAAGGGACCTTGGCGCCGCGATTCTCCCTTGTGAGTGCTGTGCTTGGCTCCCCTTGCCTACCACGTGTTCCCAGGGCTGCTACAAGCAAGCTGCAAGGATATGGCTCTGGCCCAAAAGGCGGAGATGCCCTGTGGCCTGGGGCACTCACGGAGCCCAGCTCCAAGTGAAGGACCTCCAGCGAGTCCATTGACGGCACAGGTGTTCTTGGTCCAGGGCCAGGCTGTGCCCGCTGGCCCTCCTTCTGCCACATCACGTCGGTCTCCTCCTCAACCACCACCTCCACCTCAGCCATTATGTCTTCCACCGTCAGCACCGCCTCCTCTTCCAAGGCCGCCTCCTTGCTCTGTACTCCGGCCGTCCTCAACAGCAGAGCCTCCAGCCTGAACACGGTGCCGTCCTGTGTGCTCCCACAGATCCCGGCCTGCGCAGCCCAGCCCAACCTCCGCACCCCTAGGCTCTTGGGGACCGATCCCCCACAGACACCCTCCCTAAAAACCCACGGGCATCGCCCTGCTGAGAACCTAGTCCCACACCCACGTGGACCCAGGTTTCCTGAGGAGCTCCGCTGGACCCGCAGATCCTGCAATGGCCACAGGGCTCGGCTCCCCCGCAGGCTCAACTGTGCACAGGAGCTCAGGAGCCAGAGGCCCAGGCCCTGGGCCTGCAGAGCACCACCAGCAGGCACCGCAGCCACTGCAGCGGGTGCGGGAGCCTCTGGGTCGGCAAGGCATTGCAAAACACCGTGCGCGCAAGTCATCAATGGCCAACCCTGGCGGCCGGCCTCTGGTGTGCCCAGGGCATAGGACAAGAGGCCCTTTGGAATGCTCCTTGGACTGCAGCATCCTCAGGGAGGAAGCATGGTACGCAGAGCCTGTATTTGCCTCGACCTGCGATAGTGTGTGCCGGGGTTCTGGCCTCTACAACAGATCAATTTCACCTTAGCACAAGGAGGCGACTTTCCTCCCACGTGCCCGGCCCGACTCACTTCCCCTAGGCCGCCCCTGTCAACCTGGCCCCAGCAACCAGAGAGAGTTCTCTGGATCTGCAGTATTGCTTCCGTACCATCCAGCTGGCCTGCCTAACGAAGAGAGATGTTTCATGTGTTCATGACACATAGAGATTTTCATGGCTTGCCACACTCAGGATGTCAGGACACAGGGCTGCCGTGCCCACAATTCCAAATGCCACGCAGCCCGTCTGTCCCAGGATGCCGAGCTACCGGGCACAAGCTCCAAGGGCTTCTCGGAGGAGGTTTGGGGAGAGGAGTTGGCGTTAGGGGGAGTTGGAGATGCAGGCCCACCAGTGGCTGTGCCGCCCAGGGAGACGCCCACCGCCCTCCCATTCATTGGCCAGCATGGGAGGAAGGCGGTCGCAGCGCGGCTCCCCGCGCTCTTCCCGCGCAGTCCATTAGGGGGCGCCCGGGAGCCCCGCGCATGCGCACTGAGGGCCCGCTGACCCACTGGGTGCAATAAAGGCTGCGGCCGGGTTCGTGTGGCTCGGTTCGGGCAGCATAGGCCTTGCTCAGTGGGAGTGCGGAGGAGGGCACCGTCTTCAGGATGGAGGCTGTACAGGAGGGGGCGGCCGGGGTGGAGAGTGAGCAGGTGGCTTTGGGGGAGGAGGCGGTGCTGGTGTTGGATGACATAATGGCGGAGGTGGAGGTGGTGGCCCAGGAGGAGGGCCTCGTGGAGCCGCAGGAGGAGGCCCAGCGGGCACAGCCTGGCCCTGGGCCCATGACCCCAGAGTCTGCACTGGAGGAGCTGCTGGCCGTTCAGGTGGAGCTGGGGCCGGTTAATGCCCAAGCCAGGAAGGCCTTTTCTCGGCAGAGGGAAAAGATGGAGCGGAGGCGCAAGGCCCACCTAGACTGCAGAGGCGCGGTCATCCAGAGCGTCCCTGGCTTCTGGGCCAATGTTGTATCCTTCTCAGTGTTTCTTCTGCCTTTCTGGTGGAGAGGTGCTCTCGGGGAAGTGTAAGTAACTTATGGGCAGCTTGGCATCGATGTGACGCCACCTTTGGGGAACAAAGGTGAGTTGCCCCGGACAAATGTGGCTAGGGAAAACTGCAGCAGGCGTGGGTACTATTTTCCTGCGTGCGGCAGAGAAACCCTTGGTGATGCCGAGCAGCAGACGTTTGGGGCATGTTTTTGAAGAACAGAAGCGAGTTCAGACCAGAATAGGTTTTTGTGTGCATCAAGCTATTTTTAAGGCAGTGTGATTGCTCCCCCTTTCTAGTCCGATCTGGGACTGGGCGTCTTCGGCTATAAGCAGGTTCTGCCACTCCTCAGACACCAGCAAGTCTCTGCAAATCGCACCTCCGCATGTCAGTGCAGTCAGCCTCAGAATTATACACCCTCTGTGAAGCCAAGGGGCCTTATTTTAGGGGTAGGGGGAGGCGAAAGGAGGTCATACGTGGAAGCAGATCTGAGAAATCCCCTACCCCAGCCTCTGGGTGCTCTTAGGCCTTCTTCCCTGTTGCTCCTAGCTTCTCCTTCCACCGCATGTAAAGGCTCTTTGACCTAAATCAGATTGCAAACCACCCCCAGATGTCAGCCCTGATCACTGACCAAGATGAAGACATGCTGAGCTACATGATCAACTTGGAGGTGAGGACAGCAAGACTGAGGCTAGAGGGTTTAGTGGGGGAGGGTAAGGGAAATAATTGGTTCCTGTGAGCAACAGTTGGCACCTCACCCAAAAAGGTATTTAAACTTTCTCCACCTTGTCCTGACAGGTGGAAGAAGTGAAGCATCCCGTTCATCTCTGCAGGATCATGTTGTTCTTTCGGAGTAACCCCTACTTCCAGAATAAAGTGATTACCAAGGAATATCTGGTGAACATCACAGGTGACAGGTGGCTCCCAGGATGGGTAGTGGAAGGAAGATGGTGGGTGGATCATTGCCAACGTGATCCAGTCCCCTTCCCACAAAACTTTCTGTCTCTGTAGAATACAGGGCTTCTCATTCCACTCCAATTCAGTGGTATCCAGATTATGAAGTTGAGGCCTGTCGCCGCAGACACCACAACAGCAGCCTTAACTTCTTCAACTGGTTTTCTGACCACAACTTCGCAGGATCTAATAGGATTGCTGAGGTGGGTCCTCACTGGGAAACATCAGCAATGACCCTGGTGTGTTCCCACCTGTTTGGGTCACCAGTCTGAGCCCTGATGAGGCGTTTGCCGATTGATTCCCCTGACAGATCCTATGTAAGGACCTGTGGCGCAATCCCCTGCCGTACTACAAGAGGATGAAGCCACCTGAAGAGGGAACAGAGATTTCAGGTGAGCCGTTCAGTTGGAACTGGAGCTGTTTGATGCCCACTATGAGGGGGTTGACACACCTGCCTATTCAGGGAGCCTGGACGCTCGTTTCAGAAATGTAGAAATTGAGGCTGCTTTCCTATATGTAGAAATTCCTTGAGAGGACGAGAGAGAGTGACAGAATCCAGGACATTCATGGCATTGGGCTGAAAAAGGCAGATTAGAGACTGCACTGCAAGGCAGGTTATAGCTGTGAGTCTTAAGCCCAGGGGAGCATAGTCCATTTCCAGAATCACTGAGAAGTGAAGCTGAAAATCATTCACTTCAATCTGTAGCCCTTGATTCCATGGCCGTCAACCCCAGCGGCAGTCATCCTACCTACTCCATGAGATTGGGCTCCCTGAATGTGCCTCCTGGTCATCCCTGTCCTAGACCGCAAAGGATTGTTTAGATTGATGGATTTCCTTGAGCTATTGCCGCATCAGATTTCTGTGTGCTTTTAGTGTACAATGCATCTTGTTAGCTGACTCCCCTCACAGAGAGTACTGGGAATGGGGCAGGTATTGCGGAGAACAGTTTGTAACCCATGGTAGGAGGAAGTTTAAGAGATCACAAATGGGGAAGGGATATCCTTTTCTCAGCGGGCCCTGCAATTAAAACATTTCAAAGTATGGCTGAGAGAAATGCGTTTTGACATGCGTTTGTGTTTCTCTAGGGGACTCCCAGATGTTGAGTTGACTGTGAGGGAGCATCGGACCTTACTTAAAACAGCAGAACTCCTAAAAAGTTACTACCGTATGCAGGATGTCAGTACTCAGCATGGTCTTATGCCCAGGAAGTAAAGGAAAAACCGACCCAGTCACAAAAAAATCAGACAGGAAAAGGGGGTAAACTTGGATTGTATGGAATGCCAAATAAATATTCTCAAGAATGTTTGACTCTGTGTGTGTGTGTTTGTTTCTGTGTGTGTGTGTACGTTTATCCCCTGGATTTGGGTGTCATATTGAATTGATCAATCAATATGCTTTATTTTCTTCATGGAACTGACCCGTCTGTGTTGGAGCTGGGCCTCTAAAATTGTGGAGTGAATGGGTGTGGAATGTGTTGGGATTCTTCCTACAGGACAGAGTTGGGGAGGTCAAAGCAAAAGACAGCTTAGTTGGAAACTTACTTTGTCCTATGGAAGCAGAAGTAGTTCAAGGAAAGGGGTTAAGGTTTCCACAGCCCAGTTTGCTGGGACCTCTAAAATCCTTCATTTTGGGTATCATCATACACAATAGATAAGCACAGGATGATGGAAATCTTGAAGTTCCCTTTCTTGTTGAATTCACGTTCTTTTAAAGGTGAATGCATAATCCTTTTCTGGGACAATCAGCCCCTCAGAACTTCTCACACATCAACGTGAGAAGAAATGGGCAGGTAAGGTGTATGGAGGGACTGTGGGAAAGGTGACAGAGGCATGTGGGAAAGCATTCAGGATATGCTTTTTGGCGTAGATGACTAAGGGAAAACACAGACTGGCAGAAGTGCGGGGAAAGGGGTTGGATTTGTGGAATATAAGATTGCTGGGGAATCCACGCATGGACTGTCTTGTCACTTGATGACACAGGATATGGACACTCTTGTTGATGTTTACATCTTTAGTTGGGTTAAGCTTTTCTCCACGATTGTATGTTAGGTGAGGAACCAGTAGTGTATGTAGCTACCAACATTACGAGTGCATTTTGTGCTCTTGCAAACTCTAGTGAGGCTCTATTCTCCCCAGTGATTGGCACTGCAGATTGTTTCTGGAGCCCAGGGCCCTCTGATTTTCTGTGGCCTTTTCAGCATACTTTGCCTAAGTTTAATAATGTAAAGAGCAGATAGTTGCACAGTATGTGTTGCAAGCCTCACACAGGAGGACAACACATACAGTTTTCATTCACGGGTGGGTGGCGGCTTCCCATGAACACCTGTGTCTATGCACAAGACGAGGGGTTGCCTGTGTCACTGATGGGTGAGGAGGATTTCAGTGTCGGCGGCAGAACTTTCTTCCCGGTTCCCAGAAAAAACAGTTCCAACATGAGCATCCATGTTGGCCACACACTAGTAGAGTGCTAACATTCCTGTCCCATATGTACTCTGGTCGGCACAGCTTCTGTGAGAAGAGCTATGTTGTTTCAGGGAGGAAGGTTTGACAGTCAAAGTTCATGAATCTGTTGTACTGCCTTCAATACGCATTCCACACCTCCTGCTCGGTAACAGCAGTTGAGCTTTGAAAATCTATAGCCCAGTTTTGCCCCTGCTCCTGGGCACAGTGCTGAAGCTCTGGAGGGGGAGTCTTGTCCTCCTCTGACTACTGTCCCCATGACCCACAAACACAGGAGAAACAGGTTTTCTCAGCAAATTATTCTGAAAACATTCGGAACCCTTTGGCCCCGTGAAGCTGCCCTTTATCTCACTGTGTGCAGGTCAAAGACACTGTGGTCCAGTACAGTATCCCTATAGTGGGAATGGGGCCACAGATTGGTGCCTGCACTCAGGGCAACTCAGATTAGGAAATGTCTGGGGACTTGCCTATAATCAGGTCATGTGAAAAGGTCTTGCCCCAAATTTAATGCATAGGAAAAAGTTGAGGAAGGTGTCTTGCAATGATTTCTCTAGGAGGTAAATAGATAAGAAGGAGACCATAAATAGATGGCTAGGGCTAGTTTTGGAACTAGCCTGTTTTAAAGTGGTGGTAGGGGAAGAGCTTTTTACAAGGCAGGCAGCAAACCAGGAACTGTCTACAATGGAAGGGCGTGCCATGGGTTGGTGGCTCAGCCATATTGCCACCCCACCGAGTGAATGCAGCCGACTGGGCTCCTTCCTCAAATCCTACATACAATTCAGTCTAGTGATTTCACATGAGATCCATTGTTTTGGTATTATCAGAGATGGTGCTGAATTGTACAGGCTGTCTAACGCTTCTTCCACTGAATATCCGTGCACATGGGCCACAAACGCTAAGGGTACTGACGGATTTGTATTCTGCCTCAGTAACTCTGAAACACCTCTGTTACATCTACTGTCAGGGTCTTTTTCATGTTTAAAGTACCAAGTGTGTGTTTGTAGTTTTTAGTGTGTTTGTAGTTGTGTATGTTTATTTCTCTGCGTGGGTTTGTATCTTTCCTCTGACTCCACCTATGTCTCCCCATATTTTTCCACACTACCTGCGGTAATTTGTACATGCCTATCTCTACAACCATGCTAGAATTTGTATCTGTGTCTTTGAACATCTGTCACTCTCTCTCCCTTCCTTTCTTCCTTCCTTTCCTTTACACCCTTCCTTTCTTCTTTCCCTTCCTTCCCCACCACACTCTCTCCGTCTGTATCATCTACCTTTCTGTTCTCTATCTGAATTTAGTTTGTAATTCTGAATCTCTTGGCAGTGGCGTCAGACATCAGAATGTCTGGATGAAATTCCTCTTTGAAAGACTCTGAGCTGAAAGAGATGAGTTCTTTTTGTGAGCCATAATGAACGGTTTATTTCAGGCCAATCTAGCAATGACAGTGTTAAAAACAAATACTGAGCATTGCAGCAAAGCCAAAAGTCCCATGGATTCCACTCATCCCGCTCAGTGTATCGAAAAGGTGGAAAAGTGAAAAAGTGGGTATGCCTGTGGTCTCCCAAGCGGAAGGAGAACTTTCAAGTGATTGTGTCAGATGATTTTCCAGCAGGCAGCTATAGTTCGTAGATACATGCTGCGTAAACACAAGCACGATGATGAAACGTAGAAAATGTTCTTCTTCCTCCATTTCAGTTTTGTATTATCTTTTAACCAACATCATGCGTACAGAATTTCTTCACGACATGTCATAAACTATTGTTTAATGAACTCATACCTGAATTATTCATTGTGTCAAAGAATGTCAAACAATCATGATTCGTTATGACCTGCTACAGATAAGTGATAGGAAATAAGAAAATGAGAGCATATAGAAAGGGCACATCGTGGTCTGGGAACTTCACCAAGAGGTTCAGGCTAGCTGAATGCATGTCAGGGATTCAGAAAAAGACACTTGCACTTGTTATTAAGGGCTTTGAATGGAAAAGGAGCACTCTTTTTACATTTATGTCTTTTAAGTCATTTGGGGAGTTTGGTGTATTATTACTTACAGTGTTCTCTCTGCCCTTTCTTATTGTTCTCCCCATCTGGCGCTGTTATTATGTGAAAGCTGGTTTCCTCCATCGGATCGCGTAGGCTCTAATGATGTTTCATTTATTTTGATTCTCCTCACACTACGTAGTTTTAATTTGCCGAATGTGACTCTTTTTTTGTTGGTTTTCCGAGAATGGGTCTTACTCTGTCTTCTAGGTTGGACAGCAGCCCCAGGGTCTTAGCCCACTGCATCCCAGACACCACACACCCATGTGATCCTCTCAACTCAGACTCTCACACAGCTGGCACTAGAGGTGCATGCAACCCTTCCCAGCTATGTATTAATTTAGCAATTGATTACTTTTTGGATATGGGCCCATGTTGCCCCAGGCTCCTCTGGAACTCCTGAGTGCAGGCAATCCTCCCACCTCAGCCTACCAAAGTGCCGGAATGACAGGTGTGACCCATGGCCCTGGCATGGCTTTGAGTTTTTTGCTTTTTTCTTCTACCTCCTCACGTCTTCTTTTCAAACATGCAGTGAAGGTTTCAATTCATGGACTGTAGTCTCCGTGCCTCTAATTTCTATCTTTCAACTCATCGTCAGCATTCATTGCGATTTTCATATTTATAAATTTATATATATATATATGTGCACATATATATTTTTCCTTAACTTACCAAACGATGTTGCATTCTTTCCTGTGTCATGAAAAAGACTTTGATAGAAATGAAAAGCACCGCTTTATAATAAAATAGTTTATTGACATTTATTCTCTTAAGGCGTTTTAAAAATTGTATGTTCATTTGAAACTGTCATATGAAATGATACATATTTATAACATAAGGAGTGTTGTTCAAAAGGTCATATATATTATGCATTGGATACATCCAGCTAATCAACATATGCGTGATCTCACATACTTGTCATTTTTGTTGTGAAAAAACTTGACATGCACTGTCTTAGAATTTTGTTAGAGAAAGAATACATTATCACCAGTTATAGTCAGCAGGCTGAAGAAAATATTTTTGACCTATCCCTCCTTTCTAACTAGAAATATGAATTCTTGATCCAGCATCTCCTCAGTGCACCCTCTTCACCCCCGCCTTCGGAGTCACTACCTCTGTGAAGTCCGCTTTTTCAATTTCTTATAAGAATGAGGTCATGTGCTAGTTGCCTTTCAGATACCTGGCTTATGTGACTTAACAAAATGGCATGCACACATTCAGCAGATTCACACGCATTGTCACAACTGGCAGGATTTCCTTATTTATTATTGCATTACATTTTTCTATTCCGCGTAGGTGTATTTACCCCATTTTTTTAATCCACTCATCAATTGAGGGACACTCAGGTTGCTTCCGTTATTTTGGCTCTAGGGAAAATGTAATGAGTGCAACAATACTTGCATGGGTGCATGCACACCTTCAACATACTGATCTGTGTACTTGTGGGCGTGCCCGGGTATTTTGATTTGCTGGATCATATGGTGGGTGGTTCTACCTGTAGATTTTTGAAGACTGTTTATATTAAATAAAACCCATAAAACTTCTTGTAATGCCTGCACCAATTTACATTCTCACCAAAAGTGAGCAAGGAATTCCTTTTCTCTGCATCCTCACCAGAAATGAGGGTTTTCTTTTTTCTTTTTTTTTTTTCTTGTCTTTTGGAAAATAGGCATTCTGACTGAAGTGAGAAGAAATCTCATTGTGTTTTGATTTGCATTTTCCTGGTGGGTTGGGGATGATGAGGACTTTTTAGTGTGTCCTCTGGACAACTGTATGTCTTAGTTTCAGAAATGAGTATTCCAGCCTTTGCCCATTTGTTTTCAAGCTATTGAGTTGTGGGGAGTTCCTTATGTACTTTGAATATTGACCCATTAACAGATCTATGGTGACCCAATCATTGCTCCCATCCTGTAGGATGCCCCTTCTGTTTCTTTAGTTTTCTGTGTTGTGGTGAAGCACTTTAGTTTGATATGATTACATCCTCTATTTCTGATGGTGTTTACTGTGCTCTTGCAGTCACTTTGAGACCATCATTGCCTACAGAGATGCCATGGAGCTTCTTCCTTGTGATTTGTTCTGGTATTTTTATTGTTTCCTGTCTGACATTGGAGGTTGGTGATAAATTATCCACTTGTAAATTCCTTTATGTGGCTATTCAGTTTGTCCCCAACCTAGTTTATAGAAGATACTTGATTTTTCACTGGGCGTTGTTGCTGCTTTGGGAAAAGGCCGTGACTTAGCTGCAAATGCAGTGACTTAGTTCTGGGCTCCTGTTGTTTTTCATAAGCTCAAGTCTCTGCTTTTCTGCAGTGCTATCCTATTTCGGTACGTAAAGCTTTGTAGTAGTATATCATGAAGTTAGGTAGTGTGATGCCTCCAGCTTTGTGCGTTTTACTGGATTGCTCTGGGCTTTCAGGATGTTCTGCCGTTTCACAGGAAATTTAGGATTCTCAGATTACTTTTCTAAGAAGAATGGGTCATTGATATTTTTACAGGGGTTGTATAGGATCTGAGGATCACTCAGGTAGTATTGATGTCAATGCCATTTAGACAATGTGTTTGTGTGCACATGCTCAGGGCCAAGAGACACTGGGTGTCCTCAGCAATAGTGAGGTGGGCCTTAATGTCCAGCCAGATTGCCTTCCTGGAAACACACAGAGGATCCCCTTCCGTTTTGCTGTCTCTTCACATTTCCTCCCCTGCGAGCCCTGTGTGGTCCTCCAGATTCCCTGTGCGATGGCCTGCCTTTTTTGTGGGTGGGGAGTTGCTGGGTGAATGAGGATGGCAGAGGGGAACAAGCATGTCAGGAGAGCCTGGGTTCATCCAAATGGGACTTGGCAGGCCTGGGAGAGCCATTCTGGGAGGATGTAGACCTGGACAGGCCTCAGATGGGCATCTGTATGGAGGGTGAGACAGCCCTGGTGGATCCCAAACTGAAGGCCAGGTAGTGGCATGCCTCAGGACAGAGAAGGGAGCTAGCAAGGGATGATGAGGCAGCTATCTCTTGATCCTGGCTTCTTACCCATTGACCTTTGCTAATTATGCCTATTTAGCAGATTAGGGTTCCCCTATCCTGAAATGTGGGAACTACAGTTCCCTTATGGACCTTTCTCCACCAGCCCATGATGGCCTGAGTTTGCTCACTGCAATCTCCTCCCTGAGCCTTGGCTTCTCTATGTGCATCCTAACTCCGGGACCCACAGGCTTCTCAACCCCCAGGCCTGGGCTGCTTCCCTGTCCTCTTCTCTGTTCCCTCTCTGAGGGCCTAACTCCGTTGAGTAGTGCTGCAGGAGATTGAGCCACAGGCCCTGGCTGATGACCTCGGGGACTGGGCAAAGTGGTCGTGACAGGTCAGGTTCCGGTCCAAAGCCAATTCCTCCGATGCCGAGGAATGTCCAACAAGGTCCTTTGCCATGACGCCGCATAGCTGCCCCACCTCAGCAAACCTGCCATACCCTGGGCAGTCACAGTCAGCCAACCAGCTGAGGAAGCTCAGTTAGGCAGTGCCCTGCAGGAAACTGGGGCCTTCACCTGAATGAGCCTAGAACCACTTGACTGCAGTGGAGCCAGTCGCCCTGTATCCTGGAGGGAGAGGAGTCAGGAAGGCTAACGCCAGGCCGAGCTTCCCAGGTACTACCCCCTCTACCATACCAGGAGGCACTCCTCATTGAGGATGCCAACGCAATACTCCTTAGTGAGCACTTCGTTGCCAAAGTAAATGTTGTGATGACAGGCAAACTTCTTCCTGCCAGTTGTACTCATGATGAGTGAGTTCCTCCTCCTGCCTGTCCAAGAAGGAGAAAGAGGACAGCCAAGGGACAATTTCATCTAGGTGGGCTGAGGTGGCCTTCTAGCTGGGGTGAAGCATGCGTTTCCCCTTCCTAGCTCCCCGACTGAGACACCCCTGAGCTCCAGGAGCACCTCAAACTGACCTGGATCTTAGAACCCTTCCCCAGACCCGGGCTTACCATCCTGACCAGCAATCCAACATGTAGCTTTGAAGGACTTCCTCATGATGTTTCAGCTACTTGCTCTCACCGGAAATAATCACAACTTTTAAACTGTTCTTCATGCCAACTTAAATGTTTCATTTTTACTACCTCATGTTTTGGATGAGGCATGTATTTTTAAATAGATTTTCACCCTTATTGTACCTCTGTGATAAACTGCTTACTTACATTCATACCATAATTATCTTTCAGTTTTACTTGTCTGTTCCCCAAGATTCAGTGAAACTAAGAATTCTATTTATGCTTGTATCTTTCAGCAACCATATGTGAGATAATGGTGCACATTACTGCAGAAATCACATATACAGGTCCAAAGGGAGACGAAGAAAAAGAAAGCAAGTTTTAAAGTCTGTACATTCCTAACTCTGTATCAGAAACTCACAAATAACAGTGAAATCAAAGAATGATCACAGCCAATTCCTTTTCATACCTAGACTGAAATAAGAATCTTCAAAAGAAAAGAAAGTTCAGAATTTGGGTTTGCAAAAAGTTTCCTATATAGACAAAATTATTGGTAACTTTCTCTGACTAGAAAACAAACAAAAATCCACGTTTTTCATATGTGTAAATATACACATTTTTATTTCCATCAGTGATGATACGCAAGTAAGTAATAAAGTGAAAGTACAATAAATTGATATATGGAATGTTCACAGTCTCCAAATATTCCATTGAGACTATTAATTTTATGTAAACCATAAAGAATGCTTCATGAAACTACATTATACAGTGTCTTTTAGTATTTTACTCACATTTTAAATAATCAACAATTAGAGGGAATTCTTCCTCATTATTTATTACGACTACCGTTATTTTCCTTGAGTAATCCTGTTGAAATTAAGTATTTTAAATAAAACATTAAAAACAAATTATATTGACTGATTTCAGCTTTTAATGAAATCCTACTTGTGTATTTGTAGTAATGTGAAGTATAACTTTCTCCTCACAATTACTCTTTTATAAAACCGGTGTTATTGTTTTCTCTGACACTAACATTGTGATATCTCACAGCTTTACTGTGTGTATACATGACATCCCTCCAGAGAGTAGGCGTCAAATATGTGGAAAAATCATATTTGTGACAAAATTCTGGGAAAGGCAATGGTGAAATGGAAGAATAATTTCTAACTTGCTAACTGTTGGTCAATGGGTTTGTATTTATTTAGCTATAGACACGTATGTGCACACTGTGAGTTTGCCCATGTACATATACATTTCTAGGAGATACCCGTAATATATGGGTTGTGTAATTTTTAATTTATCCACTATTGTGTATGTGTGAAATTAGAAAAGCAGTTACCTTTTCTTTACTCAATTTGTTGGAAAGCCAAAAAAGTCTGTCAACCTTCATTTCAATTAATCCAATACTGTTAACTGCGGACACCTTCATTCTCCTTGTTCTCCTTTGGCAACCGGGAAGTTAATTCTCACTCTAATTCAGCTCTCAGGGTGTGATCCACAAACTTTGTATATGCTTAAAAGGATAAAAGTTCAGTGAAATGTCAAGCCATGCTGTGAAATGTTCCATTGTTTCTATATCTCTAATTGTCCTTTCATGTTATAGAGGCAAGAAAAACAATTCAATGTGTTTCTTAGTATCCAGTCCAATGCACTCTTTCTTCATAATATGCCAAACCCATCCCTTCAAGGCCTTGACATCTCAACATGGCTGGACGTCTCAAAATCTCCTCTCATTAATAACCATTATGTTAATCACTGTTGCCCACAACTGGAATTCGACTGTGAAATCCCCGGTGGAAATTGCTGTAATGGCTCAAACTACTGGAATGACTATTTGTTTTACCTGAAAACATCTGATGAGCATATATATATGCTATGTGCATGAACATATTGTACATTAACAACATACCATCACTGCCAGTAGATAATAGGTATCCCAAACCTTTGAACCAAACTGACCTCAGGTGCTCCCACAAACCAAGCTTTTTCCTCCACAGCTTTCTTTTTATGTCAAAAAACCGCAAGTCCAGGCCGGGCGTGGTGGCTCTCGCCTGTAATTTCCACATTTTGGGAAGCCGAGGTTGGTGGGTCACTTGAGGTCAGGAGTTCGACACCAGCCTAGGCAACATGGCAAAAACCTGTCTCTACCAAAAATAGAAGAAGTAGCCAGGCCTAGTGGCACATTCCTGTGGTCGAGCTACTTGGGATGCTGAGGCAGGAGAACCGCCTGAACCTGGGAGGCAGAGGTTGTAGTAAGCTAAGATCAGACTACTGCACTCCAGCCTGGATGACACAGCGAGACCATGTGTCAAAAAAGAAAAAAAACAAAGCAACTCCACTCGTCCAGTCGCTTAGGTAAAAAGTACTGTAGTTGGCTGGGCATGATGGCTAACGCCTGTATTCCCAGCACTTTGGACTTTGGAAGGCTGAGACGGGCAGATCACCTGAGATCAGCAGTTGGAGACCAGTCTGGCCAACATGGTGAAGCCTGGCCTCTACTAAAAATACAAAACATTAGCTGGGCATGGTGACGAATGCTTGTAATCCCAGCTAGTCGAGAGGGGGAACCTGGGAGGCAGAGGATGTGGTGAATGGAGATGATGCCACTGCACTCCTGCCTGGGCTACACAGCGAGTGTACCCTGTGAGAAACAAAGGTGAACAGAAGAAAAGTTCTTTATTTAAATATCTAGTACATTAATTTTCAAGTTGTTGTAGAAACATTTCTCTTTAAACTCCTATTGTAATGTCACTTTTCCTGCTACTCACAAATTTAATCTGTAATATTTGCAGTATCGTGAAGTTCTAAGTACATTTAAATTCCTATTATGATAATCCATGGATTGCTGAGAAATAGTGGTTTTAATTTTGTTGTTCAATTTCCACTTAATTTTATTTCAACTTGTGTTAACTCAATTGAAAATTCTTTAGTAGTTTTTTAAATCTCATATCAAGACTTTTATTCACATCAATTGCTGTATAAATGCTCCCACCTTGAAGAACACTCTCTTATAGCCTGCTTCCCTACGACAGTCTTGACTGGTTGCCCTCCAGGCCTGTTTCAATTGTCTCATTCTAGGACTTACATTCACTACCCTTTTAAGAATTTATCTTTCTCTTTTCTTGTGTGTCCTGTTTTCTGCATTTCACATCTTTATCTTTCTTGGTTTACTTCTTCTTTTTGGTAGGAAAAAATCTCTAGTAATTTCTTGAGGAAAGGTTCACCTGGAGACAAAATTTTCGAGTTCTCATATGTCTGAAAAATGTTATGTTTTCTCCTTGTACATTTGATTTTAGTCTATTTGGAAATAAAAACATATGTCAGAAATCAGTTTCTTTTAGAATTTTCAAATCAGAACTCCATAATCCATTGCCTTCTGCTTTATAGCGGTAGTGTTGAGATTTTTTTTTTTTTTTTTAATTTGACATGGAGTTTCGCTCCTGTTGCACAGGCTGGAGTACAATGGCAGGATCTCAGCTCATCGCAACCTGCACCTCCTGGATTGAAGTGATTCTCCTGCCTCAGCCTCCCCAGTAGCTGGGATTACAGGTAGGCGCCACCATGCCTGGACAATTCTGTGTTTTTAGTAGAGATGGGGTTTCTCCATGTTGGTCAGGCTGGTCTCAAACTCCTGACATCAGGTCATTCGCCTGCCTTGGCCTCCCAAAGTGCACCTCGGCCTCCCAAACTGCGCCTTAGCCTCCCACAGTGCTGGGATTACATGCATGAGCCACCATGCCTGGCCAGTGTTGAAAATTTCTAAATCATCTGGTTCCTCATCCTTTGTTCGTGACCTATTTTTACCTCTCTGGAAACTTACACCATTTTCTCTTTGTTCTCAGTGTTCTCAAATTGTACATTGATGTATCTTGACACGAGTCTGCTTTCATCGATTTTCATGCTATTTTGCTAGGTGTTCGCCTTTTAATCTGTAAATAAGCATCCTTATGTTCTGAGACTTTTTAATTATTTGTCAACAATTTATCCCCCTTTGTTTTACTTATTTATTTCACTTCTATAATTCATATAAATAAAATAATTGGAAAAAATTATCTTGGAGAAGCAGATACCATCACACTGATTCTGTCTGTGTTAACCTATCATACCTGAAGGTTGTCATATTTTATTAAGCAGAAATGTTGTATTTCTTGGTATTCACATTACAACCTGAAGATGGGCAATGACTGTCAAAATTTTAAATGTATGGGTAATAGTTAGAAGATGCAAGCACTGTATCCTCCAGAATTTTAGCATATGAAAATTGCTAATTTTAAATTCCAGGCACATTGATTTAAGCTTCAACATTCTCCCAGCTAAAATGAATCCATTTGTGCTAAGTTCTGTGATCAAAGGTGAATAAGACATTGTTTCTGCCTTCAGTGATAGCTGAGTCCAAAGGGAGACAAATAGAAATGATGTAAAAAGAGAGATAAGTAGTTCATGCGCAGTGGCTCACCAGCACTTTGGGAGGGCAAGGAGGGAGGATCATGAGGTCCGGAGATTGAGGCCATCCTGACTAACAAGGTAAAACCCTGTCTCTACAAAAAATTAGCCAGCCTTGGTGGCACACACCTGTAGTCCCAACTTCTTGGGAGGCTGAGGCAGGACAATTGCTTGAACCCGGGAGACGGAGGTTGCAGTGAACGGAGATCATGCCACTATACTCCAGCATAGGCAACAGAGTGAGACTCTGTTTCAAGAAAAAAAAGACATAAAGTGCTATAAAAACTGAGAAAAGGGACAGAATATCTGTGACAGATAATTTGTTTGGGTCAGTTGGAAATGAGGAGGTCTCAGTGTATGCTTTTACTGTTTCACGTTTGATTATGGGCAGAAACAAATGAATCTTAATATTTATGGGGTCACAGACACTTTTTAAAGGTGATGAAATCTATGATGATTCTTTCCATAAAAATCTATGTAACATACATCTGTATTTTACTTAGAAACTCAGAATGTGCACCATCAAGTGCTCTGGATAGAGTAGAATGAGTAGTAGTATTTAAGGCAGACAAGATGGGAAGGGGAATCCAAACACAGGAAATGCCCTGTGCGAGAGCCTGGACACAAAAAAGCTCGTACATTATTGGAATCAAAGTGAGTATAACATAATTCAGGGTGACTGGAGCATAGCTGGAAGATGAACCAATCATGGCGTAAGATGAAAACAGAAGGCCAGGCACGGTGGCTCACGCCTGCAATCCTACATTTTGGGAGGCACTGGCGGGCAGATCACCTAAAGTCAGAATTTGAAGACCACCCTGGGTAAAATGGCAAAAGCCCATCTCTAATGAAAATACAAACATTATCCACGCATGGTGTGGGGGTGACTGTAATCGTAGCTACTCAGGAGGCTGAGGCAGGAGAATCGGTTAAACCTGAATGGCAGAGGTTGCAGTGATCTGACATCGCACCACTTAACCATTAAACACCAGCCTGGAAGAAAGATTGAAACTCCATCTCAAAATAAATAAATAAATAAATAAATAAATAAATAAATAAATAAAAAATTTAGAAAGGCCGGGAGCGGTAGCTTCTGCATATAATCCCAGCAATTTTGGAGGCTGAAGTGGGCAGATCACTAGGAGTTGGGATTTCAAGATCAGCCTGACCAACTGGGAGAAATCCCATCTCTACTAAAAAAAAAAAAAAAAAAAGTACAAAATAAGCCCAGCACGATGGCGAGTGCCTGTAATCCCAGCTACTTGGGAGGCTGAGGCAGGAGAATCGCTTGAATCCAGGAGGTGGAGTTTGCGGTGAGCTGAGATCGCGCCATGGCACTCCAGCCTGGGCAACAAGAGCGAAACTCTACCTCAAAAATAAACACACAAAAATGAAACTAGAAGATAAGTATATATCCAGGGATAAAGCATGAAGTATCTCCAATGTCACTCATGCACTTTGTTTACTCAGAGACAACACCAGGATTGATTAAAATTATGCACATCATGTCAACCCTTTTCTAAATGTTAACAAATGTCACTGGAACAGCTAGTACCCATGGAATAGGATGTAACATTCTGACTGCAGGCTTTCACTTGCATTCCCTACAGGTGTTGAGTGTGGAGTGTTCAAACCTCAAGCTTATAGATTCATGAAGGAAAAATTATGTGCATTGAAAATTGAGAACAACTATGTTAAGAACAATATTCCATGAAAGTAAGTTCCTATGTACTCATCTGCTCTTAATTGTATTACACTGTTCTCATGCAGAATGATACAAGTAACAATTATTATTGTTATTACTATTATTAGTATTATGAAATGGAGTCTAGCTCGGTAGTCCATACTGGAGCGCACTGCTGCGAACTCAGCTCACTGAAACCTCCGACTCCTGGGTTCAAGGGATTCTCCTGCTTCAGCCTCCCATGTAGCTGGGATTGCAGGCACCCACCAAAACACCTAAGTAATTTTTATATTTTCAGTAGGGACGTGGTTTCACTGCATTGGCCAGGCTGGTCTTGAACTCCTGACTTCCTGAACCACCCACCTTGGACTCCCAACGTGCTGGGATTACAAGTGTGAGCCACCGCACCCAGCCAAAATTAATATTTTGAAATATTTAGAAATATATGTTCTCGGGCACAGTGGCTCAAGTCTGTGATCCCATGACTTTGGGAGGCCGAGGTGGGTGGACCACTTGAACTGAGGAGTTGGAGACTAGCTTGAAAATATGGTGAAACCCTGTCTCTACAAAAGATACAAAAAATTAGCCAGGACTGGAGGTGTGTGCCTGTGTTCCCAGCTACTGAAGAAGCTAAGGTGAGAGGACTGTTCAGGAGGATCACTTGAGCTCAGGAGGATGAAGCTGCAGTGCGCAGAGATTGAGCTTCTGCACTCCAGTCCAGTCTGGGCAAGAAAGTGAGGTTCTGTCTCTTGTACGTAGGGGTGTGTGTGTGTGTGTGTGTGTGTGTGTGTGTGTGTATACACATATGCATGTATATGTATACACACACTCATATATACATATATAAGAAAGAGTGAAACTCCCTCATACACACACACAGACACACACACACATACAAACACGCACACAAACATATATTCTTGGCCACCTTAATTCCTCTATAATGGAATTCTGAACAGCATGCTTAAGGGTCAATACCAGGGCCTGCAGGCAGATAGCCTGTGCCAGAACTGTTCAGAGTGGGTTTTTTCACATTATACAGTTTCATCTTCTGAGTACACTTCCTGATCCTATTGTTCCCTTCATATCTTGCATATCTTTCTGGGGAAAAGACCACATGCAGCAATACCTTTTTTTTTTTTTTTTTTTTTTGCTAAGTGTTTTCTTATTATTTGGAGGAGTTTTTAGTCGAAAAATTTCTAAGGACGAAACTTTTCGTCTTTTGGCTCAGGAAACTGCAGGCACCAGTTGCACAACAATATTTAAGAGTAGCACAGATAATAAGTCATATCCATTGCCTTAAACAAAATGTACAGAATTCGGTATTTTTAGTTACATGCGAACACTATATAGGGTTTGCAATTGATCATTTTTATATTCTATATTCTATTTGATACTGAACATAGAGCGTCAAGAATTGGGGCACACAATGATTTTTCAGTAAATATGCATAGAGTGCTGTAAATATTGAGATTGGAAAACATACCATGTTTCTGCCCTCATCATGTTCTCATTCTATTAAATGTTGTAATAACACAACTTTGAGTCATAAATCTTTCAAAAGAGAAGTACACACAAAAAAGAGCTAGACAAATACGTGGGACATTATGATCATTTAGAGCTTGTATCAGTTACAGCCAGGTCTTCAAGGCCCATAAATGCCAGGATAGAAAGTTTAGAACAAACTGTCTACACAAAGGCAAGTTTTTGTTGCTGTTGTTGTTTTTTCATAGGAAAATAATATCAGAGTTTCACAAAGGTTATAAGACTAACTGCAATATATAGGATGGGTTGAAGATCAGCAAGAGAAGACAGAAGGTGAGTTCTGAGTTTTATTAAATGCTTAAACTAACATATGATGGTGGCCTGGGTAAAGAAAGTTGAAGCAAGGACTGGAAGAAAGAGACAGGTGCAAGAATCATTGTAAAGATAAAGTCCACAAGTCTTGGCATGAGTTTTCAAATTGAGGCTAGTAAAAAATATTGTGGGATTCTTGCCATTCATCTATCCATCAAATTATTCAATGCAACTTTATTAAGATTCTAGATTATTATTAATCTTTATCATTATTCAAGATTATTAAGGTGTATTACTCATTGAATAATAAATATTGCATGCATGTTTATTACTATGCAAAAAGCACTGTGCTGGGTTCTGGAGGTACAGCAATGAATATGGGGTTAATGGTCCCCAACTTCATGAAGCTTTACATAGAGGGAGAGACAGATAATAAATAAAAGACACAAGCAGTCGTAAATGTTGTGAAGGAAATTTTGGGACGCGGAAAGAGAGTAACAGATAGTAGTGACGGTTGGTATAACAGACAGAACTACTGTACATTGGGCACTAAGTGAAGCTTTCTCCAGGGAAGTCTTATGTGATATATCTGAAAGAGCAGCCATTGATAAAGAGGGAAAAAAACAGCTGCCAACCCTCTAAAATAGGAGAATTTTGGCCTAGCTCTGTGTTTGAAGAACAGAGAGTTGCTAATGTGCAGAATAAAGCTGAGAATTTGAGTAAGAGGAAAATGGTAAAGTAACCAGTGGTTTTAATAGTACAGATGGGAATGCTGTCCTTGATAAAAGTAGTTCCAGTGGAATGAGACCAAAACCCAATTGAACTGAACTGAAAAGCCAGTGGGAAGAAATGAGGGAAGTGGGTACAGCGTGCTTAGTGGAGAAAAGTAATGAAGGGGTAGGTGTCAGGGGAGTAAACAACGGGAAAAATTCTAATTTATAAAAGCAATCTAAGAATTTAGATCACAGCTGTATATGTATACTGAGGTGGTAGAGAGGGAGAGATTAACGTACATGAGAAAATAAAATTGACAGCAGTGGATTGCGGTTTCTAGCACCTACAGTTCACTCTCACTTTGCCTGTGAGTTGGATAAATGTCTGAAAGCTGATTGTTTTTCAAAGTTGGTTTCTATTTGGGAAAGAAGGGAGTAGGGAACAACATGACATTGTAAACTGCAAAGCAAAATAAGGATATAGAGTACATAGAGGAAGAAAGAGCTCGGGCACTAGAAGATCTTGTTCCTCAAACCGCATGCTGCCTACTTTGTAGTCTAGCTTGACACGTGAGCCCTACTCCAGTTTCCAAAAGAACAATGATTGTTTCATTTAATCGGACCAAGGGCACTTGACACATCCCACCATATACATCTGTCATTTCAAAGAAGAAAGAGTATTTTAGAACTACAAATAGAAATAATGTAACATTAAGATGAAAATCAAATAACAAATCTAGCTTCGTTGAAAATCTGTCTATACTGATATCTTATTATTTTTTTTAATTCTGCCAAGGATTAGTGAACATATTCTCCCAGTCTTTTGTCTGTATGTTAAAACTTGCTAAACACCTCAAGTCTCGCATAAGAACTACAATGGAAAATGGATCAGTCAGGAGTTCTTCCATACAATTATCAATAAATTATATTTCTTCATACTGAAATTTGTTTTTTCATTATTGTAAGAAATTAACTTTTATATTAATAGTAGGTGATGTAACAAAGCAGGTCTTTAAGGAGATAACTGACACTGGATTTCCATGCCATTACTCAGGTGGCCCTTATTTGCCAGCCAGGTTCCCTCCCTGGACACACACTGAAGGTCCCCAACCATTTTGCGATCTCTTCACATTCCCAGCTCCTGAGGAAGCTCCAAAATACCTGTCCATGAAGAAAATAGAACATTTCCGCACACTGGATCCCAGTGTGGTCCTCCAGATTCCCTGTGAGGTGGACTATCTTGTATGGGAAGGCAGGGCACTGGGAGGGAGGATGTCAGAGACGATAACACATGTCAGGGCAGCCCAGGGTCATGGAAACAGAACAAGACAGTCCCGGGAGAAACATTCTAAAACGGCATAGACCTAGGTGGGCCTCAGGTGGACATCTGCGTGGAGAGGGAGAGGGCCCTGGTTGAGCTCAAAATGAGCCCCAGGTGGTAGCAGATCTTAGGGCAGGGCATGGAGCTGGCAAGTGATGATGAGACAGCTATCCCTTAAGCCCTGCTTCTCACCCACTGACTTTAGCCACATATGCATCCTAGTGGCTTAACGTTCCCCAATCCTGACATGTGGGTGTTATAATTTCCTGATGGGCCTTTCTCCCCCAAACCATGGATTGCCTGGGATTGCTCACTGCAGTCTCCTCCATGATCCTTGGGTTCTCCATGAGGGGCACAGATCCAGGACTCAAAGGCCTCTGAGTTGCCAATCCTTGGTTGCTCGCCTGGCCTCCTCTCTGTTCTGTCTCTAATGCTGTCCTTCCCTCCATGGGATAGAACTGCAAAGCATTGAGCCATAGGCCCTGGCTGATGATCTAGGGGACTGCAGAAGCAAGTCCAGGGGAGTTCAGGTCACAGCTTAAAGCCAGTTCCCCGGAGACCAAGGAATGACCAGCGAAGTCCTTTCCCAGGATGCCCCACGGCGAACCCCACCTCAGCAATCCTGCCAAAACCCGGGCAGTCTTATTCAGCCAAACAACCTCCACCTCCACCTCAGCCATGATGTCTGTCATATGATAAGCTCAGCCGTTGTGTCTTCCAATATGATAAGGTCAGGTAGGAGGTGTACTGCCTGCAGCTGGAGGCTTGACCTTCATGATCCCAGAACCACTGGACTGCAGTGGAATGAGACACTCTGTACCCTGCAGGGAGAGGAGTCAGGAAGGTTCATGCCAGACCTCACCTCCCACACACCAGCTGCCCTACCATGCTGGGAGGCATTCCTTACCGAGGATGCCAACACAGTACTCCTTAATGATGACTTCACTGTCGAAATAGAGATTGTGACGACATGAAATCTTCATCCCGCCGCCGGTAACCGGGATCGCTGAGGTCCTCCACCTGCCTGATCAAGGAGAAAGAGAATGGATTCAATACGACCATCTTATCTAGCTGGGCTGTAGTGAACCACGAGTTTCCACTTTCCAGTTCTCCCACTGAGACAACCCTGGTCCCCAGGGGGACCACAGACTGACTCAGAAACTGGACCCCTCCCACCGACCCAGGCTCCCCAGCCTGACCTACAAATCCATCATGTAGCAAAGCAGGACTTCATCATGGTTTCCGGCCCAGGCCGACATCTCGTGTGCCAAACAACCTACCTCTGGTCAGGAAGCCTCCAGATGATTGGGTGGGCAAGTCTCGTGACGCCCTGCAGTTTTGCAAGAGCACAGAGACTGTGGAGCAGGGCTATCTCCCAGACATTTGGCCTGTCACCGTCCGTTGTTGGTCCTGTGTCTCTGTCTGGCGAGGAGGCAACGGCACAGCTATGGTGGTTTGTGGAGTGGGTGGACCCCGGCCAAGACGGCCTGGGCTGACAAGAGCGGAGAGGAAGAAGAAGTGGGCAGGTGGTTGCAGCTGAGGAGCGGAGGGGCGGGGTGGCACGGAGTGGTGTGAGGCGGCTGCTTCTCCGGGTTCATGAGCTGCAGGAGGCCTTTGTGTGCTGAGTGCCGGACCTGCTCTGCTGATGTCCGGGTGTGTGCTGTCTTCTCATCCTAGTCTCCCTGAGGGGTGGGCCTGCCCACTTGAGGGAAGTCCTGTAGTAAGAAACGGCGGCAGAGTTGTGCCTGGCGCTCCCCATGGGAATTGCGTGGGTGCAAAGGAGGTTATATAGACTCAAGGCCTACACCCCTTTGGGTTCGGCGCCGGCAGGGGGAAGAAAGCCTATCTGGGGAGCTGGTGCCTGCCTTGAGGTGGTCGGCAGCCCCATGCACCGCGAACCCGTCTTAAGCACCTTGTGTTTCTGGGCTGAGCCTGTTGGAAACGGGCACCGAGAGCATGGGGTGGTTGAATGGCTGGCAATGGCAAAGAGACTGCCCGTCCTCCAGGGACGTTCCCAGGGAAACGTGCCCTTCGACTTTCTGCTGCGCGGGAAGGGACCTTGGCGCCGCGATTCTCCCTTGTGAGTGCTGTGCTTGGCTCCCCTTGCCTACCACGTGTTCCCAGGGCTGCTACAAGCAAGCTGCAAGGATATGGCTCTGGCCCAAAAGGCGGAGATGCCCTGTGGCCTGGGGCACTCACGGAGCCCAGCTCCAAGTGAAGGACCTCCAGCGAGTCCATTGACGGCACAGGTGTTCTTGGTCCAGGGCCAGGCTGTGCCCGCTGGCCCTCCTTCTGCCACATCACGTCGGTCTCCTCCTCAACCACCACCTCCACCTCAGCCATTATGTCTTCCACCATCAGCACCGCCTCCTCTTCCAAGGCCGCCTCCTTGCTCTGTACTCCGGCCGTCCTCAACAGCAGAGCCTCCAGCCTGAACACGGTGCCGTCCTGTGTGCTCCCACAGATCCCGGCCTGCGCAGCCCAGCCCAACCTCCGCACCCCTAGGCTCTTGGGGACCGATCCCCCACAGACACCCTCCCTAAAAACCCACGGGCATCGCCCTGCTGAGAACCTAGTCCCACACCCACGTGGACCCAGGTTTCCTGAGGAGCTCCGCTGGACCCGCAGATCCTGCAATGGCCACAGGGCTCGGCTCCCCCGCAGGCTCAACTGTGCACAGGAGCTCAGGAGCCAGAGGCCCAGGCCCTGGGCCTGCAGAGTACCACCAGCAGGCACCGCAGCCACTGCAGCGGGTGCGGGAGCCTCTGGGTCGGCAAGGCATTGCAAAACACCGTGCGCGCAAGTCATCAATGGCCAACCCTGGCGGCCGGCCTCTGGTGTGCCCAGGGCATAGGACAAGAGGCCCTTTGGAATGCTCCTTGGACTGCAGCATCCTCAGGGAGGAAGCATGGTACGCAGAGCCTGTATTTGCCTCGACCTGCGATAGTGTGTGCCGGGGTTCTGGCCTCTACAACAGATCAATTTCACCTTAGCACAAGGAGGCGACTTTCCTCCCACGTGCCCGGCCCGACTCACTTCCCCTAGGCCGCCCCTGTCAACCTGGCCCCAGCAACCAGAGAGAGTTCTCTGGATCTGCAGTATTGCTTCCGTACCATCCAGCTGGCCTGCCTAACGAAGAGAGATGTTTCATGTGTTCATGACACATAGAGATTTTCATGGCTTGCCACACTCAGGATGTCAGGACACAGGGCTGCCGTGCCCACAATTCCAAATGCCACGCAGCCCGTCTGTCCCAGGATGCCGAGCTACCGGGCACAAGCTCCAAGGGCTTCTCGGAGGAGGTTTGGGGAGAGGAGTTGGCGTTAGGGGGAGTTGGAGATGCAGGCCCACCAGTGGCTGTGCCGCCCAGGGAGACGCCCACCGCCCTCCCATTCATTGGCCAGCATGGGAGGAAGGCGGTCGCAGCGCGGCTCCCCGCGCTCTTCCCGCGCAGTCCATTAGGGGGCGCCCGGGAGCCCCGCGCATGCGCACTGAGGGCCCGCTGACCCACTGGGTGCAATAAAGGCTGCGGCCGGGTTCGTGTGGCTCGGTTCGGGCAGCATAGGCCTTGCTCAGTGGGAGTGCGGAGGAGGGCACCGTCTTCAGGATGGAGGCTGTACAGGAGGGGGCGGCCGGGGTGGAGAGTGAGCAGGTGGCTTTGGGGGAGGAGGCGGTGCTGGTGTTGGATGACATAATGGCGGAGGTGGAGGTGGTGGCCCAGGAGGAGGGCCTCGTGGAGCCGCAGGAGGAGGCCCAGCGGGCACAGCCTGGCCCTGGGCCCATGACCCCAGAGTCTGCACTGGAGGAGCTGCTGGCCGTTCAGGTGGAGCTGGGGCCGGTTAATGCCCAAGCCAGGAAGGCCTTTTCTCGGCAGAGGGAAAAGATGGAGCGGAGGCGCAAGGCCCACCTAGACTGCAGAGGCGCGGTCATCCAGAGCGTCCCTGGCTTCTGGGCCAATGTTGTATCCTTCTCAGTGTTTCTTCTGCCTTTCTGGTGGAGAGGTGCTCTCGGGGAAGTGTAAGTAACTTATGGGCAGCTTGGCATCGATGTGACGCCACCTTTGGGGAACAAAGGTGAGTTGCCCCGGACAAATGTGGCTAGGGAAAACTGCAGCAGGCGTGGGTACTATTTTCCTGCGTGCGGCAGAGAAACCCTTGGTGATGCCGAGCAGCAGACGTTTGGGGCATGTTTTTGAAGAACAGAAGCGAGTTCAGACCAGAATAGGTTTTTGTGTGCATCAAGCTATTTTTAAGGCAGTGTGATTGCTCCCCCTTTCTAGTCCGATCTGGGACTGGGCGTCTTCGGCTATAAGCAGGTTCTGCCACTCCTCAGACACCAGCAAGTCTCTGCAAATCGCACCTCCGCATGTCAGTGCAGTCAGCCTCAGAATTATACACCCTCTGTGAAGCCAAGGGGCCTTATTTTAGGGGTAGGGGGAGGCGAAAGGAGGTCATATACGTGGAAGCAGATCTGAGAAATCCCCTACCCCAGCCTCTGGGTGCTCTTAGGCCTTCTTCTCTGTTGCTCCTAGCTTCTCCTTCCACCGCATGTAAAGCCTCTTTGACCTAAATCAGATTGCAAACCACCCCCAGATGTCAGCCCTGATCACTGACCAAGATGAAGACATGCTGAGCTACATGATCAACTTAGAGGTGAGGACAGCAAGACTGAGGCTAGAGGGTTTAGTGGGGGAGGGTAAGGGAAATAATTGGTTCCTGTGAGCAACAGTTGGCACCTCACCCAAAAAGGTATTTAAACTTTCTCCACCTTGTCCTGACAGGTGGAAGAAGTGAAGCATCCCGTTCATCTCTGCAGGATCATGTTGTTCTTTCGGAGTAACCCCTACTTCCAGAATAAAGTGATTACCAAGGAATATCTGGTGAACATCACAGGTGACAGGTGGCTCCCAGGATGGGTAGTGGAAGGAAGATGGTGGGTGGATCATTGCCAACGTGATCCAGTCCCCTTCCCACAAAACTTTCTGTCTCTGTAGAATACAGGGCTTCTCATTCCACTCCAATTCAGTGGTATGGACACAGGATATGGACGCTCTTGTTGATGTTTACATCTTTAGTTGGGTTAAGCTTTTCTCCACGATTGTATGTTAGGTGAGGAACCAGTAGTGTATGTAGCTACCAACATTACGAGTGCATTTTGTGCTCTTGCAAACTCTAGTGAGGCTCTATTCTCCCCAGTGATTGGCACTGCAGATTGTTTCTGGAGCCCAGGGCCCTCTGATTTTCTGTGGCCTTTTCAGCATACTTTGCCTAAGTTTAATAATGTAAAGAGCAGATAGTTGCACAGTATGTGTTGCAAGCCTCACACAGGAGGACAACACATACAGTTTTCATTCACGGGTGGGTGGCGGCTTCCCATGAACACCTGTGTCTATGCACAAGACGAGGGGTTGCCTGTGTCACTGATGGGTGAGGAGGATTTCAGTGTCGGCGGCAGAACTTTCTTCCCGGTTCCCAGAAAAAACAGTTCCAACATGAGCATCCATGTTGGCCACACACTAGTAGAGTGCTAACATTCCTGTCCCATATGTACTCTGGTCGGCACAGCTTCTGTGAGAAGAGCTATGTTGTTTCAGGGAGGAAGGTTTGACAGTCAAAGTTCATGAATCTGTTGTACTGCCTTCAATACGCATTCCACACCTCCTGCTCGGTATCAGCAGTTGAGCTTTGAAAATCTATAGCCCAGTTTTGCCCCTGCTCCTGGGCACACTGATAATACCATTGTTTTGGTATTATCAGAGATGGTGCTGAATTGTGCTGAATTGTACAGGCTGTCTAACGCTTCTTCCACTGAATATCCGTGCACATGGGCCACAAACGCTAAGGGTACTGACGGATTTGTATTCTGCCTCAGTAACTCTGAAACACCTCTGTTACATCTACTGTCAGGGTCTTTTTCATGTTTAAAGTACCAAGTGTGTGTTTGTAGTTTTTAGTGTGTTTGTAGTTGTGTATGTTTATTTCTCTGCGTGGGTTTGTATCTTTCCTCTGACTCCACCTATGTCTCCCCATATTTTTCCACACTACCTGCGGTAATTTGTACATGTCTATCTCTACAACCATGCTAGAATTTGTATCTGTGTCTTTGAACATCTGTCACTCTCTCTCCCTTCCTTTCTTCCTTCCTTTCCTTTACACCCTTCCTTTCTTCTTTCCCTTCCTTCCCCACCACACTCTCTCCGTCTGTATCATCTACCTTTCTGTTCTCTATCTGAATTTAGTTTGTAATTCTGAATCTCTTGGCAGTGGCGTCAGACATCAGAATGTCTGGATGAAATTCCTCTTTGAAAGACTCTGAGCTGAAAGAGATGAGTTCTTTTTGTGAGCCATAATGAACGGTTTATTTCAGGCCAATCTAGCAATGACAGTGTTAAAAACAAATACTGAGCATTGCAGCAAAGCCAAAAGTCCCATGGATTCCACTCATCCCGCTCAGTGTATCGAAAAGGTGGAAAAGTGAAAAAGTGGGTATGCCTGTGGTCTCCCAAGCGGAAGGAGAACTTTCAAGTGATTGTGTCAGATGATTTTCCAGCAGGCAGCTATAGTTCGTAGATACATGCTGCGTAAACACAAGCACGATGATGAAACGTAGAAAATGTTCTTCTTCCTCCATTTCAGTTTTGTATTATCTTTTAACCAACATCATGCGTACAGAATTTCTTCACGACATGTCATAAACTATTGTTTAATGAACTCATACCTGAATTATTCATTGTGTCAAAGAATGTCAAACAATCATGATTCGTTATGACCTGCTACAGATAAGTGATAGGAAATAAGAAAATGAGAGCATATAGAAAGGGCACATCGTGGTCTGGGAACTTCACCAAGAGGTTCAGGCTAGCTGAATGCGTGTCAGGGATTCAGAAAAAGACACTTGCACTTGTTATTAAGGGCTTTGAATGGAAAAGGAGCACTCTTTTTACATTTATGTCTTTTAAGTCATTTGGGGAGTTTGGTGTATTATTACTTACAGTGTTCTCTCTGCCCTTTCTTATTGTTCTCCCCATCTGGCGCTGTTATTATGTGAAAGCTGGTTTCCTCCATCGGATCGCGTAGGCTCTAATGATGTTTCATTTATTTTGATTCTCCTCACACTACGTAGTTTTAATTTGCCGAATGTGACTCTTTTTTTGTTGGTTTTCCGAGAATGGGTCTTACTCTGTCTTCTAGGTTGGACAGCAGCCCCAGGGTCTTAGCCCACTGCATCCCAGACACCACACACCCATGTGATCCTCTCAACTCAGACTCTCACACAGCTGGCACTAGAGGTGCATGCAACCCTTCCCAGCTATGTATTAATTTAGCAATTGATTACTTTTTGGATATGGGCCCATGTTGCCCCAGGCTCCTCTGGAACTCCTGAGTGCAGGCAATCCTCCCACCTCAGCCTACCAAAGTGCCGGAATGACAGGTGTGACCCATGGCCCTGGCATGGCTTTGAGTTTTTTGCTTTTTTCTTCTACCTCCTCACGTCTTCTTTTCAAACATGCAGTGAAGGTTTCAATTCATGGACTGTAGTCTCCGTGCCTCTAATTTCTATCTTTCAACTCATCGTCAGCATTCATTGCGATTTTCATATTTATAAATTTATATATATATGTGCACATATATATTTTTCCTTAACTTACCAAACGATGTTGCATTCTTTCCTGTGTCATGAAAAAGACTTTGATAGAAATGAAAAGCACCGCTTTATAATAAAATAGTTTATTGACATTTATTCTCTTAAGGCGTTTTAAAAATTGTATGTTTATTTGAAACTGTCATATGAAATGATACATATTTATAACATAAGGAGTGTTGTTCAAAAGGTCATATATATTATGCATTGGATACATCCAGCTAATCAACATATGCGTGATCTCACATACTTGTCATTTTTGTTGTGAAAAAACTTGACATGCACTGTCTTAGAATTTTGTTAGAGAAAGAATACATTATCACCAGTTATAGTCAGCAGGCTGAAGAAAATATTTTTAACCTATCCCTCCTTTCTAACTAGAAATATGAATTCTTGATCCAGCATCTCCTCAGTGCACCCTCTTCACCCCCGCCTTCGGAGTCACTACCTCTGTGAAGTCCGCTTTTTCAATTTCTTATAAGAATGAGGTCATGTGCTAGTTGCCTTTCAGATACCTGGCTTATGTGACTTAACAAAATGGCATGCACACATTCAGCAGATTCACACGCATTGTCACAACTGGCAGGATTTCCTTATTTATTATTGCATTACATTTTTCCATTCCGCGTAGGTGTATTTACCCCATTTTTTTAATCCACTCATCAATTGAGGGACACTCAGGTTGCTTCCGTTATTTTGGCTCTAGGGAAAATGTAATGAGTGCAACAATACTTGCATGGGTGCATGCACACCTTCAACATACTGATCTGTGTACTTGTGGGCGTGCCCGGGTATTTTGATTTGCTGGATCATATGGTGGGTGGTTCTACCTGTAGATTTTTGAAGACTGTTTATATTAAATAAAACCCATAAAACTTCTTGTAATGCCTGCACCAATTTACATTCTCACCAAAAGTGAGCAAGGAATTCCTTTTCTCTGCATCCTCACCAGAAATGAGGGTTTTCTTTTTTCTTTTTTTTTTTTCTTGTCTTTTGGAAAATAGGCATTCTGACTGAAGTGAGAAGAAATCTCATTGTGTTTTGATTTGCATTTTCCTGGTGGGTTGGGGATGATGAGGACTTTTTAGTGTGTCCTCTGGACAACTGTATGTCTTAGTTTCAGAAATGAGTATTCCAGCCTTTGCCCATTTGTTTTCAAGCTATTGAGTTGTGGGGAGTTCCTTATGTACTTTGAATATTGACCCATTAACAGATCTATGGTGACCCAATCATTGCTCCCATCCTGTAGGATGCCCCTTCTGTTTCTTTAGTTTTCTGTGTTGTGGTGAAGCACTTTAGTTTGATATGATTACATCCTCTATTTCTGATGGTGTTTACTGTGCTCTTGCAGTCACTTTGAGACCATCATTGCCTACAGAGATGCCATGGAGCTTCTTCCTTGTGATTTGTTCTGGTATTTTTATTGTTTCCTGTCTGACATTGGAGGTTGGTGATAAATTATCCACTTGTAAATTCCTTTATGTGGCTATTCAGTTTGTCCCCAACCTAGTTTATAGAAGATACTTGATTTTTCACTGGGCGTTGTTGCTTCTTTGGGAAAAGGCCGTGACTTAGCTGCAAATGCAGTGACTTAGTTCTGGGCTCCTGTTGTTTTTCATAAGCTCAAGTCTCTGCTTTTCTGCAGTGCTATCCTATTTCGGTACGTAAAGCTTTGTAGTAGTATATCATGAAGTTAGGTAGTGTGATGCCTCCAGCTTTGTGCGTTTTACTGGATTGCTCTGGGCTTTCAGGATGTTCTGCCGTTTCACAGGAAATTTAGGATTCTCAGATTACTTTTCTAAGAAGAATGGGTCATTGATATTTTTACAGGGGTTGTATAGGATCTGAGGATCACTCAGGTAGTATTGATGTCAATGCCATTTAGACAATGTGTTTGTGTGCACATGCTCAGGGCCAAGAGACACTGGGTGTCCTCAGCAATAGTGAGGTGGGCCTTAATGTCCAGCCAGATTGCCTTCCTGGAAACACACAGAGGATCCCCTTCCGTTTTGCTGTCTCTTCACATTTCCTCCCCTGCGAGCCCTGTGTGGTCCTCCAGATTCCCTGTGCGATGGCCTGCCTTTTTTGTGGGTGGGGAGTTGCTGGGTGAATGAGGATGGCAGAGGGGAACAAGCATGTCAGGAGAGCCTGGGTTCATCCAAATGGGACTTGGCAGGCCTGGGAGAGCCATTCTGGGAGGATGTAGACCTGGACAGGCCTCAGATGGGCATCTGTATGGAGGGTGAGACAGCCCTGGTGGATCCCAAACTGAAGGCCAGGTAGTGGCACGCCTCAGGACAGAGAAGGGAGCTAGCAAGGGATGATGAGGCAGCTATCTCTTGATCCTGGCTTCTTACCCATTGACCTTTGCTAATTATGCCTATTTAGCAGATTAGGGTTCCCCCATCCTGAAATGTGGGAACTACAGTTCCCTTATGGACCTTTCTCCACCAGCCCATGATGGCCTGAGTTTGCTCACTGCAATCTCCTCCCTGAGCCTTGGCTTCTCTATGTGCATCCTAACTCCGGGACCCACAGGCTTCTCAACCCCCAGGCCTGGGCTGCTTCCCTGTCCTCTTCTCTGTTCCCTCTCTGAGGGCCTAACTCCGTTGAGTAGTGCTGCAGGAGATTGAGCCACAGGCCCTGGCTGATGACCTCGGGGACTGGGCAAAGTGGTCGTGACAGGTCAGGTTCCGGTCCAAAGCCAATTCCTCCGATGCCGAGGAATGTCCAACAAGGTCCTTTGCCATGACGCCGCATAGCTGCCCCACCTCAGCAAACCTGCCATACCCTGGGCAGTCACAGTCAGCCAACCAGCTGAGGAAGCTCAGTTAGGCAGTGCCCTGCAGGAAACTGGGGCCTTCACCTGAATGAGCCTAGAACCACTTGACTGCAGTGGAGCCAGTCGCCCTGTATCCTGGAGGGAGAGGAGTCAGGAAGGCTAACGCCAGGCCGAGCTTCCCAGGTACTACCCCCTCTACCATACCAGGAGGCACTCCTCATTGAGGATGCCAACGCAATACTCCTTAGTGAGCACTTCGTTGCCAAAGTAAATGTTGTGATGACAGGCAAACTTCTTCCTGCCAGTTGTACTCATGATGAGTGAGTTCCTCCTCCTGCCTGTCCAAGAAGGAGAAAGAGGACAGCCAAGGGACAATTTCATCTAGGTGGGCTGAGGTGGCCTTCTAGCTGGGGTGAAGCATGCGTTTCCCCTTCCTAGCTCCCCGACTGAGACACCCCTGAGCTCCAGGAGCACCTCAAACTGACCTGGATCTTAGAACCCTTCCCCAGACCCGGGCTTACCATCCTGACCAGCAATCCAACATGTAGCTTTGAAGGACTTCCTCATGATGTTTCAGCTACTTGCTCTCACCGGAAATAATCACAACTTTTAAACTGTTCTTCATGCCAACTTAAATGTTTCATTTTTACTACCTCATGTTTTGGATGAGGCATGTATTTTTAAATAGATTTTCACCCTTATTGTACCTCTGTGATAAACTGCTTACTTACATTCATACCATAATTATCTTTCAGTTTTACTTGTCTGTTCCCCAAGATTCAGTGAAACTAAGAATTCTATTTATGCTTGTATCTTTCAGCAACCATATGTGAGATAATGGTGCACATTACTGCAGAAATCACATATACAGGTCCAAAGGGAGACGAAGAAAAAGAAAGCAAGTTTTAAAGTCTGTACATTCCTAACTCTGTATCAGAAACTCACAAATAACAGTGAAATCAAAGAATGATCACAGCCAATTCCTTTTCATACCTAGACTGAAATAAGAATCTTCAAAAGAAAAGAAAGTTCAGAATTTGGGTTTGCAAAAAGTTTCCTATATAGACAAAATTATTGGTAACTTTCTCTGACTAGAAAACAAACAAAAATCCACGTTTTTCATATGTGTAAATATACACATTTTTATTTCCATCAGTGATGATACGCAAGTAAGTAATAAAGTGAAAGTACAATAAATTGATATATGGAATGTTCACAGTCTCCAAATATTCCATTGAGACTATTAATTTTATGTAAACCATAAAGAATGCTTCATGAAACTACATTATACAGTGTCTTTTAGTATTTTACTCACATTTTAAATAATCAACAATTAGAGGGAATTCTTCCTCATTATTTATTACGACTACCGTTATTTTCCTTGAGTAATCCTGTTGAAATTAAGTATTTTAAATAAAACATTAAAAACAAATTATATTGACTGATTTCAGCTTTTAATGAAATCCTACTTGTGTATTTGTAGTAATGTGAAGTATAACTTTCTCCTCACAATTACTCTTTTATAAAACCGGTGTTATTGTTTTCTCTGACACTAACATTGTGATATCTCACAGCTTTACTGTGTGTATACATGACATCCCTCCAGAGAGTAGGCGTCAAATATGTGGAAAAATCATATTTGTGACAAAATTCTGGGAAAGGCAATGGTGAAATGGAAGAATAATTTCTAACTTGCTAACTGTTGGTCAATGGGTTTGTATTTATTTAGCTATAGACACGTATGTGCACACTGTGAGTTTGCCCATGTACATATACATTTCTAGGAGATACCCGTAATATATGGGTTGTGTAATTTTTAATTTATCCACTATTGTGTATGTGTGAAATTAGAAAAGCAGTTACCTTTTCTTTACTCAATTTGTTGGAAAGCCAAAAAAGTCTGTCAACCTTCATTTCAATTAATCCAATACTGTTAACTGCGGACACCTTCATTCTCCTTGTTCTCCTTTGGCAACCGGGAAGTTAATTCTCACTCTAATTCAGCTCTCAGGGTGTGATCCACAAACTTTGTATATGCTTAAAAGGATAAAAGTTCAGTGAAATGTCAAGCCATGCTGTGAAATGTTCCATTGTTTCTATATCTCTAATTGTCCTTTCATGTTATAGAGGCAAGAAAAACAATTCAATGTGTTTCTTAGTATCCAGTCCAATGCACTCTTTCTTCATAATATGCCAAACCCATCCCTTCAAGGCCTTGACATCTCAACATGGCTGGACGTCTCAAAATCTCTTCTCATTAATAACCATTATGTTAATCACTGTTGCCCACAACTGGAATTCGACTGTGAAATCCCCTGGTGGAAATTGCTGTAATGGCTCAAACTACTGGAATGACTATTTGTTTTACCTGAAAACATCTGATGAGCATATACATATGCTATGTGCATGAACATATTGTACATTAACAACATACCATCACTGCCAGTAGATAATAGGTATCCCAAACCTTTGAACCAAACTGACCTCAGGTGCTCCCACAAACCAAGCTTTTTCCTCCACAGCTTTCTTTTTATGTCAAAAAACCGCAAGTCCAGGCCGGGCGTGGTGGCTCTCGCCTGTAATTTCCACATTTTGGGAAGCCGAGGTTGGTGGGTCACTTGAGGTCAGGAGTTCGACACCAGCCTAGGCAACATGGCAAAAACCTGTCTCTACCAAAAATAGAAGAAGTAGCCAGGCCTAGTGGCACATTCCTGTGGTCGAGCTACTTGGGATGCTGAGGCAGGAGAACCGCCTGAACCTGGGAGGCAGAGGTTGTAGTAAGCTAAGATCAGACTACTGCACTCCAGCCTGGATGACACAGCGAGACCATGTGTCAAAAAAGAAAAAAAACAAAGCAACTCCACTCGTCCAGTCGCTTAGGTAAAAAGTACTGTAGTTGGCTGGGCATGATGGCTAACGCCTGTATTCCCAGCACTTTGGACTTTGGAAGGCTGAGACGGGCAGATCACCTGAGATCAGCAGTTGGAGACCAGTCTGGCCAACATGGTGAAGCCTGGCCTCTACTAAAAATACAAAACATTAGCTGGGCATGGTGACGAATGCTTGTAATCCCAGCTAGTCGAGAGGGGGAACCTGGGAGGCAGAGGATGTGGTGAATGGAGATGATGCCACTGCACTCCTGCCTGGGCTACACAGCGAGTGTACCCTGTGAGAAACAAAGGTGAACAGAAGAAAAGTTCTTTATTTAAATATCTAGTACATTAATTTTCAAGTTGTTGTAGAAACATTTCTCTTTAAACTCCTATTGTAATGTCACTTTTCCTGCTACTCACAAATTTAATCTGTAATATTTGCAGTATCGTGAAGTTCTAAGTACATTTAAATTCCTATTATGATAATCCATGGATTGCTGAGAAATAGTGGTTTTAATTTTGTTGTTCAATTTCCACTTAATTTTATTTCAACTTGTGTTAACTCAATTGAAAATTCTTTAGTAGTTTTTTAAATCTCATATCAAGACTTTTATTCACATCAATTGCTGTATAAATGCTCCCACCTTGAAGAACACTCTCTTATAGCCTGCTTCCCTACGACAGTCTTGACTGGTTGCCCTCCAGGCCTGTTTCAATTGTCTCATTCTAGGACTTACATTCACTACCCTTTTAAGAATTTATCTTTCTCTTTTCTTGTGTGTCCTGTTTTCTGCATTTCACATCTTTATCTTTCTTGGTTTACTTCTTCTTTTTGGTAGGAAAAAATCTCTAGTAATTTCTTGAGGAAAGGTTCACCTGGAGACAAAATTTTCGAGTTCTCATATGTCTGAAAAATGTTATGTTTTCTCCTTGTACATTTGATTTTAGTCTATTTGGAAATAAAAACATATGTCAGAAATCAGTTTCTTTTAGAATTTTCAAATCAGAACTCCATAATCCATTGCCTTCTGCTTTATAGCGGTAGTGTTGAGATTTTTTTTTTTTTTTTTAATTTGACATGGAGTTTCGCTCCTGTTGCACAGGCTGGAGTACAATGGCAGGATCTCAGCTCATCGCAACCTGCACCTCCTGGATTGAAGTGATTCTCCTGCCTCAGCCTCCCCAGTAGCTGGGATTACAGGTAGGCGCCACCATGCCTGGACAATTCTGTGTTTTTAGTAGAGATGGGGTTTCTCCATGTTGGTCAGGCTGGTCTCAAACTCCTGACATCAGGTCATTCGCCTGCCTTGGCCTCCCAAAGTGCACCTCGGCCTCCCAAACTGCGCCTTGGCCTCCCACAGTGCTGGGATTACATGCATGAGCCACCATGCCTGGCCAGTGTTGAAAATTTCTAAATCATCTGGTTCCTCATCCTTTGTTCGTGACCTATTTTTACCTCTCTGGAAACTTACACCATTTTCTCTTTGTTCTCAGTGTTCTCAAATTGTACATTGATGTATCTTGACACGAGTCTGCTTTCATCGATTTTCATGCTATTTTGCTAGGTGTTCGCCTTTTAATCTGTAAATAAGCATCCTTATGTTCTGAGACTTTTTAATTATTTGTCAACAATTTATCCCCCTTTGTTTTACTTATTTATTTCACTTCTATAATTCATATAAATAAAATAATTGGAAAAAATTATCTTGGAGAAGCAGATACCATCACACTGATTCTGTCTGTGTTAACCTATCATACCTGAAGGTTGTCATATTTTATTAAGCAGAAATGTTGTATTTCTTGGTATTCACATTACAACCTGAAGATGGGCAATGACTGTCAAAATTTTAAATGTATGGGTAATAGTTAGAAGATGCAAGCACTGTATCCTCCAGAATTTTAGCATATGAAAATTGCTAATTTTAAATTCCAGGCACATTGATTTAAGCTTCAACATTCTCCCAGCTAAAATGAATCCATTTGTGCTAAGTTCTGTGATCAAAGGTGAATAAGACATTGTTTCTGCCTTCAGTGATAGCTGAGTCCAAAGGGAGACAAATAGAAATGATGTAAAAAGAGAGATAAGTAGTTCATGCGCAGTGGCTCACCAGCACTTTGGGAGGGCAAGGAGGGAGGATCATGAGGTCCGGAGATTGAGGCCATCCTGACTAACAAGGTAAAACCCTGTCTCTACAAAAAATTAGCCAGCCTTGGTGGCACACACCTGTAGTCCCAACTTCTTGGGAGGCTGAGGCAGGACAATTGCTTGAACCCGGGAGACGGAGGTTGCAGTGAACGGAGATCATGCCACTATACTCCAGCATAGGCAACAGAGTGAGACTCTGTTTCAAGAAAAAAAAGACATAAAGTGCTATAAAAACTGAGAAAAGGGACAGAATATCTGTGACAGATAATTTGTTTGGGTCAGTTGGAAATGAGGAGGTCTCAGTGTATGCTTTTACTGTTTCACGTTTGATTATGGGCAGAAACAAATGAATCTTAATATTTATGGGGTCACAGACACTTTTTAAAGGTGATGAAATCTATGGTGATTCTTTCCATAAAAATCTATGTAACATACATCTATATTTTACTTAGAAACTCAGAATGTGCACCATCAAGTGCTCTGGATAGAGTAGAATGAGTAGTAGTATTTAAGGCAGACAAGATGGGAAGGGGAATCCAAACACAGGAAATGCCCTGTGCGAGAGCCTGGACACAAAAAAGCTCGTACATTATTGGAATCAAACTGAGTATAACATAATTCAGGGTGACTGGAGCATAGCTGGAAGATGAACCAATCATGGCGTAAGATGAAAACAGAAGGCCAGGCACGGTGGCTCACTCCTGCAATCCTACATTTTGGGAGGCACTGGCGGGCAGATCACCTAAAGTCAAAATTTGAAGACCACCCTGGGTAAAATGGCAGAAGCCCATCTCTAATGAAAATACAAACATTATCCACGCATGGTGTGGGGGTGACTGTAATCGTAGCTACTCAGGAGGCTGAGGCAGGAGAATCGGTTAAACCTGAATGGCAGAGGTTGCAGTGATCTGACATCGCACCACTTAACCATTAAACACCAGCCTGGAAGAAAGATTGAAACTCCATCTCAAAATAAATAAATAAATAAATAAATAAATAAAAAATTTAGAAAGGCCGGGAGCGGTAGCTTCTGCATATAATCCCAGCAATTTTGGAGGCTGAAGTGGGCAGATCACTAGGAGTTGGGATTTCAAGATCAGCCTGACCAACTGGGAGAAATCCCATCTCTACTAAAAAAAAAAAAAAAAAAAGTACAAAATAAGCCCAGCACGATGGCGAGTGCCTGTAATCCCAGCTACTTGGGAGGCTGAGGCAGGAGAATCGCTTGAATCCAGGAGGTGGAGTTTGCGGTGAGCTGAGATCGCGCCATGGCACTCCAGCCTGGGCAACAAGAGCGAAACTCTACCTCAAAAATAAACACACAAAAATGAAACTAGAAGATAAGTATATATCCAGGGATAAAGCATGAAGTATCTCCAATGTCACTCATGCACTTTGTTTACTCAGAGACAACACCAGGATTGATTAAAATTATGCACATCATGTCAACCCTTTTCTAAATGTTAACAAATGTCACTGGAACAGCTAGTACCCATGGAATAGGATGTAACATTCTGACTGCAGGCTTTCACTTGCATTCCCTACAGGTGTTGAGTGTGGAGTGTTCAAACCTCAAGCTTATAGATTCATGAAGGAAAAATTATGTGCATTGAAAATTGAGAACAACTATGTTAAGAACAATATTCCATGAAAGTAAGTTCCTATGTACTCATCTGCTCTTAATTGTATTACACTGTTCTCATGCAGAATGATACAAGTAACAATTATTATTGTTATTACTATTATTAGTATTATGAAATGGAGTCTAGCTCGGTAGTCCATACTGGAGCGCACTGCTGCGAACTCAGCTCACTGAAACCTCCGACTCCTGGGTTCAAGGGATTCTCCTGCTTCAGCCTCCCATGTAGCTGGGATTGCAGGCACCCACCAAAACACCTAAGTAATTTTTATATTTTCAGTAGGGACGTGGTTTCACTGCATTGGCCAGGCTGGTCTTGAACTCCTGACTTCCTGAACCACCCACCTTGGACTCCCAACGTGCTGGGATTACAAGTGTGAGCCACCGCACCCAGCCAAAATTAATATTTTGAAATATTTAGAAATATATGTTCTCGGGCACAGTGGCTCAAGTCTGTGATCCCATGACTTTGGGAGGCCGAGGTGGGTGGACCACTTGAACTGAGGAGTTGGAGACTAGCTTGAAAATATGGTGAAACCCTGTCTCTACAAAAGATACAAAAAATTAGCCAGGACTGGAGGTGTGTGCCTGTGTTCCCAGCTACTGAAGAAGCTAAGGTGAGAGGATTGTTCAGGAGGATCACTTGAGCTCAGGAGGATGAAGCTGCAGTGCGCAGAGATTGAGCTTCTGCACTCCAGTCCAGTCTGGGCAAGAAAGTGAGGTTCTGTCTCTTGTACGTAGGGGTGTGTGCGTGTGTGTGTGTGTGTGTGTGTGTGTGTGTGTGTGTGTATACACATATGCCTGTATATGTATACACACACTCATATATACATATATAAGAAAGAGTGAAACTCCCTCATACACACACACAGACACACACACACATACAAACACGCACACAAACATATATTCTTGGCCACCTTAATTCCTCTATAATGGAATTCTGAACAGCATGCTTAAGGGTCAATACCAGGGCCTGCAGGCAGATAGCCTGTGCCAGAACTGTTCAGAGTGGGTTTTTTCACATTATACAGTTTCATCTTCTGAGTACACTTCCTGATCCTATTGTTCCCTTCATATCTTGCATATCTTTCTGGGGAAAAGACCACATGCAGCAATACCTTTTTTTTTTTTTTTTTTTTTTGCTAAGTGTTTTCTTATTATTTGGAGGAGTTTTTAGTCGAAAAATTTCTAAGGACGAAACTTTTCGTCTTTTGGCTCAGGAAACTGCAGGCACCAGTTGCACAACAATATTTAAGAGTAGCACAGATAATAAGTCATATCCATTGCCTTAAACAAAATGTACAGAATTCGGTATTTTTAGTTACACGCGAACACTATATAGGGTTTGCAATTGATCATTTTTATATTCTATATTCTATTTGATACTGAACATAGAGCGTCAAGAATTGGGGCACACAATGATTTTTCAGTAAATATGCATAGAGTGCTGTAAATATTGAGATTGGAAAACATACCATGTTTCTGCCCTCATCATGTTCTCATTCTATTAAATGTTGTAATAACACAACTTTGAGTCATAAATCTTTCAAAAGAGAAGTACACACAAAAAAGAGCTAGACAAATACGTGGGACATTATGATCATTTAGAGCTTGTATCAGTTACAGCCAGGTCTTCAAGGCCCATAAATGCCAGGATAGAAAGTTTAGAACAAACTGTCTACACAAAGGCAAGTTTTTGTTGCTGTTGTTGTTTTTTCATAGGAAAATAATATCAGAGTTTCACAAAGGTTATAAGACTAACTGCAATATATAGGATGGGTTGAAGATCAGCAAGAGAAGACCGAAGGTGAGTTCTGAGTTTTATTAAATGCTTAAACTAACATATGATGGTGGCCTGGGTAAAGAAAGTTGAAGCAAGGACTGGAAGAAAGAGACAGGTGCAAGAATCATTGTAAAGATAAAGTCCACAAGTCTTGGCATGAGTTTTCAAATTGAGGCTAGTAAAAAATATTGTGGGATTCTTGCCATTCATCTATCCATCAAATTATTCAATGCAACTTTATTAAGATTCTAGATTATTATTAATCTTTATCATTATTCAAGATTATTAAGGTGTATTACTCATTGAATAATAAATATTGCATGCATGTTTATTACTATGCAAAAAGCACTGTGCTGGGTTCTGGAGGTACAGCAATGAATATGGGGTTAATGGTCCCCAACTTCATGAAGCTTTACATAGAGGGAGAGACAGATAATAAATAAAAGACACAAGCAGTCGTAAATGTTGTGAAGGAAATTTTGGGACGCGGAAAGAGAGTAACAGATAGTAGTGACGGTTGGTATAACAGACAGAACTACTGTACATTGGGCACTAAGTGAAGCTTTCTCCAGGGAAGTCTTATGTGATATATCTGAAAGAGCAGCCATTGATAAAGAGGGAAAAAAACAGCTGCCAACCCTCTAAAATAGGAGAATTTTGGCCTAGCTCTGTGTTTGAAGAACAGAGAGTTGCTAATGTGCAGAATAAAGCTGAGAATTTGAGTAAGAGGAAAATGGTAAAGTAACCAGTGGTTTTAATAGTACAGATGGGAATGCTGTCCTTGATAAAAGTAGTTCCAGTGGAATGAGACCAAAACCCAATTGAACTGAACTGAAAAGCCAGTGGGAAGAAATGAGGGAAGTGGGTACAGCGTGCTTAGTGGAGAAAAGTAATGAAGGGGTAGGTGTCAGGGGAGTAAACAACGGGAAAAATTCTAATTTATAAAAGCAATCTAAGAATTTAGATCACAGCTGTATATGTATACTGAGGTGGTAGAGAGGGAGAGATTAACGTACATGAGAAAATAAAATTGACAGCAGTGGATTGCGGTTTCTAGCACCTACAGTTCACTCTCACTTTGCCTGTGAGTTGGATAAATGTCTGAAAGCTGATTGTTTTTCAAAGTTGGTTTCTATTTGGGAAAGAAGGGAGTAGGGAACAACATGACATTGTAAACTGCAAAGCAAAATAAGGATATAGAGTACATAGAGGAAGAAAGAGCTCGGGCACTAGAAGATCTTGTTCCTCAAACCACATGCTGCCTACTTTGTAGTCTAGCTTGACACGTGAGCCCTACTCCAGTTTCCAAAAGAACAATGATTGTTTCATTTAATCGGACCAAGGGCACTTGACACATCCCACCATATACATCTGTCATTTCAAAGAAGAAAGAGTATTTTAGAACTACAAATAGAAATAATGTAACATTAAGATGAAAATCAAATAACAAATCTAGCTTCGTTGAAAATCTGTCTATACTGATATCTTATTATTTTTTTTAATTCTGCCAAGGATTAGTGAACATATTCTCCCAGTCTTTTGTCTGTATGTTAAAACTTGCTAAACACCTCAAGTCTCGCATAAGAACTACAATGGAAAATGGATCAGTCAGGAGTTCTTCCATACAATTATCAATAAATTATATTTCTTCATACTGAAATTTGTTTTTTCATTATTGTAAGAAATTAACTTTTATATTAATAGTAGGTGATGTAACAAAGCAGGTCTTTAAGGAGATAACTGACACTGGATTTCCATGCCATTACTCAGGTGGCCCTTATTTGCCAGCCAGGTTCCCTCCCTGGACACACACTGAAGGTCCCCAACCATTTTGCGATCTCTTCACATTCCCAGCTCCTGAGGAAGCTCCAAAATACCTGTCCATGAAGAAAATAGAACATTTCCGCACACTGGATCCCAGTGTGGTCCTCCAGATTCCCTGTGAGGTGGACTATCTTGTATGGGAAGGCAGGGCACTGGGAGGGAGGATGTCAGAGACGATAACACATGTCAGGGCAGCCCAGGGTCATGGAAACAGAACAAGACAGTCCTGGGAGAAACATTCTAAAACGGCATAGACCTAGGTGGGCCTCAGGTGGACATCTGCGTGGAGAGGGAGAGGGCCCTGGTTGAGCTCAAAATGAGCCCCAGGTGGTAGCAGATCTTAGGGCAGGGCATGGAGCTGGCAAGTGATGATGAGACAGCTATCCCTTAAGCCCTGCTTCTCACCCACTGACTTTAGCCACATATGCATCCTAGTGGCTTAACGTTCCCCAATCCTGACATGTGGGTGTTATAATTTCCTGATGGGCCTTTCTCCCCCAAACCATGGATTGCCTGGGATTGCTCACTGCAGTCTCCTCCATGATCCTTGGGTTCTCCATGAGGGGCACAGATCCAGGACTCAAAGGCCTCTGAGTTGCCAATCCTTGGTTGCTCGCCTGGCCTCCTCTCTGTTCTGTCTCTAATGCTGTCCTTCCCTCCATGGGATAGAACTGCAAAGCATTGAGCCATAGGCCCTGGCTGATGATCTAGGGGACTGCAGAAGCAAGTCCAGGGGAGTTCAGGTCACAGCTTAAAGCCAGTTCCCCGGAGACCAAGGAATGACCAGCGAAGTCCTTTCCCAGGATGCCCCACGGCGAACCCCACCTCAGCAATCCTGCCAAAACCCGGGCAGTCTTATTCAGCCAAACAACCTCCACCTCCACCTCAGCCATGATGTCTTTCATATGATAAGCTCAGCCGTTGTGTCTTCCAATATGATAAGGTCAGGTAGGAGGTGTACTGCCTGCAGCTGGAGGCTTGACCTTCATGATCCCAGAACCACTGGACTGCAGTGGAATGAGACACTCTGTACCCTGCAGGGAGAGGAGTCAGGAAGGTTCATGCCAGACCTCACCTCCCACACACCAGCTGCCCTACCATGCTGGGAGGCATTCCTTACCGAGGATGCCAACACAGTACTCCTTAATGATGACTTCACTGTCGAAATAGAGATTGTGACGACATGAAATCTTCATCCCGCCGCCGGTAACCGGGATCGCTGAGGTCCTCCACCTGCCTGATCAAGGAGAAAGAGAATGGATTCAATACGACCATCTTATCTAGCTGGGCTGTAGTGAACCACGAGTTTCCACTTTCCAGTTCTCCCACTGAGACAACCCTGGTCCCCAGGGGGACCACAGACTGACTCAGAAACTGGACCCCTCCCACCGACCCAGGCTCCCCAGCCTGACCTACAAATCCATCATGTAGCAAAGCAGGACTTCATCATGGTTTCCGGCCCAGGCCGACATCTCGTGTGCCAAACAACCTACCTCTGGTCAGGAAGCCTCCAGATGATTGGGTGGGCAAGTCTCGTGACGCCCTGCAGTTTTGCAAGAGCACAGAGACTGTGGAGCAGGGCTATCTCCCAGACATTTGGCCTGTCACCGTCCGTTGTTGGTCCTGTGTCTCTGTCTGGCGAGGAGGCAACGGCACAGCTATGGTGGTTTGTGGAGTGGGTGGACCCCGGCCAAGACGGCCTGGGCTGACAAGAGCGGAGAGGAAGAAGAAGTGGGCAGGTGGTTGCAGCTGAGGAGCGGAGGGGCGGGGTGGCACGGGGTGGTGTGAGGCGGCTGCTTCTCCGGGTTCATGAGCTGCAGGAGGCCTTTGTGTGCTGAGTGCCGGACCTGCTCTGCTGATGTCCGGGTGTGTGCTGTCTTCTCATCCTAGTCTCCCTGAGGGGTGGGCCTGCCCACTTGAGGGAAGTCCTGTAGTAAGAAACGGCGGCAGAGTTGTGCCTGGCGCTCCCCATGGGAATTGCGTGGGTGCAAAGGAGGTTATATAGACTCAAGGCCTACACCCCTTTGGGTTCGGCGCCGGCAGGGGGAAGAAAGCCTATCTGGGGAGCTGGTGCCTGCCTTGAGGTGGTCGGCAGCCCCATGCACCGCGAACCCGTCTTAAGCACCTTGTGTTTCTGGGCTGAGCCTGTTGGAAACGGGCACCGAGAGCATGGGGTGGTTGAATGGCTGGCAATGGCAAAGAGACTGCCCGTCCTCCAGGGACGTTCCCAGGGAAACGTGCCCTTCGACTTTCTGCTGCGCGGGAAGGGACCTTGGCGCCGCGATTCTCCCTTGTGAGTGCTGTGCTTGGCTCCCCTTGCCTACCACGTGTTCCCAGGGCTGCTACAAGCAAGCTGCAAGGATATGGCTCTGGCCCAAAAGGCGGAGATGCCCTGTGGCCTGGGGCACTCACGGAGCCCAGCTCCAAGTGAAGGACCTCCAGCGAGTCCATTGACGGCACAGGTGTTCTTGGTCCAGGGCCAGGCTGTGCCCGCTGGCCCTCCTTCTGCCACATCACGTCGGTCTCCTCCTCAACCACCACCTCCACCTCAGCCATTATGTCTTCCACCATCAGCACCGCCTCCTCTTCCAAGGCCGCCTCCTTGCTCTGTACTCCGGCCGTCCTCAACAGCAGAGCCTCCAGCCTGAACACGGTGCCGTCCTGTGTGCTCCCACAGATCCCGGCCTGCGCAGCCCAGCCCAACCTCCGCACCCCTAGGCTCTTGGGGACCGATCCCCCACAGACACCCTCCCTAAAAACCCACGGGCATCGCCCTGCTGAGAACCTAGTCCCACACCCACGTGGACCCAGGTTTCCTGAGGAGCTCCGCTGGACCCGCAGATCCTGCAATGGCCACAGGGCTCGGCTCCCCCGCAGGCTCAACTGTGCACAGGAGCTCAGGAGCCAGAGGCCCAGGCCCTGGGCCTGCAGAGCACCACCAGCAGGCACCGCAGCCACTGCAGCGGGTGCGGGAGCCTCTGGGTCGGCAAGGCATTGCAAAACACCGTGCGCGCAAGTCATCAATGGCCAACCCTGGCGGCCGGCCTCTGGTGTGCCCAGGGCATAGGACAAGAGGCCCTTTGGAATGCTCCTTGGACTGCAGCATCCTCAGGGAGGAAGCATGGTACGCAGAGCCTGTATTTGCCTCGACCTGCGATAGTGTGTGCCGGGGTTCTGGCCTCTACAACAGATCAATTTCACCTTAGCACAAGGAGGCGACTTTCCTCCCACGTGCCCGGCCCGACTCACTTCCCCTAGGCCGCCCCTGTCAACCTGGCCCCAGCAACCAGAGAGAGTTCTCTGGATCTGCAGTATTGCTTCCGTACCATCCAGCTGGCCTGCCTAACGAAGAGAGATGTTTCATGTGTTCATGACACATAGAGATTTTCATGGCTTGCCACACTCAGGATGTCAGGACACAGGGCTGCCGTGCCCACAATTCCAAATGCCACGCAGCCCGTCTGTCCCAGGATGCCGAGCTACCGGGCACAAGCTCCAAGGGCTTCTCGGAGGAGGTTTGGGGAGAGGAGTTGGCGTTAGGGGGAGTTGGAGATGCAGGCCCACCAGTGGCTGTGCCGCCCAGGGAGACGCCCACCGCCCTCCCATTCATTGGCCAGCATGGGAGGAAGGCGGTCGCAGCGCGGCTCCCCACGCTCTTCCCGCGCAGTCCATTAGGGGGCGCCCGGGAGCCCCGCGCATGCGCACTGAGGGCCCGCTGACCCACTGGGTGCAATAAAGGCTGCGGCCGGGTTCGTGTGGCTCGGTTCGGGCAGCATAGGCCTTGCTCAGTGGGAGTGCGGAGGAGGGCACCGTCTTCAGGATGGAGGCTGTACAGGAGGGGGCGGCCGGGGTGGAGAGTGAGCAGGTGGCTTTGGGGGAGGAGGCGGTGCTGGTGTTGGATGACATAATGGCGGAGGTGGAGGTGGTGGCCCAGGAGGAGGGCCTCGTGGAGCCGCAGGAGGAGGCCCAGCGGGCACAGCCTGGCCCTGGGCCCATGACCCCAGAGTCTGCACTGGAGGAGCTGCTGGCCGTTCAGGTGGAGCTGGGGCCGGTTAATGCCCAAGCCAGGAAGGCCTTTTCTCGGCAGAGGGAAAAGATGGAGCGGAGGCGCAAGGCCCACCTAGACTGCAGAGGCGCGGTCATCCAGAGCGTCCCTGGCTTCTGGGCCAATGTTGTATCCTTCTCAGTGTTTCTTCTGCCTTTCTGGTGGAGAGGTGCTCTCGGGGAAGTGTAAGTAACTTATGGGCAGCTTGGCATCGATGTGACGCCACCTTTGGGGAACAAAGGTGAGTTGCCCCGGACAAATGTGGCTAGGGAAAACTGCAGCAGGCGTGGGTACTATTTTCCTGCGTGCGGCAGAGAAACCCTTGGTGATGCCGAGCAGCAGACGTTTGGGGCATGTTTTTGAAGAACAGAAGCGAGTTCAGACCAGAATAGGTTTTTGTGTGCATCAAGCTATTTTTAAGGCAGTGTGATTGCTCCCCCTTTCTAGTCCGATCTGGGACTGGGCGTCTTCGGCTATAAGCAGGTTCTGCCACTCCTCAGACACCAGCAAGTCTCTGCAAATCGCACCTCCGCATGTCAGTGCAGTCAGCCTCAGAATTATACACCCTCTGTGAAGCCAAGGGGCCTTATTTTAGGGGTAGGGGGAGGCGAAAGGAGGTCATACGTGGAAGCAGATCTGAGAAATCCCCTACCCCAGCCTCTGGGTGCTCTTAGGCCTTCTTCCCTGTTGCTCCTAGCTTCTCCTTCCACCGCATGTAAAGGCTCTTTGACCTAAATCAGATTGCAAACCACCCCCAGATGTCAGCCCTGATCACTGACCAAGATGAAGACATGCTGAGCTACATGATCAACTTGGAGGTGAGGACAGCAAGACTGAGGCTAGAGGGTTTAGTGGGGGAGGGTAAGGGAAATAATTGGTTCCTGTGAGCAACAGTTGGCACCTCACCCAAAAAGGTATTTAAACTTTCTCCACCTTGTCCTGACAGGTGGAAGAAGTGAAGCATCCCGTTCATCTCTGCAGGATCATGTTGTTCTTTCGGAGTAACCCCTACTTCCAGAATAAAGTGATTACCAAGGAATATCTGGTGAACATCACAGGTGACAGGTGGCTCCCAGGATGGGTAGTGGAAGGAAGATGGTGGGTGGATCATTGCCAACGTGATCCAGTCCCCTTCCCACAAAACTTTCTGTCTCTGTAGAATACAGGGCTTCTCATTCCACTCCAATTCAGTGGTATCCAGATTATGAAGTTGAGGCCTGTCGCCGCAGACACCACAACAGCAGCCTTAACTTCTTCAACTGGTTTTCTGACCACAACTTCGCAGGATCTAATAGGATTGCTGAGGTGGGTCCTCACTGGGAAACATCAGCAATGACCCTGGTGTGTTCCCACCTGTTTGGGTCACCAGTCTGAGCCCTGATGAGGCGTTTGCCGATTGATTCCCCTGACAGATCCTATGTAAGGACCTGTGGCGCAATCCCCTGCCGTACTACAAGAGGATGAAGCCACCTGAAGAGGGAACAGAGATTTCAGGTGAGCCGTTCAGTTGGAACTGGAGCTGTTTGATGCCCACTATGAGGGGGTTGACACACCTGCCTATTCAGGGAGCCTGGACGCTCGTTTCAGAAATGTAGAAATTGAGGCTGCTTTCCTATATGTAGAAATTCCTTGAGAGGACGAGAGAGAGTGACAGAATCCAGGACATTCATGGCATTGGGCTGAAAAAGGCAGATTAGAGACTGCACTGCAAGGCAGGTTATAGCTGTGAGTCTTAAGCCCAGGGGAGCATAGTCCATTTCCAGAATCACTGAGAAGTGAAGCTGAAAATCATTCACTTCAATCTGTAGCCCTTGATTCCATGGCCGTCAACCCCAGCGGCAGTCATCCTACCTACTCCATGAGATTGGGCTCCCTGAATGTGCCTCCTGGTCATCCCTGTCCTAGACCGCAAAGGATTGTTTAGATTGATGGATTTCCTTGAGCTATTGCCGCATCAGATTTCTGTGTGCTTTTAGTGTACAATGCATCTTGTTAGCTGACTCCCCTCACAGAGAGTACTGGGAATGGGGCAGGTATTGCGGAGAACAGTTTGTAACCCATGGTAGGAGGAAGTTTAAGAGATCACAAATGGGGAAGGGATATCCTTTTCTCAGCGGGCCCTGCAATTAAAACATTTCAAAGTATGGCTGAGAGAAATGCGTTTTGACATGCGTTTGTGTTTCTCTAGGGGACTCCCAGATGTTGAGTTGACTGTGAGGGAGCATCGGACCTTACTTAAAACAGCAGAACTCCTAAAAAGTTACTACCGTATGCAGGATGTCAGTACTCAGCATGGTCTTATGCCCAGGAAGTAAAGGAAAAACCGACCCAGTCACAAAAAAATCAGACAGGAAAAGGGGGTAAACTTGGATTGTATGGAATGCCAAATAAATATTCTCAAGAATGTTTGACTGTGTGTGTGTGTGTTTGTTTCTGTGTGTGTGTGTACGTTTATCCCCTGGATTTGGGTGTCATATTGAATTGATCAATCAATATGCTTTATTTTCTTCATGGAACTGACCCGTCTGTGTTGGAGCTGGGCCTCTAAAATTGTGGAGTGAATGGGTGTGGAATGTGTTGGGATTCTTCCTACAGGACAGAGTTGGGGAGGTCAAAGCAAAAGACAGCTTAGTTGGAAACTTACTTTGTCCTATGGAAGCAGAAGTAGTTCAAGGAAAGGGGTTAAGGTTTCCACAGCCCAGTTTGCTGGGACCTCTAAAATCCTTCATTTTGGGTATCATCATACACAATAGATAAGCACAGGATGATGGAAATCTTGAAGTTCCCTTTCTTGTTGAATTCACGTTCTTTTAAAGGTGAATGCATAATCCTTTTCTGGGACAATCAGCCCCTCAGAACTTCTCACACATCAACGTGAGAAGAAATGGGCAGGTAAGGTGTATGGAGGGACTGTGGGAAAGGTGACAGAGGCATGTGGGAAAGCATTCAGGATATGCTTTTTGGCGTAGATGACTAAGGGAAAACACAGACTGGCAGAAGTGCGGGGAAAGGGGTTGGATTTGTGGAATATAAGATTGCTGGGGAATCCACGCATGGACTGTCTTGTCACTTGATGACACAGGATATGGACACTCTTGTTGATGTTTACATCTTTAGTTGGGTTAAGCTTTTCTCCACGATTGTATGTTAGGTGAGGAACCAGTAGTGTATGTAGCTACCAACATTACGAGTGCATTTTGTGCTCTTGCAAACTCTAGTGAGGCTCTATTCTCCCCAGTGATTGGCACTGCAGATTGTTTCTGGAGCCCAGGGCCCTCTGATTTTCTGTGGCCTTTTCAGCATACTTTGCCTAAGTTTAATAATGTAAAGAGCAGATAGTTGCACAGTATGTGTTGCAAGCCTCACACAGGAGGACAACACATACAGTTTTCATTCACGGGTGGGTGGCGGCTTCCCATGAACACCTGTGTCTATGCACAAGACGAGGGGTTGCCTGTGTCACTGATGGGTGAGGAGGATTTCAGTGTCGGCGGCAGAACTTTCTTCCCGGTTCCCAGAAAAAACAGTTCCAACATGAGCATCCATGTTGGCCACACACTAGTAGAGTGCTAACATTCCTGTCCCATATGTACTCTGGTCGGCACAGCTTCTGTGAGAAGAGCTATGTTGTTTCAGGGAGGAAGGTTTGACAGTCAAAGTTCATGAATCTGTTGTACTGCCTTCAATACGCATTCCACACCTCCTGCTCGGTAACAGCAGTTGAGCTTTGAAAATCTATAGCCCAGTTTTGCCCCTGCTCCTGGGCACAGTGCTGAAGCTCTGGAGGGGGAGTCTTGTCCTCCTCTGACTACTGTCCCCATGACCCACAAACACAGGAGAAACAGGTTTTCTCAGCAAATTATTCTGAAAACATTCGGAACCCTTTGGCCCCGTGAAGCTGCCCTTTATCTCACTGTGTGCAGGTCAAAGACACTGTGGTCCAGTACAGTATCCCTATAGTGGGAATGGGGCCACAGATTGGTGCCTGCACTCAGGGCAACTCAGATTAGGAAATGTCTGGGGACTTGCCTATAATCAGGTCATGTGAAAAGGTCTTGCCCCAAATTTAATGCATAGGAAAAAGTTGAGGAAGGTGTCTTGCAATGATTTCTCTAGGAGGTAAATAGATAAGAAGGAGACCATAAATAGATGGCTAGGGCTAGTTTTGGAACTAGCCTGTTTTAAAGTGGTGGTAGGGGAAGAGCTTTTTACAAGGCAGGCAGCAAACCAGGAACTGTCTACAATGGAAGGGCGTGCCATGGGTTGGTGGCTCAGCCATATTGCCACCCCACCGAGTGAATGCAGCCGACTGGGCTCCTTCCTCAAATCCTACATACAATTCAGTCTAGTGATTTCACATGAGATCCATTGTTTTGGTATTATCAGAGATGGTGCTGAATTGTACAGGCTGTCTAACGCTTCTTCCACTGAATATCCGTGCACATGGGCCACAAACGCTAAGGGTACTGACGGATTTGTATTCTGCCTCAGTAACTCTGAAACACCTCTGTTACATCTACTGTCAGGGTCTTTTTCATGTTTAAAGTACCAAGTGTGTGTTTGTAGTTTTTAGTGTGTTTGTAGTTGTGTATGTTTATTTCTCTGCGTGGGTTTGTATCTTTCCTCTGACTCCACCTATGTCTCCCCATATTTTTCCACACTACCTGCGGTAATTTGTACATGCCTATCTCTACAACCATGCTAGAATTTGTATCTGTGTCTTTGAACATCTGTCACTCTCTCTCCCTTCCTTTCTTCCTTCCTTTCCTTTACACCCTTCCTTTCTTCTTTCCCTTCCTTCCCCACCACACTCTCTCCGTCTGTATCATCTACCTTTCTGTTCTCTATCTGAATTTAGTTTGTAATTCTGAATCTCTTGGCAGTGGCGTCAGACATCAGAATGTCTGGATGAAATTCCTCTTTGAAAGACTCTGAGCTGAAAGAGATGAGTTCTTTTTGTGAGCCATAATGAACGGTTTATTTCAGGCCAATCTAGCAATGACAGTGTTAAAAACAAATACTGAGCATTGCAGCAAAGCCAAAAGTCCCATGGATTCCACTCATCCCGCTCAGTGTATCGAAAAGGTGGAAAAGTGAAAAAGTGGGTATGCCTGTGGTCTCCCAAGCGGAAGGAGAACTTTCAAGTGATTGTGTCAGATGATTTTCCAGCAGGCAGCTATAGTTCGTAGATACATGCTGCGTAAACACAAGCACGATGATGAAACGTAGAAAATGTTCTTCTTCCTCCATTTCAGTTTTGTATTATCTTTTAACCAACATCATGCGTACAGAATTTCTTCACGACATGTCATAAACTATTGTTTAATGAACTCATACCTGAATTATTCATTGTGTCAAAGAATGTCAAACAATCATGATTCGTTATGACCTGCTACAGATAAGTGATAGGAAATAAGAAAATGAGAGCATATAGAAAGGGCACATCGTGGTCTGGGAACTTCACCAAGAGGTTCAGGCTAGCTGAATGCATGTCAGGGATTCAGAAAAAGACACTTGCACTTGTTATTAAGGGCTTTGAATGGAAAAGGAGCACTCTTTTTACATTTATGTCTTTTAAGTCATTTGGGGAGTTTGGTGTATTATTACTTACAGTGTTCTCTCTGCCCTTTCTTATTGTTCTCCCCATCTGGCGCTGTTATTATGTGAAAGCTGGTTTCCTCCATCGGATCGCGTAGGCTCTAATGATGTTTCATTTATTTTGATTCTCCTCACACTACGTAGTTTTAATTTGCCGAATGTGACTCTTTTTTTGTTGGTTTTCCGAGAATGGGTCTTACTCTGTCTTCTAGGTTGGACAGCAGCCCCAGGGTCTTAGCCCACTGCATCCCAGACACCACACACCCATGTGATCCTCTCAACTCAGACTCTCACACAGCTGGCACTAGAGGTGCATGCAAACCTTCCCAGCTATGTATTAATTTAGCAATTGATTACTTTTTGGATATGGGCCCATGTTGCCCCAGGCTCCTCTGGAACTCCTGAGTGCAGGCAATCCTCCCACCTCAGCCTACCAAAGTGCCGGAATGACAGGTGTGACCCATGGCCCTGGCATGGCTTTGAGTTTTTTGCTTTTTTCTTCTACCTCCTCACGTCTTCTTTTCAAACATGCAGTGAAGGTTTCAATTCATGGACTGTAGTCTCCGTGCCTCTAATTTCTATCTTTCAACTCATCGTCAGCATTCATTGCGATTTTCATATTTATAAATTTATATATATATATGTGCACATATATATTTTTCCTTAACTTACCAAACGATGTTGCATTCTTTCCTGTGTCATGAAAAAGACTTTGATAGAAATGAAAAGCACCGCTTTATAATAAAATAGTTTATTGACATTTATTCTCTTAAGGCGTTTTAAAAATTGTTATGTTTATTTGAAACTGTCATATGAAATGATACATATTTATAACATAAGGAGTGTTGTTCAAAAGGTCATATATATTATGCATTGGATACATCCAGCTAATCAACATATGCGTGATCTCACATACTTGTCATTTTTGTTGTGAAAAAACTTGACATGCACTGTCTTAGAATTTTGTTAGAGAAAGAATACATTATCACCAGTTATAGTCAGCAGGCTGAAGAAAATATTTTTAACCTATCCCTCCTTTCTAACTAGAAATATGAATTCTTGATCCAGCATCTCCTCAGTGCACCCTCTTCACCCCCGCCTTCGGAGTCACTACCTCTGTGAAGTCCGCTTTTTCAATTTCTTATAAGAATGAGGTCATGTGCTAGTTGCCTTTCAGATACCTGGCTTATGTGACTTAACAAAATGGCATGCACACATTCAGCAGATTCACAAGCATTGTCACAACTGGCAGGATTTCCTTATTTATTATTGCATTACATTTTTCCATTCCGCGTAGGTGTATTTACCCCATTTTTTTAATCCACTCATCAATTGAGGGACACTCAGGTTGCTTCCGTTATTTTGGCTCTAGGGAAAATGTAATGAGTGCAACAATACTTGCATGGGTGCATGCACACCTTCAACATACTGATCTGTGTACTTGTGGGCGTGCCCGGGTATTTTGATTTGCTGGATCATATGGTGGGTGGTTCTACCTGTAGATTTTTGAAGACTGTTTATATTAAATAAAACCCATAAAACTTCTTGTAATGCCTGCACCAATTTACATTCTCACCAAAAGTGAGCAAGGAATTCCTTTTCTCTGCATCCTCACCAGAAATGAGGGTTTTCTTTTTTCTTTTTTTTTTTTCTTGTCTTTTGGAAAATAGGCATTCTGACTGAAGTGAGAAGAAATCTCATTGTGTTTTGATTTGCATTTTCCTGGTGGGTTGGGGATGATGAGGACTTTTTAGTGTGTCCTCTGGACAACTGTATGTCTTAGTTTCAGAAATGAGTATTCCAGCCTTTGCCCATTTGTTTTCAAGCTATTGAGTTGTGGGGAGTTCCTTATGTACTTTGAATATTGACCCATTAACAGATCTATGGTGACCCAATCATTGCTCCCATCCTGTAGGATGCCCCTTCTGTTTCTTTAGTTTTCTGTGTTGTGGTGAAGCACTTTAGTTTGATATGATTACATCCTCTATTTCTGATGGTGTTTACTGTGCTCTTGCAGTCACTTTGAGACCATCATTGCCTACAGAGATGCCATGGAGCTTCTTCCTTGTGATTTGTTCTGGTATTTTTATTGTTTCCTGTCTGACATTGGAGGTTGGTGATAAATTATCCACTTGTAAATTCCTTTATGTGGCTATTCAGTTTGTCCCCAACCTAGTTTATAGAAGATACTTGATTTTTCACTGGGCGTTGTTGCTGCTTTGGGAAAAGGCCGTGACTTAGCTGCAAATGCAGTGACTTAGTTCTGGGCTCCTGTTGTTTTTCATAAGCTCAAGTCTCTGCTTTTCTGCAGTGCTATCCTATTTCGGTACGTAAAGCTTTGTAGTAGTATATCATGAAGTTAGGTAGTGTGATGCCTCCAGCTTTGTGCGTTTTACTGGATTGCTCTGGGCTTTCAGGATGTTCTGCCGTTTCACAGGAAATTTAGGATTCTCAGATTACTTTTCTAAGAAGAATGGGTCATTGATATTTTTACAGGGGTTGTATAGGATCTGAGGATCACTCAGGTAGTATTGATGTCAATGCCATTTAGACAATGTGTTTGTGTGCACATGCTCAGGGCCAAGAGACACTGGGTGTCCTCAGCAATAGTGAGGTGGGCCTTAATGTCCAGCCAGATTGCCTTCCTGGAAACACACAGAGGATCCCCTTCCGTTTTGCTGTCTCTTCACATTTCCTCCCCTGCGAGCCCTGTGTGGTCCTCCAGATTCCCTGTGCGATGGCCTGCCTTTTTTGTGGGTGGGGAGTTGCTGGGTGAATGAGGATGGCAGAGGGGAACAAGCATGTCAGGAGAGCCTGGGTTCATCCAAATGGGACTTGGCAGGCCTGGGAGAGCCATTCTGGGAGGATGTAGACCTGGACAGGCCTCAGGTGGGCATCTGTATGGAGGGTGAGACAGCCCTGGTGGATCCCAAACTGAAGGCCAGGTAGTGGCACGCCTCAGGACAGAGAAGGGAGCTAGCAAGGGATGATGAGGCAGCTATCTCTTGATCCTGGCTTCTTACCCATTGACCTTTGCTAATTATGCCTATTTAGCAGATTAGGGTTCCCCTATCCTGAAATGTGGGAACTACAGTTCCCTTATGGACCTTTCTCCACCAGCCCATGATGGCCTGAGTTTGCTCACTGCAATCTCCTCCCTGAGCCTTGGCTTCTCTATGTGCATCCTAACTCCGGGACCCACAGGCTTCTCAACCCCCAGGCCTGGGCTGCTTCCCTGTCCTCTTCTCTGTTCCCTCTCTGAGGGCCTAACTCCGTTGAGTAGTGCTGCAGGAGATTGAGCCACAGGCCCTGGCTGATGACCTCGGGGACTGGGCAAAGTGGTCGTGACAGGTCAGGTTCCGGTCCAAAGCCAATTCCTCCGATGCCGAGGAATGTCCAACAAGGTCCTTTGCCATGACGCCGCATAGCTGCCCCACCTCAGCAAACCTGCCATACCCTGGGCAGTCACAGTCAGCCAACCAGCTGAGGAAGCTCAGTTAGGCAGTGCCCTGCAGGAAACTGGGGCCTTCACCTGAATGAGCCTAGAACCACTTGACTGCAGTGGAGCCAGTCGCCCTGTATCCTGGAGGGAGAGGAGTCAGGAAGGCTAACGCCAGGCCGAGCTTCCCAGGTACTACCCCCTCTACCATACCAGGAGGCACTCCTCATTGAGGATGCCAACGCAATACTCCTTAGTGAGCACTTCGTTGCCAAAGTAAATGTTGTGATGACAGGCAAACTTCTTCCTGCCAGTTGTACTCATGATGAGTGAGTTCCTCCTCCTGCCTGTCCAAGAAGGAGAAAGAGGACAGCCAAGGGACAATTTCATCTAGGTGGGCTGAGGTGGCCTTCTAGCTGGGGTGAAGCATGCGTTTCCCCTTCCTAGCTCCCCGACTGAGACACCCCTGAGCTCCAGGAGCACCTCAAACTGACCTGGATCTTAGAACCCTTCCCCAGACCCGGGCTTACCATCCTGACCAGCAATCCAACATGTAGCTTTGAAGGACTTCCTCATGATGTTTCAGCTACTTGCTCTCACCGGAAATAATCACAACTTTTAAACTGTTCTTCATGCCAACTTAAATGTTTCATTTTTACTACCTCATGTTTTGGATGAGGCATGTATTTTTAAATAGATTTTCACCCTTATTGTACCTCTGTGATAAACTGCTTACTTACATTCATACCATAATTATCTTTCAGTTTTACTTGTCTGTTCCCCAAGATTCAGTGAAACTAAGAATTCTATTTATGCTTGTATCTTTCAGCAACCATATGTGAGATAATGGTGCACATTACTGCAGAAATCACATATACAGGTCCAAAGGGAGACGAAGAAAAAGAAAGCAAGTTTTAAAGTCTGTACATTCCTAACTCTGTATCAGAAACTCACAAATAACAGTGAAATCAAAGAATGATCACAGCCAATTCCTTTTCATACCTAGACTGAAATAAGAATCTTCAAAAGAAAAGAAAGTTCAGAATTTGGGTTTGCAAAAAGTTTCCTATATAGACAAAATTATTGGTAACTTTCTCTGACTAGAAAACAAACAAAAATCCACGTTTTTCATATGTGTAAATATACACATTTTTATTTCCATCAGTGATGATACGCAAGTAAGTAATAAAGTGAAAGTACAATAAATTGATATATGGAATGTTCACAGTCTCCAAATATTCCATTGAGACTATTAATTTTATGTAAACCATAAAGAATGCTTCATGAAACTACATTATACAGTGTCTTTTAGTATTTTACTCACATTTTAAATAATCAACAATTAGAGGGAATTCTTCCTCATTATTTATTACGACTACCGTTATTTTCCTTGAGTAATCCTGTTGAAATTAAGTATTTTAAATAAAACATTAAAAACAAATTATATTGACTGATTTCAGCTTTTAATGAAATCCTACTTGTGTATTTGTAGTAATGTGAAGTATAACTTTCTCCTCACAATTACTCTTTTATAAAACCGGTGTTATTGTTTTCTCTGACACTAACATTGTGATATCTCACAGCTTTACTGTGTGTATACATGACATCCCTCCAGAGAGTAGGCGTCAAATATGTGGAAAAATCATATTTGTGACAAAATTCTGGGAAAGGCAATGGTGAAATGGAAGAATAATTTCTAACTTGCTAACTGTTGGTCAATGGGTTTGTATTTATTTAGCTATAGACACGTATGTGCACACTGTGAGTTTGCCCATGTACATATACATTTCTAGGAGATACCCGTAATATATGGGTTGTGTAATTTTTAATTTATCCACTATTGTGTATGTGTGAAATTAGAAAAGCAGTTACCTTTTCTTTACTCAATTTGTTGGAAAGCCAAAAAAGTCTGTCAACCTTCATTTCAATTAATCCAATACTGTTAACTGCGGACACCTTCATTCTCCTTGTTCTCCTTTGGCAACCGGGAAGTTAATTCTCACTCTAATTCAGCTCTCAGGGTGTGATCCACAAACTTTGTATATGCTTAAAAGGATAAAAGTTCAGTGAAATGTCAAGCCATGCTGTGAAATGTTCCATTGTTTCTATATCTCTAATTGTCCTTTCATGTTATAGAGGCAAGAAAAACAATTCAATGTGTTTCTTAGTATCCAGTCCAATGCACTCTTTCTTCATAATATGCCAAACCCATCCCTTCAAGGCCTTGACATCTCAACATGGCTGGACGTCTCAAAATCTCTTCTCATTAATAACCATTATGTTAATCACTGTTGCCCACAACTGGAATTCGACTGTGAAATCCCCTGGTGGAAATTGCTGTAATGGCTCAAACTACTGGAATGACTATTTGTTTTACCTGAAAACATCTGATGAGCATATACATATGCTATGTGCATGAACATATTGTACATTAACAACATACCATCACTGCCAGTAGATAATAGGTATCCCAAACCTTTGAACCAAACTGACCTCAGGTGCTCCCACAAACCAAGCTTTTTCCTCCACAGCTTTCTTTTTATGTCAAAAAACCGCAAGTCCAGGCCGGGCGTGGTGGCTCTCGCCTGTAATTTCCACATTTTGGGAAGCCGAGGTTGGTGGGTCACTTGAGGTCAGGAGTTCGACACCAGCCTAGGCAACATGGCAAAAACCTGTCTCTACCAAAAATAGAAGAAGTAGCCAGGCCTAGTGGCACATTCCTGTGGTCGAGCTACTTGGGATGCTGAGGCAGGAGAACCGCCTGAACCTGGGAGGCAGAGGTTGTAGTAAGCTAAGATCAGACTACTGCACTCCAGCCTGGATGACACAGCGAGACCATGTGTCAAAAAAGAAAAAAAACAAAGCAACTCCACTCGTCCAGTCGCTTAGGTAAAAAGTACTGTAGTTGGCTGGGCACGATGGCTAACGCCTGTATTCCCAGCACTTTGGACTTTGGAAGGCTGAGACGGGCAGATCACCTGAGATCAGCAGTTGGAGACCAGTCTGGCCAACATGGTGAAGCCTGGCCTCTACTAAAAATACAAAACATTAGCTGGGCATGGTGACGAATGCTTGTAATCCCAGCTAGTCGAGAGGGGGAACCTGGGAGGCAGAGGATGTGGTGAATGGAGATGATGCCACTGCACTCCTGCCTGGGCTACACAGCGAGTGTACCCTGTGAGAAACAAAGGTGAACAGAAGAAAAGTTCTTTATTTAAATATCTAGTACATTAATTTTCAAGTTGTTGTAGAAACATTTCTCTTTAAACTCCTATTGTAATGTCACTTTTCCTGCTACTCACAAATTTAATCTGTAATATTTGCAGTATCGTGAAGTTCTAAGTACATTTAAATTCCTATTATGATAATCCATGGATTGCTGAGAAATAGTGGTTTTAATTTTGTTGTTCAATTTCCACTTAATTTTATTTCAACTTGTGTTAACTCAATTGAAAATTCTTTAGTAGTTTTTTAAATCTCATATCAAGACTTTTATTCACATCAATTGCTGTATAAATGCTCCCACCTTGAAGAACACTCTCTTATAGCCTGCTTCCCTACGACAGTCTTGACTGGTTGCCCTCCAGGCCTGTTTCAATTGTCTCATTCTAGGACTTACATTCACTACCCTTTTAAGAATTTATCTTTCTCTTTTCTTGTGTGTCCTGTTTTCTGCATTTCACATCTTTATCTTTCTTGGTTTACTTCTTCTTTTTGGTAGGAAAAAATCTCTAGTAATTTCTTGAGGAAAGGTTCACCTGGAGACAAAATTTTCGAGTTCTCATATGTCTGAAAAATGTTATGTTTTCTCCTTGTACATTTGATTTTAGTCTATTTGGAAATAAAAACATATGTCAGAAATCAGTTTCTTTTAGAATTTTCAAATCAGAACTCCATAATCCATTGCCTTCTGCTTTATAGCGGTAGTGTTGAGATTTTTTTTTTTTTTTTTTTAATTTGACATGGAGTTTCGCTCCTGTTGCACAGGCTGGAGTACAATGGCAGGATCTCAGCTCATCGCAACCTGCACCTCCTGGATTGAAGTGATTCTCCTGCCTCAGCCTCCCCAGTAGCTGGGATTACAGGTAGGCGCCACCATGCCTGGACAATTCTGTGTTTTTAGTAGAGATGGGGTTTCTCCATGTTGGTCAGGCTGGTCTCAAACTCCTGACATCAGGTCATTCGCCTGCCTTGGCCTCCCAAAGTGCACCTCGGCCTCCCAAACTGCGCCTTGGCCTCCCACAGTGCTGGGATTACATGCATGAGCCACCATGCCTGGCCAGTGTTGAAAATTTCTAAATCATCTGGTTCCTCATCCTTTGTTCGTGACCTATTTTTACCTCTCTGGAAACTTACACCATTTTCTCTTTGTTCTCAGTGTTCTCAAATTGTACATTGATGTATCTTGACACGAGTCTGCTTTCATCGATTTTCATGCTATTTTGCTAGGTGTTCGCCTTTTAATCTGTAAATAAGCATCCTTATGTTCTGAGACTTTTTAATTATTTGCCAACAATTTATCCCCCTTTGTTTTACTTATTTATTTCACTTCTATAATTCATATAAATAAAATAATTGGAAAAAATTATCTTGGAGAAGCAGATACCATCACACTGATTCTGTCTGTGTTAACCTATCATACCTGAAGGTTGTCATATTTTATTAAGCAGAAATGTTGTATTTCTTGGTATTCACATTACAACCTGAAGATGGGCAATGACTGTCAAAATTTTAAATGTATGGGTAATAGTTAGAAGATGCAAGCACTGTATCCTCCAGAATTTTAGCATATGAAAATTGCTAATTTTAAATTCCAGGCACATTGATTTAAGCTTCAACATTCTCCCAGCTAAAATGAATCCATTTGTGCTAAGTTCTGTGATCAAAGGTGAATAAGACATTGTTTCTGCCTTCAGTGATAGCTGAGTCCAAAGGGAGACAAATAGAAATGATGTAAAAAGAGAGATAAGTAGTTCATGCGCAGTGGCTCACCAGCACTTTGGGAGGGCAAGGAGGGAGGATCATGAGGTCCGGAGATTGAGGCCATCCTGACTAACAAGGTAAAACCCTGTCTCTACAAAAAATTAGCCAGCCTTGGTGGCACACACCTGTAGTCCCAACTTCTTGGGAGGCTGAGGCAGGACAATTGCTTGAACCCGGGAGACGGAGGTTGCAGTGAACGGAGATCATGCCACTATACTCCAGCATAGGCAACAGAGTGAGACTCTGTTTCAAGAAAAAAAAGACATAAAGTGCTATAAAAACTGAGAAAAGGGACAGAATATCTGTGACAGATAATTTGTTTGGGTCAGTTGGAAATGAGGAGGTCTCAGTGTATGCTTTTACTGTTTCACGTTTGATTATGGGCAGAAACAAATGAATCTTAATATTTATGGGGTCACAGACACTTTTTAAAGGTGATGAAATCTATGGTGATTCTTTCCATAAAAATCTATGTAACATACATCTGTATTTTACTTAGAAACTCAGAATGTGCACCATCAAGTGCTCTGGATAGAGTAGAATGAGTAGTAGTATTTAAGGCAGACAAGATGGGAAGGGGAATCCAAACACAGGAAATGCCCTGTGCGAGAGCCTGGACACAAAAAAGCTCGTACATTATTGGAATCAAACTGAGTATAACATAATTCAGGGTGACTGGAGCATAGCTGGAAGATGAACCAATCATGGCGTAAGATGAAAACAGAAGGCCAGGCACGGTGGCTCACGCCTGCAATCCTACATTTTGGGAGGCACTGGCGGGCAGATCACCTAAAGTCAGAATTTGAAGACCACCCTGGGTAAAATGGCAAAAGCCCATCTCTAATGAAAATACAAACATTATCCACGCATGGTGTGGGGGTGACTGTAATCGTAGCTACTCAGGAGGCTGAGGCAGGAGAATCGGTTAAACCTGAATGGCAGAGGTTGCAGTGATCTGACATCGCACCACTTAACCATTAAACACCAGCCTGGAAGAAAGATTGAAACTCCATCTCAAAATAAATAAATAAATAAATAAATAAATAAATAAATAAAAAATTTAGAAAGGCCGGGAGCGGTAGCTTCTGCATATAATCCCAGCAATTTTGGAGGCTGAAGTGGGCAGATCACTAGGAGTTGGGATTTCAAGATCAGCCTGACCAACTGGGAGAAATCCCATCTCTACTAAAAAAAAAAAAAAAAAAAAGTACAAAATAAGCCCAGCACGATGGCGAGTGCCTGTAATCCCAGCTACTTGGGAGGCTGAGGCAGGAGAATCGCTTGAATCCAGGAGGTGGAGTTTGCGGTGAGCTGAGATCGCGCCATGGCACTCCAGCCTGGGCAACAAGAGCGAAACTCTACCTCAAAAATAAACACACAAAAATGAAACTAGAAGATAAGTATATATCCAGGGATAAAGCATGAAGTATCTCCAATGTCACTCATGCACTTTGTTTACTCAGAGACAACACCAGGATTGATTAAAATTATGCACATCATGTCAACCCTTTTCTAAATGTTAACAAATGTCACTGGAACAGCTAGTACCCATGGAATAGGATGTAACATTCTGACTGCAGGCTTTCACTTGCATTCCCTACAGGTGTTGAGTGTGGAGTGTTCAAACCTCAAGCTTATAGATTCATGAAGGAAAAATTATGTGCATTGAAAATTGAGAACAACTATGTTAAGAACAATATTCCATGAAAGTAAGTTCCTATGTACTCATCTGCTCTTAATTGTATTACACTGTTCTCATGCAGAATGATACAAGTAACAATTATTATTGTTATTACTATTATTAGTATTATGAAATGGAGTCTAGCTCGGTAGTCCATACTGGAGCGCACTGCTGCGAACTCAGCTCACTGAAACCTCCGACTCCTGGGTTCAAGGGATTCTCCTGCTTCAGCCTCCCATGTAGCTGGGATTGCAGGCACCCACCAAAACACCTAAGTAATTTTTATATTTTCAGTAGGGACGTGGTTTCACTGCATTGGCCAGGCTGGTCTTGAACTCCTGACTTCCTGAACCACCCACCTTGGACTCCCAACGTGCTGGGATTACAAGTGTGAGCCACCGCACCCAGCCAAAATTAATATTTTGAAATATTTAGAAATATATGTTCTCGGGCACAGTGGCTCAAGTCTGTGATCCCATGACTTTGGGAGGCCGAGGTGGGTGGACCACTTGAACTGAGGAGTTGGAGACTAGCTTGAAAATATGGTGAAACCCTGTCTCTACAAAAGATACAAAAAATTAGCCAGGACTGGAGGTGTGTGCCTGTGTTCCCAGCTACTGAAGAAGCTAAGGTGAGAGGATTGTTCAGGAGGATCACTTGAGCTCAGGAGGATGAAGCTGCAGTGCGCAGAGATTGAGCTTCTGCACTCCAGTCCAGTCTGGGCAAGAAAGTGAGGTTCTGTCTCTTGTACGTAGGGGTGTGTGCGTGTGTGTGTGTGTGTGTGTGTGTGTGTGTGTGTATACACATATGCCTGTATATGTATACACACACTCATATATACATATATAAGAAAGAGTGAAACTCCCTCATACACACACACAGACACACACACACATACAAACACGCACACAAACATATATTCTTGGCCACCTTAATTCCTCTATAATGGAATTCTGAACAGCATGCTTAAGGGTCAATACCAGGGCCTGCAGGCAGATAGCCTGTGCCAGAACTGTTCAGAGTGGGTTTTTTCACATTATACAGTTTCATCTTCTGAGTACACTTCCTGATCCTATTGTTCCCTTCATATCTTGCATATCTTTCTGGGGAAAAGACCACATGCAGCAATACCTTTTTTTTTTTTTTTTTTTTTTGCTAAGTGTTTTCTTATTATTTGGAGGAGTTTTTAGTCGAAAAATTTCTAAGGACGAAACTTTTCGTCTTTTGGCTCAGGAAACTGCAGGCACCAGTTGCACAACAATATTTAAGAGTAGCACAGATAATAAGTCATATCCATTGCCTTAAACAAAATGTACAGAATTCGGTATTTTTAGTTACACGCGAACACTATATAGGGTTTGCAATTGGTCATTTTTATATTCTATATTCTATTTGATACTGAACATAGAGCGTCAAGAATTGGGGCACACAATGATTTTTCAGTAAATATGCATAGAGTGCTGTAAATATTGAGATTGGAAAACATACCATGTTTCTGCCCTCATCATGTTCTCATTCTATTAAATGTTGTAATAACACAACTTTGAGTCATAAATCTTTCAAAAGAGAAGTACACACAAAAAAGAGCTAGACAAATACGTGGGACATTATGATCATTTAGAGCTTGTATCAGTTACAGCCAGGTCTTCAAGGCCCATAAATGCCAGGATAGAAAGTTTAGAACAAACTGTCTACACAAAGGCAAGTTTTTGTTGCTGTTGTTGTTTTTTCATAGGAAAATAATATCAGAGTTTCACAAAGGTTATAAGACTAACTGCAATATATAGGATGGGTTGAAGATCAGCAAGAGAAGACAGAAGGTGAGTTCTGAGTTTTATTAAATGCTTAAACTAACATATGATGGTGGCCTGGGTAAAGAAAGTTGAAGCAAGGACTGGAAGAAAGAGACAGGTGCAAGAATCATTGTAAAGATAAAGTCCACAAGTCTTGGCATGAGTTTTCAAATTGAGGCTAGTAAAAAATATTGTGGGATTCTTGCCATTCATCTATCCATCAAATTATTCAATGCAACTTTATTAAGATTCTAGATTATTATTAATCTTTATCATTATTCAAGATTATTAAGGTGTATTACTCATTGAATAATAAATATTGCATGCATGTTTATTACTATGCAAAAAGCACTGTGCTGGGTTCTGGAGGTACAGCAATGAATATGGGGTTAATGGTCCCCAACTTCATGAAGCTTTACATAGAGGGAGAGACAGATAATAAATAAAAGACACAAGCAGTCGTAAATGTTGTGAAGGAAATTTTGGGACGCGGAAAGAGAGTAACAGATAGTAGTGACGGTTGGTATAACAGACAGAACTACTGTACATTGGGCACTAAGTGAAGCTTTCTCCAGGGAAGTCTTATGTGATATATCTGAAAGAGCAGCCATTGATAAAGAGGGAAAAAAACAGCTGCCAACCCTCTAAAATAGGAGAATTTTGGCCTAGCTCTGTGTTTGAAGAACAGAGAGTTGCTAATGTGCAGAATAAAGCTGAGAATTTGAGTAAGAGGAAAATGGTAAAGTAACCAGTGGTTTTAATAGTACAGATGGGAATGCTGTCCTTGATAAAAGTAGTTCCAGTGGAATGAGACCAAAACCCAATTGAACTGAACTGAAAAGCCAGTGGGAAGAAATGAGGGAAGTGGGTACAGCGTGCTTAGTGGAGAAAAGTAATGAAGGGGTAGGTGTCAGGGGAGTAAACAACGGGAAAAATTCTAATTTATAAAAGCAATCTAAGAATTTAGATCACAGCTGTATATGTATACTGAGGTGGTAGAGAGGGAGAGATTAACGTACATGAGAAAATAAAATTGACAGCAGTGGATTGCGGTTTCTAGCACCTACAGTTCACTCTCACTTTGCCTGTGAGTTGGATAAATGTCTGAAAGCTGATTGTTTTTCAAAGTTGGTTTCTATTTGGGAAAGAAGGGAGTAGGGAACAACATGACATTGTAAACTGCAAAGCAAAATAAGGATATAGAGTACATAGAGGAAGAAAGAGCTCGGGCACTAGAAGATCTTGTTCCTCAAACCGCATGCTGCCTACTTTGTAGTCTAGCTTGACACGTGAGCCCTACTCCAGTTTCCAAAAGAACAATGATTGTTTCATTTAATCGGACCAAGGGCACTTGACACATCCCACCATATACATCTGTCATTTCAAAGAAGAAAGAGTATTTTAGAACTACAAATAGAAATAATGTAACATTAAGATGAAAATCAAATAACAAATCTAGCTTCGTTGAAAATCTGTCTATACTGATATCTTATTATTTTTTTTAATTCTGCCAAGGATTAGTGAACATATTCTCCCAGTCTTTTGTCTGTATGTTAAAACTTGCTAAACACCTCAAGTCTCGCATAAGAACTACAATGGAAAATGGATCAGTCAGGAGTTCTTCCATACAATTATCAATAAATTATATTTCTTCATACTGAAATTTGTTTTTTCATTATTGTAAGAAATTAACTTTTATATTAATAGTAGGTGATGTAACAAAGCAGGTCTTTAAGGAGATAACTGACACTGGATTTCCATGCCATTACTCAGGTGGCCCTTATTTGCCAGCCAGGTTCCCTCCCTGGACACACACTGAAGGTCCCCAACCATTTTGCGATCTCTTCACATTCCCAGCTCCTGAGGAAGCTCCAAAATACCTGTCCATGAAGAAAATAGAACATTTCCGCACACTGGATCCCAGTGTGGTCCTCCAGATTCCCTGTGAGGTGGACTATCTTGTATGGGAAGGCAGGGCACTGGGAGGGAGGATGTCAGAGACGATAACACATGTCAGGGCAGCCCAGGGTCATGGAAACAGAACAAGACAGTCCCGGGAGAAACATTCTAAAACGGCATAGACCTAGGTGGGCCTCAGGTGGACATCTGCGTGGAGAGGGAGAGGGCCCTGGTTGAGCTCAAAATGAGCCCCAGGTGGTAGCAGATCTTAGGGCAGGGCATGGAGCTGGCAAGTGATGATGAGACAGCTATCCCTTAAGCCCTGCTTCTCACCCACTGACTTTAGCCACATATGCATCCTAGTGGCTTAACGTTCCCCAATCCTGACATGTGGGTGTTATAATTTCCTGATGGGCCTTTCTCCCCCAAACCATGGATTGCCTGGGATTGCTCACTGCAGTCTCCTCCATGATCCTTGGGTTCTCCATGAGGGGCACAGATCCAGGACTCAAAGGCCTCTGAGTTGCCAATCCTTGGTTGCTCGCCTGGCCTCCTCTCTGTTCTGTCTCTAACGCTGTCCTTCCCTCCATGGGATAGAACTGCAAAGCATTGAGCCATAGGCCCTGGCTGATGATCTAGGGGACTGCAGAAGCAGGTCCAGGGGAGTTCAGGTCACAGCTTAAAGCCAGTTCCCCGGAGACCAAGGAATGACCAGCGAAGTCCTTTCCCAGGATGCCCCACGGCGAACCCCACCTCAGCAATCCTGCCAAAACCCGGGCAGTCTTATTCAGCCAAACAACCTCCACCTCCACCTCAGCCATGATGTCTTTCATATGATAAGCTCAGCCGTTGTGTCTTCCAATATGATAAGGTCAGGTAGGAGGTGTACTGCCTGCAGCTGGAGGCTTGACCTTCATGATCCCAGAACCACTGGACTGCAGTGGAATGAGACACTCTGTACCCTGCAGGGAGAGGAGTCAGGAAGGTTCATGCCAGACCTCACCTCCCACACACCAGCTGCCCTACCATGCTGGGAGGCATTCCTTACCGAGGATGCCAACACAGTACTCCTTAATGATGACTTCACTGTCGAAATAGAGATTGTGACGACATGAAATCTTCATCCCGCCGCCGGTAACCGGGATCGCTGAGGTCCTCCACCTGCCTGATCAAGGAGAAAGAGAATGGATTCAATACGACCATCTTATCTAGCTGCGCTGTAGTGAACCACGAGTTTCCACTTTCCAGTTCTCCCACTGAGACAACCCTGGTCCCCAGGGGGACCACAGACTGACTCAGAAACTGGACCCCTCCCACCGACCCAGGCTCCCCAGCCTGACCTACAAATCCATCATGTAGCAAAGCAGGACTTCATCATGGTTTCCGGCCCAGGCCGACATCTCGTGTGCCAAACAACCTACCTCTGGTCAGGAAGCCTCCAGATGATTGGGTGGGCAAGTCTCGTGACGCCCTGCAGTTTTGCAAGAGCACAGAGACTGTGAAGCAGGGCTATCTCCCAGACATTTGGCCTGTCACCGTCCGTTGTTGGTCCTGTGTCTCTGTCTGGCGAGGAGGCAACGGCACAGCTATGGTGGTTTGTGGAGTGGGTGGACCCCGGCCAAGACGGCCTGGGCTGACAAGAGCGGAGAGGAAGAAGAAGTGGGCAGGTGGTTGCAGCTGAGGAGCGGAGGGGCGGGGTGGCACGGGGTGGTGTGAGGCGGCTGCTTCTCCGGGTTCATGAGCTGCAGGAGGCCTTTGTGTGCTGAGTGCCGGACCTGCTCTGCTGATGTCCGGGTGTGTGCTGTCTTCTCATCCTAGTCTCCCTGAGGGGTGGGCCTGCCCACTTGAGGGAAGTCCTGTAGTAAGAAACGGCGGCAGAGTTGTGCCTGGCGCTCCCCATGGGAATTGCGTGGGTGCAAAGGAGGTTATATAGACTCAAGGCCTACACCCCTTTGGGTTCGGCGCCGGCAGGGGGAAGAAAGCCTATCTGGGGAGCTGGTGCCTGCCTTGAGGTGGTCGGCAGCCCCATGCACCGCGAACCCGTCTTAAGCACCTTGTGTTTCTGGGCTGAGCCTGTTGGAAACGGGCACCGAGAGCATGGGGTGGTTGAATGGCTGGCAATGGCAAAGAGACTGCCCGTCCTCCAGGGACGTTCCCAGGGAAACGTGCCCTTCGACTTTCTGCTGCGCGGGAAGGGACCTTGGCGCCGCGATTCTCCCTTGTGAGTGCTGTGCTTGGCTCCCCTTGCCTACCACGTGTTCCCAGGGCTGCTACAAGCAAGCTGCAAGGATATGGCTCTGGCCCAAAAGGCGGAGATGCCCTGTGGCCTGGGGCACTCACGG